>NW_028259138.1:10611250-10916875 GCF_977971745.1 Zootermopsis nevadensis
CAACTAGGCTCTTTAAGTCGCGTAGGTTCAAATGATTACGTTAAAGTATCTTTGATTCTTCCTACCTTCTTTCCTTTATTTCCTTCAGATCCTGCCGATGTGACTACTCATTTCCTCTCTTCTAAGGCTTGCTAGTGCCAGGTGAGGGTTTTTACTCGTACGAAGGGTCGTCGCAAAAGGCCGAGCTCTGTTCCTGTCTCTAGGATTAATCATCTAATTGAAAACACGACCCCAAGTATCCCTCAGGATTTCGAAACCAAGTGACCGGTTTTCGTGCAAAACCGTTCTATCTGAAAAGACACTTATGCAGGGAACTTAGAAGGCCACACCGCGAGCTGTCTCTCTGTGAGTGCAGAACTTAGAACTTTACAACATCTGTTCTTTCGAAAGATACATAACGTATGGATCTTCAAAGATTTGTTTCGTTTCTGAACTTAAAATCTCACTACATTCTTAATGGTATGCTTTCTGCAAAAGTCCCATATACTGATTAAAATTAATATCCATCCGCGTGATTATTTTTCTGTTACTCACATACGTGCTACATGTCCCATTCGTCTCAGCCTCTTTTATTTAATTACACAAATCACTTCTCTTTGCCGCACAGTTTAGACCGGCTTTGGGCCCACCGATCCAGTTTGTACCACAGTTGTATTATCAGGGATAAAACGGTCAGAACATGAAGCTAATCACTCAATACGTCAAGCTATATTTCATTTAGTCATACGTTTATATAGCATGCCACTTAGTTAAGCATCGGAGACAAATTATGGTAAATTATGTTGCATAATTTCTATGTATTATGTCTGTGTTTAATTTGAAGTCCGCTAAAATCTTTGGCCCTTGGCCTTCGAACGTCTTCAGTAACTAAGACCGGAGAGCCACAAGGCGATTATACCTAAACTTAAAACTGAAAGAAACGCGAAATAATTGCATTTTGTAAGCTTCTGAAAAACAGATTTAAAGACATCAAACAGCACGAACCTACGTGTAAAATTATGATTCTATGTTATTGAATTCAGACTTTAGTTTCTTTTAAAAGTAAAAAAATAAACTAAAATATTGCAACTTGAATAGTTTTGTAAATTCGTTCATCCGTTAATTACTTTATCGCTCACGAGATACTCTAATCTTTTCCTCTCCCTGAAGATGGAGGCAGGCTGTCTTACTCAGACAGTAAACAATATCCGAAGAAAATACGTCTATAATAAATGGGTTAGGAGTTGAGAGATATGTTTAATTTTATTCGTGATATTTGATTGGTCAGTGTGGCTCAGGACAAATTTCATCGAAATCGAATGCCAAATTTTGCAAGAATCAGCCAATCAGCATCGAGTTGTTTCATGTAGGCAGACACACAATAGTACATACGACGTAGTATTTTGATAAAGGCTTTCCCTCGTAACAGAAGCATAGTCCACTTTATCTTGAAACTCGCGCTGTCTTTTTATCGTACAATGTCACGTATCAGAAACAAAAACACGTGTCAGAAAGCAGTAAAGCTCTTGGACAGGAGATGGAGGAGGCTTAGTGGACGCGTGTGACCACGGGCGGTGGAGTGTTGTGTAAACCAACGTCACACAGACGGGCTTTAAGCCCTGTGACGCTTCTCGTCTCGTCGAGGATGGGATCATGGTCAGTCAGTCTACCATCCCGACGCGCCGCGCCGTCTGGACCCACGTTCCTCCCAGCGTCCTTACTTCTTCGTCTTCTTTCTGAGATTCCAGCGATCGAACAAACCGACACTCTTTACAAGATTTAACAAGAATGACGGATAAATGCTCTTTTGTCGGCGAAATTGTGTGGACACCAAGCAGATGACAAACGATAATAGGAGATGGGGCAAAAATATTATAGCTCACACTTAAAAGTAATTTAACTAAAACAAAATCTAAGTGACCAGGAATAAATAAATAGTCTGTATGTCTACTATACCAAGATTGGTCTAAATAGGTCAGGTAGTTTGGAAGCTGTTAGGCATAGTTGTAGACGAAATAGCGACTTCTTTTTTCATTATTCTTATATTTATGCCAAATTACTACTTTATTTATTGATATTCCATACAAAATGTCGTAGAAATCGACATCTATCAGGGATTCGAGAATGTGACACACAAGGAAACTCCGATTCTGAATGTTCATTCAGGCTTTATTCGTGTGCAGGTTAGTTCAGAGACTGCAGTATTCATACTCAGAACTTGAAGCTGAAATGACTACGTCTCCGAATGGTTTCGTGAACCAACTGAACCCACTTACTTTTCTATTATTTTTAACATAAATAGTCTTGCCTTGCTCTCCACAGTGATTACTTCCCACGAAATTTTAAAGCTAAAACTTAAAAAACTTTCCTGTTTTCTCTTATTTTCAACATTCCCTGTTCCTCCTTGACCTAATCACTTAGCACTTTCAGGTAAAGCTACTCATTATACGCCAGTAATTGTTCTCTGTTCTCCTGTTAGTTAATATCACTTAGGCCCACAATATTTTGTTCAAAACTTTGTTTTCATTACCTACAGATCTTCCTTTTCCCCTCAGAGTTAAAAAATTGCTGTAAATTATCTGAAGAAGCTACCAAATATCGACATTAATTAACCTCAATAGTTCACAAAATACCAGCAGCAAGGCGATAGGATCGCATTGTCTTCAGTCTAAGGAATGCTACGGTAAGAGGATCGATCTTGCATGGGTACTGACATCATAATTTCTCTCCAATTTTATCGGCAAGCTCACACCCTCCATACTTAAGTATATTCGGCCGTGCAAATTCACTTCATATTATGTATGGATTAAGATAGTCTGAATGTCCAAAACAGGTTGGCATTGTGGTAATATCTGAGACAGGTTGGATAATTACTAAGATTTTGTAGTTTTCCAGCAAATAACGAGACAGAACTTTGCAAGTAGCGATAGGCCACAATAACTACTTTTCCAACATTGTAATCACTATCATTATCATTCGCTGTCAACATAATCTGTTTCTTTGTTGTCAGTAGCCACATCCAGAATGACAGTGAAGTTATTATTATTATTATTATTATTTATTTACTGTAATTGGGTTTGCACCCAGTGGCAGTGGTCCTTACACTACAGTAAGCTTGAAATAGCGACGTAAACATAGCCTATATAGGATCTATATTACACAGAATTAATCAATGCTTCGTTCATATTAACATTGAGACAGAATATAATCAGCGGTGAATATAGGTCTAGAAGTCAGCTCGTGTGGAAATGCAAAATTATTAGATCCCCCAATAATCGCAACACAATGATTATTATTATTTATTTAGTGTTCTGTCTGACGACAGGTCCATATGAACAGGATCCTTCCATCCTTATCTCGGACTGGGACCTGTTCATATACGTTCTTGGCAGATGATCCAGAAGTGGTTTGCCTTTGCCTTCTTCTGTGTGTGAATGGAGTAATTGTTGGGATGCCACGGAGAAACCGGGGAAGCCCCCGGAGGAAAACTCCGTGTTGCCTAGACCACGGCCTTGCCCAACACAAGTTATAAATTCGGGGACCGCCGGGAATCGAACCCGAGACCCCAGGATTACAAAGCCAGCGTTCTAACCGCTAGACCACCGTGGCTATCAACACAATGATAAGGTATTATTATTATTTTTTTGAATTATATTTGTTAATTTTTTGTTTCTCCTGTGTCTGTAATTAATAATTATATATTCATCAAGTTCCAATGGTGTGACAGTGCATTTTAGCCAGACCGGAACATTCACCACTGACATAATTCAACTAAGGCCTACTAAAGTTCATCGTTGAAGTTCGATGAAACAGTGAAGATTAAATTATAACAATTCATGACAATAATTATTAAAAGTACAGACCGCCAATCTAATGATAAAAACATTGACCTTTTAAACTCTAAAAAAAAAATTAATGAACTTTGTGTGTGGTTAATTTCAACAAGTTACGAATATAAATACTTAATGCCTGTTTATATTCAATATGTTGTCTGCCCTACTATAGTTAACCAGCTATAGACTTGTAGATACTCTGCAGATTAATGTTTTTTTTCTATCTGCCAACAATAATTTATGCCAGTAATAAATAAACTTACGACCAATAAGATTTGCAACCAGAAATGGCGCGCTCCAGATAGTAGCAGACGGAAGTGTTACGATGAGAGACCCATATGTGTCTGTCTTATTACAAAAACCTAATACTTAATCCTCTTGTAACTGGTCATATTTCGGGTCCTGTAACATACGTGTGTGCGTCCTGTCTCAGCCTTATGTAAACAATTCGCTTTCCCATTATTTTGCTTTGACAACGATTGGGCGATTTTGTGATTCGGAACCGTGCCCCAAAACCAAGGGTTGTATTTGTTCGTTTGCCACATGTTTATTTCCAGCATTGTTCTGGTCCCAGGCTAGTTACATTCACACCTCAAAACAAAATACGTTCCCTGTGTGTGTGTGTTGACTTTGAGTTCGAATCGTCGTTTGATATGAGCACTTCGGAGTGTAACAACTGTCCAACTCCAAACGTGTTGCTCATATTTATTATGTTTCAATTGCCAGGCAAATACAAGTAAACAGAACTATCGGATACACGAAAGCAATGATTTTCAAACTTTGATGTTCCCCAATCATGGGATAATGTTGATGCTCGTACCCAAGGTCTGATTTAAAACGGCTGGAGTATTCAACCCAGTTCTGTCCTAGAAATATAAGGTACGATAAGGAAGAAGCTATGTAAGACTTGAGGTTCTCACAGCGGTTAGTATGAAGATATCCGTCTTCTGGGTTATTGCGCTGTGTAGTCTGGTCGATGTTAACCAACGTTTCAGAGGTCATACTGCCTCCGTCATCAGGGCGATCGCCCTGATGACGGAGGCAGTATGACCTCTGAAACATTGGTTAACATCGACCAGACTACACAGCGCAATAACCCAGAAGACGGATATCTCCAAGGAAGAAGCTGTTTTCTCTGACAGTGTTTAGTTTGATACTGATTAATATCTGCGCCCTGCTCTGGGGATCGGCTATTCTGAGTGGGGTTTCCTTTGTGGGTTTCCACACTCCCTGCAGGCAAATTTCAGACTGTACTTTAAAATATATCACAGCCTCCTCCTCCTCCCACATTCCTGCTGATTCATTATCGATTTAATACTTTTGAACATTCTATTTATAAATGGTCCTTATTTACGTAGGTATCATATTTTTCAGGTACCTAAGTTGTGGCTAATTCAAGAGTTACCTTATATGTTATTGTATGTTATAGTATTTATTCATCCACTTGTCTTTTAGAAGATTTTTGCTATGAACATAGTTTTCATACAGTTTGTACCTCCGACAATACAAATTAAAACTAAATCTTTATTATAAAGGAATATTTTCGATTTTTTCCGTCTCAGACTTTAGAAGATTTTTTTTTTGAGAACGTGGTGTTTTATGTACCCTATATGGCAGACGCACGATACGACTCCTGGAAAGTGGTATGAGGGATGTAACCTGTGACCTGTGGCAGCTTTTGTAGACATAGATCGCTTTATTTACTAAATTCCAAATGATTGGCTAGGAACCAATCAAAAGTGCTAATTTACGATGAAGTTATTTAAGAGACCTTCTTTTAACAATATAATGTTTGTCTTAATTTAAATATTTTTCCATGAAGCTTCCAGATGTAAATGATACCTACGAATATACTGAATTAGAGCTAAGCAGTCTCGGAAAACTGATAATGGGTAGTTATTCAATTTAAAAATATTTCTCCTTCTTTATTAAATATTACACAGTTTCTCAGTCTTGTACGGATAAGTTTTTTAGTGAAGGCTTTTACAAACACCTCGACGAATTTAGGTTTCTTAAAGCAGGAAGTTTATTAACCATATGATTAAAATCTCTGTACGATGCTAATATTGATCTATTTAGTATGATCTTTTAGTTTGGTGGTTAGTCAGTCTTTTTAGTTAGTTAGGTGGTTTAGATATTTCATCAGTTGATTAGTCTGTTAATTCCCTTGGTTAATGCAGGTTGTCTGCAGATGGATCTCTTCGTGCAGAGCTTAGAGCGTCGGTTGCAAGTCCCACACGGGTCTCGTGTTGTTGCACACATGACACGGCCTTTAATCCGATGTTTACCTTCATGTCGCGCTCTGGATTAACATGTCCTGATGGCTTGCGGCTGTTTTCCGCACACATATATACCTCGCATTCTGATTGAAAATTGAAAACGGGTTAAAATGAAAATAGAAGCGCTTTGTCGCCTCCCCCCAATACACACAGCGTAAATATATTGAGCGCCAACTGTGATGTCCGCACAAGCTCAGCTTTCAAGGGACGTTGTAGGCTGCCTAATTCAGTGATCAGTAACATTCACAATGATTGTCGTAATCTGACCTGAAATGATCATGTCATTTTTTAAGGCTGATAGTCATAAAAGTCAGATGATATTTATTTATCTATCTAATTATTTGTATAGTTTATATAACGATTGTATCAACATCCCACACTGCATATCGTCGAATGATAGGATGGTTAATGAATAATGAATTGCAAACATGTGGAAGGAAGCGGTCTTAATCTAATTTTCGGTGTTATTGTGGAATTTGTCTGGAGGGGCTGAGATTTGAAGCTCGGAACTCTCGAATACAAAGCAGGAATGATAACCAATCGCCCACGATCTCCCATGTAGCCTACCTCTTGAAATGTGATGTCCCTTTAACTGCTCAGCGATTTTTAACTTTAGAGTTGCTTTGTTTTCTAATATTAAATGGAAAGATTTCTTAATCTATCTTAAATCTTCATAAAAAAACTAATTATTTCGAGAAATATTGCTAAATGATTTTATTGATTATAATTTTTCGTACTACTTTGATGTTAACTCCGTAGAGCAAGTTGATAATCGCTTAGGCATTCATGAAATTACTCATATTTTATGGAACTCGAATGTTCATTATCATGTTCAGAAGAGTGTATCAGAGGTGTCTATCCTGAGCTACTTCAGGTCACATCATCAAATCTGTTTCTTCAAGAACTTGTTTAACATTTTCCTCCCATTTATATCTCGATTTCCAAAACGTTTTTCTTTTTCTTACTTAAATGTTGTAGAAATTTCTGATCTGTTCCGTGCTCACGTCTTGCACATTTTACATTCCCAATCCAGTTTTACTGTTAACTCTAAGGAACGGGCGAATAGTACGTACATGTTATGAAGCATCTCATTATGTAATTTTCTTAATTCCGTTGCCACTTCCTACTTTAGGTCCAGATATTCTGGTACAACAAACAGTAACTTAGCCACTAATTCTACTGTTCAAAATTTTACAAGGTTTGTCCTTTATATTGCATCTTTCTTACAGATCTAAGATAAACATTGCATACAGAATGACTTAAAACCTTTCAAATATTGATTGAATTGAAAATCGACACTAAATAGATGCAGTCTTTGCATTTTTTATTCCAACCGGAATTTCTACATCTCAATTATTTTTATTACTATGGTTGAAATTATGGTTATAAACGGGACTGGGAGAGAAAAAATTGATGTGGAATACTAGTTTGCCATCTTGCCGACTGAGTACCGTCGTTTATAGTATGCTATTCTCGTTTCCATATAGCCCTATAGGGGCGCAGCTGTATAGACGTGTTAACAGATGGTAGTGACGTAAGTTATGACGTAACTATCCAATGAATATCATTGAGATGCATGTTATGTATGGACTTTGTATATGTGAAATATTTATTTTAGGTGAAATCTTAACAAAATTCTGAATATGTATTTGTATGTGTTGTATTATTATGATATCCTATTCCACATCCTGATAAACTTGTTGATCAATGGAATGGCAGTGGCTTTACAGTTGGTATTGATAGAGCAGTAACAAAATTGTTTTAGCCGCAGACTCTGTTATTTAAAAAGTTTCTTAAGTATTCGTTACTTATTTCCTTTAGTTTTGAACTCATCAGACTATAATTTTGATTAGTAAGATTAAATTAATCAATTCTCATGTTAAATATAAAGATAAAAAATTATGATGAATGGCGGAATAACATACATTAATAAAGATAAGAACATGTTCAGCACTGAATAGGAACACGATATGGATAAACTTATTAAAAATTCAAAGGAAAATTATCTATTGAAATTATAAATTACTTTGTGCTGTCATTATTAGCTTACAATTGATTAAAAAATATTGTAGGGAAGTTCCTGGGAATCAGATTTCCTATTCCGTGAGGTGAAAGAAATAGCGGGAAAATGTGAAGTGCAGGAGGGAATTTGTAGGTTACGTTGTTGCATTTGGGTTTGATGTAAGAGTAAACTTTTTAAAATTGGAACATTATAATCGTGCTGGAGTTACAGGACTGATAACTGTTAGAGGAATGAAGAAGCACGTTCGTACTAGTGCAGCTTATAAGTATGTTCATAATTAGTTTTAATAATAACAAAGTACGAAATTCGCTGTGTGTAATTGCATGTTATATGTGATGGAGTTGACTCGTTTCTCCCGTGAATCTAGGTGGTACCCATAGCAGCCTTCGCTTCTTAGAGGGACATGCATGTGTTGTGTGGGATATAGTATTATACATTTTCCGTGAAGAAAGAACGTGGTGTTTGATGAGAGATTTTCCATTTTGTCAATGCTATGCATTGCCCAAATAGCTGCTATACGTAATTTGGTGACATGTATCGAAGATGTAGTTCCTGTAGTTTGCAATGTGAAGTCCAAATGCTTAAAGCTTGGAAATGATTCCAGTTTTTTACCATCACAGTAAATTCTGTCATCTGTTATTATTTCTTCCACCTGAATTACACTATTTTTGTCTTCCTTTTCTTTATGTTAAGTTTCCTGTTTGTCCATGTACCCAGGTTCTGTATACCATTTTGGAGATTTACTTGAATTGTGGTAGTGATGACTATATTATTCTCAAGGGATGGAATAGCTTTTAATGTGATGATGCTGAATAATATTGAGTTGTCCTGTAGCACACTGTTTGTCTACACAAAGAATTTAGTGCCTTATGAGTGTGCCATGTTGATGTCAGAATCTTTGGTGAAGTTTGTAAATCCTGCATACAATTTTTTGTTGTTATATTATCTAGGATGATGATGTTCTTCTGGTTTGTGATGCTGTGTGGAATCATAAGAGGATACCTGATATCTACCTTTGACTCCACATGGTGTCACAACCCAGAAGAGTCATATAGAAGATTTCTAATCATATCTATTTAGTGAATCTGCCGGGCATAAAGCCAAATTGCTGTTCAGGAATTTTTTGGGTGACTTCTTCTAGTAAATATTTTGTCAATGCCCATGTGAGCATCTCCAGAGGGCTGCTGTTCAGTGCATTAATTCTATATGTGACTGGGTAAACAATTTTTTGTGTTATGAAAGGGCAAAGTCCAGATTACTGTATGGACCAACTTAATCCATTATGGCGCATTAGTCCTAGAATGTATTAAAGTACTTGCATCATACATCTGCTACATATCATATGGAGAACATAGAAGAATTGATCTCACATGAGACAGATAGTACTGCTTCCAGTGTTAGTTATTATAGATAGAAATTTGCCAGTTTTTCCTTAACATTAATATGTAGTAATGTATTACATTTTATGAACTGACTAAATGATCAAGGCTGAAAGTCACACATGAGCTTCATTTTGAGCTAAGATTTTTATACTTAAAAGTTATTATTTGTTTTAAATAATCTCATGAACTTTCTTCTGGCATAATTCACTTGTCACAAAATGAATTTGTTTGTCAGCCATATTGTACTGCTTTGACCCTGCTGTTTCTTCTTCAGCTGGAGTAGCATAAGAGGTGATCATTGAATCCTCCACATAATATTGCCTACATTCACATTTTAAAAAGTTTGTGTTAAATAATGTTCATGTTGAATTTTGTAGCCTAAAAAAAAAGTCAACAGACCTTACATAAATGGTTTACATTCAGTGAAATGTATAAAATTTCTGTTGAAATTTTTAAGTTTCAAAACAGCGGATAATTTAATATTTTAAGAAGACAAAATTTGTATGAAAGATATAGTACATAAAATTATGTGATTGAGAGAATAGATAGTACTAACCAGACTGCAGGCTTGTAGAGATGCCAACAGAAGGTACAGACAGTATGAACTAAGTGCTACATCCCTTACATTTACGTACATGTTTGTCTGTGTGGTTAGTAAGTTGAGATGTATCTTTATTTCATAGGATCAAGAATAACCCCACAACTAAAACACAACTGAAAGTGACGTCAACACCCAAGATACCTGATGCCCCGTTGACACAGTCACACCTCAGTATATCCAACATAAGTTGTATAAGTACCAATGCCAGTGGGTCAGATAGCACATCCAGCAAAGATGTGAGGAAGGTAACATCAGGACAAATGTGTGCTTGTGTTAGTTCGCTTACAGCGTCTGTCTCTTCCTAATCTTTATTTCCTCCTCATTTCTCAGTTCTCATTCCCAAGGCCACTTGCAGCAAGACCTACTTGTGTGAGTCAGCGACTTCTTAGAATTTTGTAAACATACTTCTGACTCACTCTGTATATATATGCAGCTGCCATGTTATTATTTTATATTATAATACATTAAAAAGGACATTTGATCTTCAAAAGTTATGTTCCTTGTTTCAGTATGTATGGTATCTCAAGATGACCTTGAATGCACTCATAGTATAATTTCAACCCCAAAATAAGTGTTTCTTTTTGCAGGAAGTGAGTACCATAGGATGATCTGGATTACAGTCACAATATGCATTTTATCATCAAAAGTAATTTATCTTTTTACAGAAAGTGACGGTGTCTTTCGAAGACCTGGAACACGCTCATAATATATATTTGCTGTCCGTGGCAACAACCAAATTACAAGAGAAGACATTGTCAGATGTATCAGCTGAAAATGAGGCAAGGATCGTTTTTCTTTTTAGTAGTTCCCCAGCAAGCTGCTTTTAAACCACATTAAAGTCACCCATCCTACTGTTGAGCCTGCTTTGTGGGTCCAGAAAGCTAGCTGCCCCATGGATCCAGCTTGACCTTTTCCATGACAACTTGGTGTTTGCCAATATGGAAGTGAAGTCTGTTACATTTGATATACAGAAAAACCTCTCTAAGTTGGACACTTGGGGTTCCACGAAAATGTGTCCAACTTACAAAGGTGTCCAAGATAGAGGGAAAGAGAAAAATCAGATTGTGGTCTAATCACAACATAATCTATTTACTTACATACACTGACTACTCTAGGCTTACTTGAATTAAGAATTAATGACAATAGTATTAATAATAATCTTTTGAAGCCCACTCCCATGCATTGCACATTAAACCCCAGCCTCAATAACATTTTCTAAAGTTAAATCCACCAATTTTCGCTTCCCCATCGCAAAAAGAAAAATTCCATTTCAGTTAACGCAGTCTGAACTCAAATGCAAGCGGAGTTAAAACTGTGTCGTCTGCAATACTGTAGTCCAGTTAAGGATTCAGCAAAAGAATAGTTAAACACTTGCAATGCATTCCAATGATGGGTGCAATGTCCTCAAGATAATCCTCCAGAGACGAGGCATTCGTAAGTCAGAAATTCAAAATAAAAAAATATGCAACTGAAAAAAATTCCCTGAAAAGCATCGAAGTTAAGTGCATGAACCTGTCCAACTTACAACAAACGGGGTGTTCAAGATATAGAGTGTTCTGGACATTTAAAATTATAGGATATCCGCCGGTTCCAATTAAAAGTGTCCAATATAAAGGGGTGTCCAACTAGAGGGGTTTTACTGTATAAAGGTAAAAGGGAGATGACATTTCTATAGGAAAAGCTCAGGAATTTATTTTAATCCAAGTGATTTGACCTTAACCTTTGTTGACTGTGTCACTGCTTAACATGTGATCCGGCTTTTCCTAGCCACATATTTCATTGCTAAATCCTTAAACTCATGTAATTAAGTTTTTTATTGTCCTGTTAAAGAACCAGAAACTGGCCTTGCTGTCTGAAGTGGAAAGTAAACGTGATCACCTGGCAGCCCTTAAAAAACGCTGTGAAGAAATTAAATACCTGTCCCAACAGAGGGAGCTGCTTAGACGTGAGAAAGAAAAACTTGGACCTCTCATGGGTAAGTTATCAAATTTAGTTGTTTATACAGTCTAATCTGATTTTAATATTTCTAAATCTTGGAGCCATATTATAATCAAAATCAAGGTACTAACTGATTTTAAATTTTCAAAAAGCATACGTGCATTTCGGTTATTTTATCAGGACAGCTCAAACCTACTGAAGACTACTTTTTAATTTTATAAGCATGATCTCTGGGTGGTATTGGTACTGAAACTTGAGCTGTGTTTCAGATTATACAGTGTTTCAAGTTGCATTATCTAGAAGTTGATGCAGAGAAAACTAAGTATTTGTTCATGCCTCATCACCAGGCTAAAGGACAAACTCATGATGTAATGATATCTAATAAATCTATAAAAAATGTAACAAAGTTAATACTTGGAAATGATGGTAATTCTTCATTACAAGCAGACACTGCTTGCAGTTACTCACATTGAAAAACACACCCATCCTTCACAGAACTGTCTTAAATGTAACACACAGTTACTGACACCAAAGGATAAAACAGTTCAGTCTACCATCCTATTCTATCTATAAATTTCTGAGGCCTACCCCTTTTTTAGTCTGATTTATTCTTAGTTATTAACTCCCAAGTGATTTTCTGTGTCTGCCTGCCTTGGGGTCACTGGTCCCATTATAGTGTGAAAATTCACGTGTACTATGAACTACAACTTATAAAATGAAAATGTTTAAATTAATTTGAGGCTAAGATGATTGTACTGTCTTCGTGGTTAAAGTGGGGTCACAAGTGGCCGCGCGGACCCTGTGCCGCTTGGTTGCTGGGACCGTGGGTTCGAATCCCACTCAAGACGGATGTTTGTCTGCGTCTTTCTGTGTCGTGCTGTCCTGTGTACAGGTAGAGGCCTTGCGACGGGCCGATCCCTCGTCCAAGGAGTCCTACCAAATGTCTATAGATCGAGCGAATGAAAAGTTGAGACCCGCAGTGCTCAGGCACTTGAAGAACGGGTCGTTCCCAGTATCGTGGTTAAAGTTCAAGGGAGGGTGTTTTATTATTTCAATGGCTTCTCTGATGATGCAGGGAAAATATGTTTGAATATTGATTGGAACTTCTTTTCTTACCTCTGAACCCCCTGAGTTTCGCTATACTTGAATATTATAATAAAGTGGAATATTATTTTGAGCTTTGAAATTTGTCATCCTAGCCAGAGATTAATCCTAGAACTTTTGCTACCCTTTGTGAACATTGAGGTTTGCATTTAGTCACAACATTTTTGCTCAACTCAACATAATAGTTCTTAACGCACTGCAGTAGAATTTTTTTTACATGCCCTCAGAACTTAATGGGGTGATGTGGTGCCTTTATTTGTTCCAGACTTTGTGACAGATGGGTTGAAAAGCATGGACAAGTTAAAAAATGCATTAGACTGTGGACTGCCTGTTAAAGGATTCCAAGCTGAAGAAAGTGCCTGTAAGTAGAAACACATCTTCCATTTGTAAAAGAAACAGCAGTTTCTAAGCTACCAAAAGCCCAAGTGTGACTTATAGCCTATATTCTTTATTTAGTAAGGAAAGGCTTTGATATAATTATGTCCATGAATCTATGCCTCTCAATAAATTTTGAACCATCTGACAAATGTGGTATAAATATCATCCTACTAGAGGTCAAGCCACCTTTGAATTTTTTTAATTTTCTACCATCAGTGACACTAAAATGGCAGTGGTAGTAATGATGTTAATTCCATTTAATGTAGTGTCCTAAAATGTGTTGGATTATCAAAATTTAGGCGGCTTTTGTTAACGTCAAATTTGTTCGGATTGCAAAATACAAAATGTAGGCTGCAAAATAATTTAGTGTGTAACTGTTTTGTATCAATAACTAATGAAGTATTGGAGCAAGTCGTGTGAAATTTTGTATGAAGATCGTAAACTCACCAACAAATTTAATATTAAACATAGTTTATGCATACAAATTTGTCTACAATGCCTTTGTTAATTCACCAAAGTTCCAACCATGAGACTTCTAGAAAGATGGAAGATACAGTCATGTTAGTAAGAAGAGCAAATTCATATTGGTTGTTTTGAGAATAAAGTAAGGAGAAACTGCTTTGATATATGGAATATTCACAAACCAGCAAAGGTACCACAAAAAACAACTTTTGAGCAAGCTGAGAAACATTCTGACCTCTAGCTTAAACCATATTTTAAACATTGCTCTAAGTGCCACAGAACAGTACCAGTACTTGATAATAATGATTTTGGTGATGACTTCAAGAGGCCAAATGAATCTCTCTTAACAGATAGAGAAGGTTTTCTTCTTCTCGTATCCATTACACACCATTCAGCATGGTGTGCATTGGTGGTTAGCAGGATTCACGACCCATCAGTACATGGGTTCGACCGGGACAGCGACATTTAACGCTCCTGCTGTGACCCCCTTTTTACAAGATGATGATGAAAGTGGAGTAATTGTTGGGATGCCACGGAGAAACCCCGGAGGAAAACTCCGTGATGCCTGGACCACGACTGCCTTGCCCAACAAAAGTTGTAAATCTGAGCACTTCCAGGAATCGAACCCGGGACCCCAGTATTACAAGCCCAGCATTCTAACCGCTAGACCACCTTGGCGATTAGAAGGTTCTATGAGGGAAAATGAGGTGGTCCTTCAAGGAGTGTCATCAGTATGGAAAAAAGAGAAATAGCAAAATTAATAACAAAAGAACAAAACGGATAAGGTTCTTGTAACTTTCATTGACATAACTAGAAAAGTGTGTAGTGACATGGTAGATGCGTGAAATGTTTTGGTTTCATAGTAGTGATGGACTTTAATTTAATGCGTAAAATTGTTATGGGGCTTTATACATTCATATCTACTAGTAGTAACTTGATCAATGTAAAATGGGTCACATCAGTGGTTTTCATTTCTTTGCTTTTAGGTAGTCTCAAGAATGTGTTATGTGAAAACAGTAAGATGCTAGATAAGATGTGTGGTGCAACCTCTGAACAAGAGGCCGTCTACTCTAAAACACGTCAAGAAATATCAGAGATTCAGAATACTGTGACAAGTATTGCTGAAGCACAAATCAGGTACTGTGTTTATTGCAGTGGTTTGTACATTATTTAATGAAATATAAGGTTATTATGCATTTTGGGCTGGAAGTAAGAGAAGGGGAGAGAGCATTTGTGGCCAGTTTAAAGATATATTCCAGACATTACTCTAAAGGACCTTAGAAAATCTTACAAACACTCAGCTAGCCAAGAAATTCCATGTTACATGTCACACCCATCTCATCTACCACAGCTGCTACTTTGTTTTATTTTGTAAGCAGGAGAGAAATTAAAATCTCAAATTTGGTTCAATGAATAACCAGTGATATTACCATGTGATGGATATCTTAAAACTAAACATGTCAGTACATGCGCTGTTACCCCCAACCCCTCTCATTTATGCATTCATATACCAGTATGGTGTCCGCAGTGGCCACGCTGTCTGAGGCGTGGGCCTTGTGCCGCTTGGTCACTGGGACCGTGGGTTCGAATCCCACTCAAACCATGGATGTTAGTCCACGTTTTCCTGTGTTGTGCTGTCCTGCATACAGGTAGAGGCCTTGCGACGGGCCGATCCCTCGTCCAAGGAGTCCTACCGAATGTTTATAGATCGAGCTAACGAAAAGTTGGGACCCGCAGTGCTCAGGCACTTGAAGAACGGGTCGTCCAAGTATCCCAGTATATACCAGTATGTTTACTCATCCAAGTGTTAATATTTATAAAAACAAAAATTGTTACCCCATTTATGAGGAACATAGCTTTACAGATAATGTTCTGTGTTTTTGCAGATGTGATACAATTTCAACAGCTCTCAGCCATGCAGTTCTGAAGGAGAGTTCCCTGAAAGTTATGAAGGAAAGGTACATGAAAGTAGATGAAATGTAACATTAAGTTAATTTACAATTTTACAAGTATAAATTTAACAGTTAATAAATCAACATTCTTATGCAGTGTCTATTATAAATTATTAAAATTCCTTAAAGTGTATGAAAATAGAACACTAAAAGTTCATGTCAAAATTTCTGGTAAATTCACCCAGTTCCAAGATCCTTTATGCAAACATCACGTTCATACTTTGAGTCACAAAACTTATATATATATTTCTAAAGTATATCAGTAATGTGTGTTTATATACAGTGAGTCCACAAAGTCCCTTCGGGGTTTTGAAAAATTGTGGCACGCAAATAAATTGAGCTAGCCACATGCGGTTTGTGGCAGATTACAGTGAAACTCTAGAAGAAGGTGCTCCACCTCATTGGGGTCTGCAGATACGTGCGTACCTAGACAGGACATTTCCAGGAAGATGGATCGGCAGAGACGGTCCAATGCCTTGGCCTCCACGTTCACCAGACATAACACCACTGGATTTTTTCCTGTGGGGTTATGTCAAGAGCAATGTGTTCCGAACACCAGTTAACGGACTTGATGACCTGAAGACCCGTATCAGGAATGCGATCTCGGCTATTCCAGCGGACATGCTCCACAGAACATGGCAATAGCTCGAATATCGTCTGGACGTTCTCCGTGCTACCAAGGGAGCCCACATCGAGGTCTACTGAGGTCAGTAAAAAACTTCCAGAGTTTTACTGTAATCTGCCACAAACCGCATGTGGCTAGCTCAATTTGTTTGCGCACCACAATTTTTCAAAACCCTGAAGGGACTTTGTGGACACACTATATATATATGGCATGCTAGTTACAAAAATGATTACATTCTCTGCATAAATATATATTACTCATTATAGTTTCCCAACATAGATAAAAAATATACTTCTTATGACTATTTGGGTCTTACGCATGACTGACCACATTCTTGGCAACAAGACTAGATGACTGTTTAATTTGACAAGTGCTGTTACGTACCATTAAACAGCTTTCTCTTTTACGCCTTATTTATGATGCAAATTTTGGAGCTCCTTGTGGACCACTTGTGCTTACCAATGTTCTTATGACAAAAAATGAATTTGTAATCTTCAGTTTGTTACATAGCAAAATTTACAAAGTAAATGTACAAAATAAAAGAAATCGTTCGTTGAATTTAACAGGACTTTTTGACTAGCGTTTCTTGATATGATTGTCACTAATATTTTCTGGTGGCATAATTGTAATCAGCATGATATGATCCAAACTCCATCTTCTAAATACCTTCCCCTATTTCTGGAGAATAACTGTGGCAGAGGGGGCAGAATTTCTCCACAGGCAACTGAAAGAAAGTTACATTTTTTATACCATTCTTAGTGTTAACCTTGAAGTGGCTAGCTAATTCTGATAGAGCCAAATTTAGCGTCAATTGTCAGTTGTCTGGTTTCTTTCTTGATAAACATAGTTATGCATGGATGAAAGAAAATTATTCACATAAAATTCATTGAGCAGTAAAGGCTGGCAAACTTTGGTTTTAAAATGGACAAAAACAAATAATGGTAGAGAAAAAAGTGGTCTGGAATTAAGTATGTGAAGTGGTTTGCCATTGCCTTCATCTGTGTGTGAATGGAGTAATTGTTGGGATGCCACGGAGAAACCGGGGAAGCCCCCGGAGGAAAACTCCGTGTTGCCTAGACCACGGCCTTGCCCAACACAAGTTATAAATTCGGGCACGGATTCCAAGCCCAGCGTTCTGACCGCTAGACCGCCCTGGCGGTTGAATCATCACTTAGAACCTTCTTAACCTGTCAAAAAGAGAAAGAAATTAAACTTCAAGCTCCACAAAGAAGAAATCTTGTTCATTGATAAAAAAAGAATGGCTTTCCAAAATCACTGAAACAGAAATCCTGTCTTCAGAATAAATACAAAAGGTGAAGACTGGAGACATATTCATTTATTGAAAAAATGATTGTCATAAGAAGTATATGCTTTGAATGGTAAAATGTGGAATGAGTAGGAACAGGACTACCAAAAGTAGTATTTGAAGCAAAAAAAGTACACATGGATTCCATTATTAAGTTACAAAACCTAAGAATGGGTAGAATTTCATGAATTCTTACTGAAGCACAAGATCAAAAATTGAGGGTATAGGTTACAGGACATTCATGATCATGTGGCCGAGTATATACATCCTGAAAGATGGCAAGGATTTGTAGAGTACATTAACTCTGCCATAGAAAAAGAGCCTCTGGATCAGTGGTCCCCAACGTGGCGCCCGCCAAGGCTTTTTTTGGGTGCCCGCGTTGATACAGAAAGAGGTTATACTGAATAATGAAGGCCGTTCAACCATGAACATTATAAAATCAAAGCACAGATCTCGACTTACTGACGACCGTCTTGACGATTGTTTGCGAGCAGCAACATCATCCTACACTCCCAAATTTGAAAAACTGGCCGATGAAATGCAGCGCCAAACATCACACTAACTTCCCACTTGAGTAATATTAATTGTACTTACAAAACTACGTATTCTTGATTGCGCGGTTTCTTGTATCATTAAACATTGTGTTGTTTTGTGTATTATTTGGTGTCCATACCTTATTTGTCCAGAGAAAAGAAAATTTGGCTTTGTTAATTGGTTGGTGCCCGCCACGATCTCATAAACTCTCAAAAGGTTGGGGACCACTGCTCTGGATGAATTGTACATAAAGGATTTGAGGTTTTGATGGTAGTGAGTAAGATGATGACTGTCTTCTGGATTGTAGTGCTGTGCTGTATAAAAGGCTGTACACTGTGTAGATGCTTGGGGGGGAAGAGGTATAGCTCCTACTTATTCTTAAACTTGGCACTAGACAGGAATGGTCAGCATCACGCCCTGGTCATGCTCTACCCCCGGGAGAGGACCCCGGTACCCACTGGATAGGAAACTGGGTGGGCCCCAGAGCCGGTCTCACCGCAGAGGCTAGAGGGAAAATCCTCTGCCTCCATCAGTGATCGAACCCCGGTCGTCCAGTCCATAGTCAGTCACTATAATGACTGATGTAATCTGGTAAAAGTATACCACCATTTCAGAGGTCCTTGCTGCCTCCATCATAAAGGTGATAAGTCCCTCAACACCAGATGATGGAGGCAGCAAGGACCTCTGAAACGCTGGTAAACTTCTACCAGGCTACATGTGCTACAACCCAGAAGACAGCCATCCTCTGTTTCATATGTTTATTCATTGATAGTAGACGAAAGTACAGCATTTTATTGCTCATAATATTTATAAAAATAAAGCTGTAAAATAATAATCATAACTTAATGTTTGTAAAACTGATTATTTGCATATATGAATATAAGAAAATCTGCAGCTTGGTTATTTCCCTGTTTATGAAAATATTTCTTCTCCACAGACATCGTATAAATTAGAGGGAACATTGGTGTCAGGAATAATGTTTTCACACTTGGGAACCTGTGTGTAAACAGGACAATATCAAATGTACCTTAAAGAATTACGGTGTTGTCTGAATTTAGCTGGTTCAAGACAGCGTCCAGTAGCAGGCTTTTGTAAAAACAGTATTAAATTTAGGGTTCCATAAAAGCAGAGAATTTCTTGACCAGCTGAACACATATTAACTGCTCAAGACCACTCTGTATCATGGAGTTATAGAAGACATCACAAAATTGGATGCTTCAAGGCCATGATACAAAAATACTCCTTACCATGCAGCTCTGTTTACAGTGCTGCATTGCCATGACTTGAGTTACCAGCAGCCATAATCAAGGTCATATAATACTGTCATGGCATTGTTGTGCTGTGAATTTTAATTTTTTATTAATTATATCTGTTACAATTTGTGTCTTGTGTTATAGTGTTGAATTCAATGTGGGAATATGAACGTTCTGAAAAATGTCCTCATCTCTTACAATGCACGTAAAATGGGCACATTGAAAATGTGACAGGAGTCGGAATAAGTGGACTGCTTACAATGTGTAAGTTTTTCAATTATATTTTTGAGTTACCTGAACATTTTAGTCCACAGAACAAAAGAAATAATAGGAAAAGTTTTGTGGTGTACATCACAATACGGTGCACAGACTATTCTGAGAACACGTCTCCCTAGATATACTTTGTACGGGCATACCTCGGAGATATTGTGGGCTCGGTCGCAGACCACAGCGATAAAGCGAGTCACACAAATTTTTTGGTTTCCCAGTGCATATAAAAGTTATGTTTACACTAAACTGTAGTCTATTAAGTGTCTAAAAAACATTGCGAGAATTACCAAAATGTGACACAGAGACACGAAGTGAACACATGCTGTTGGAAAAATGGTGCCGATGGACTTGCTCGACGCAGGGTTGCCAGAAACCTTCAATTTGTAAAAAAATGCAATATCTGCGAAGCGCAATAAAACGAGGTATGCCTATTCTGTTTTCATTAGTAGTGTAGTACAAAACAGGTTCACAGCATGTTACATTATAGGAGGTATGGGAGGATGATATGACACATACTTATAAAATTAGTTTATTTTTCTGCAGTTTAGAGAAAAGAACAATGTTTTAACTTCAAACCTTGACACACATGAATTTAGATCACTTTCCAGTTTTGTTAGTAATCACTGCAAATATATACAATAAAATTCAACTTTTCCTTTTAGGTCTTCAATTGTCATGCTAAATGTCTTGTCTGTCGAATTCAGCCATACTTTAGTGTTATTCTTAGTGAGATTGCAGCTCTATGTATCTAATGTCCATGTAACTACAGAAAGAAACCAAATTAGTTCCTTCACGACAACTTCCTCGTTTTCTATAGTTTGTCTCTCAACAAAGTCAAATTTCACAATTTTATAACACTGGCATTGAAGTGAAGATGTATCCATAATTTGAAAGTCTGAATTATGCTTGCTTCTGAAAAACATGTGACCACCACACACAATGGCAGTATACAGAATCAAACTGGACAAAACCACGATGGACGTGCAACACCCACGCCGTCTATCTCTTGGCAAGAACACCGTCAGTTACCTCGACTCCGCCTTATGTTTCGGCGGCTTGAAACTGCCACGAATCTTCTTGTTCTTACTTTTTGTATTCCCTGAACTTCCAGCCTGGAATGCCTTCCAGCTGTTTACTCTGTTTTGTCTTGATTCCTGAAATAAACAACTTATATGTATACATTTGCCAGATAGCATAAAATTTTTAAAAAAATTTCAAGCTGTACATGACATAACCAAAAGATTTCCTGAATATAAATATTTGTATACAACATGGCACAAGTTTATATCATGTAATAATATGTAGATGACATTCTACATCAGTGGTCCCCAACCATTTTTGTGCCTACGGGAACATTTGAGAGTGTTGCAGCAATATTAATGGGTTCCATTTAAAAGAGCAGAATACAAATAAGGATTTGGAAACTTGACAGCATTTGCTGATCAAACACAGACTCACTCATATTGCTACTAGGACAATTTACATTTCCTACCTCAAAATTTTTCTGCCATTCTTTTTCTATAGTAGCCTTTTCCTCTTCTTCTATTTCCTGTTCTCTTTTGCGTTTTCTTTCCTCCATATCTCTCTGCTCGAGGTCTCTCCTCTTGCGCTCCATGTCAGCAAACAGCTTCATTGTCATCACGTACACAGCATGTTTATAGTTTCCAGGGTCGTCTTCATCCACTCGCTGCTCCTTTCCCTCGCGCTTCAACTTCTTCCGCTTTTCACTTACCTAGATAATAATTATCTATCTGGCCATAAAGTTACTAGAACAATCCGATCTGCTGATACAACGTCTAAAGACATATATGTTATAGGTAATGCCCCCTGTTATAATTAAGTTCACCTTCCTGACTGCTGCCTGCCTCAGTGATGTAGGAATCAATTTTTGAGGTGATAACTGGACTCTATCTACCATGAGCGGTAGGATGATGATGATACGTCGGCAAGGGGGACCTACTGCTTTAGTCTCAGCTACATTGTTACATTAAAGTACTTTCCCATTTAAATTTGAACTGTTTTTATAATTTAATTTAGTTCTACTAAAGACAGGGCAAGTCACAGGCCCTAATTTAAAGAAATAATGTTCGAAGGAACAAAGCTGCAGATACGTTACGAAGAACAACACATTGGTGCAAATTTCATATCTGTTTTGCAATTTATATTTTTATATGTGCTCAATACAGCTGCTACAAGTGGTCACAGAATGCAATTCTCCAAATCACAACACATGTTGCACCCTGCTGGTGAAATCTGCCATTTTTACCCTGCCCCATGAACGGAAGATGACGGAAAATGAACCAGGCAACATAATGTGCTTCATATAATATCCACAAATTCATTCATTTCAAAGTTATAATTTATTTAAATTGTAACATCCTGCATGATACATCACTTTCTGATTAAGTATACTTTGTTTTTAAGCAATAATGTTCCTAATTGTTTGTTACAGATCTACAGGTGTGAACTTGGAATCTGAATGTGTAAAAGCACCACCAATAGATATCACTCGGGTATCGTAAGAACAACTGTTTACATGAAATGTAAAATACATATGGAGGAGTGAATGTATAGCCCCACACAATCTTCTCAGGACTAGACAAAGGTGAGTAGTTTGCTTTATACCCTAAAAGTAAATGCCAAACAACGTAAAAATGAAAGCTGAAGCTAAAGTAAGTAATTACCTGGCAGATCCAGCACAAGTGCTGTTATAATTTTAATATGTGAGCACTTATTACAATTCAGCGAGAAGTTTATTATACTCTTTGTTTTGTGGGTTACTTAAAAACATGCTGTGCTAAATGGAGATTATTGTATCTATCTCACCATATGATCAGTCCGAGCTTTTGCTTCCTCTATCACATCCAAACACTTCGTTCTTGTCTCTTCATTTTCAAGTGTTTTCCAAGCTTTGTTGATTACTGAAATTGTTTAGAATTGTTTCCTTAAATAATATGCACTCCATCAAGAAAATAATATTTTTCAGAAGCAATAATATGACACTTTTATTACTAACTTTCAAATGATTGCTGTGCTCGGTCCGGATCATCTTGATTTTTATCTGGATGCACTAAAATGGAAAGCTGGCAAAAAGAAAAGCACAAAAAGGTCTTACTGCTGTATATAATTATGTCCAACGTGCAATACATTTATACCAAACTGTGTTAGGCTAAAGCACAAAGAAAATATTTAAAACATAAACAGCCATTTCCCAGGCCTAAACAAATGATTCAGAGTAAAAATTTACCTCTACAGGGAATCAGTATTACCTAGGGCTCATGTCTACATCAAGTCTGGGTAAAGTTCACTGAAAAATCTATACATAACAGAAGATTTCCAAATTTTGCATTATCCTAGCAATCTCTCCACAAAGGTATGCTGTGTGCATGTGGACACGACTAAACGATTTCTGATAATAAACAGGAAAATGTAAATACTATTAAAATTGATGGTAAACAGTATGAAAATAAGCTGACTATTTGAGAAAGAACCCTGTTACATGCATTATTTTATATTTGAGATATGTTACACTTTTACCCGTTTGTACTTCTTTTTAACTTCATCTAGAGGGGCGTCAGGGTCAACCTGCAAAACTTCAAATGGATTCAGGTTGAAATATGTTGATCCTGGACGAAGCAACCTGTCAATTTGCTGTTTAGGTGTCAAAACTGAATCACGTTTTTCTATCTCCTTGACCTAAAAGATGAATGAAAAATGTATACTAAATTGTTTTTCTCCCAGTTTCCTTCAGCTTTAATTAGCCGTTAATTTACATGGAAACATCTGTGCATTACTTTTGTTGGCTGCCAGATTTTCTCATAACCTACAATAATTTGAAATTCCAAACATTTGAGCGTTGATAATGGCTTACAGGTCTAGCCTGTAATAAGACAATTGCAGTTTATGTCTTACTTCGGTATAAAATTCGTTGAACGCCTCTTCTTTTTTGACTGATGGAAGGATTTCTGGATTCATTGTAAGATCTACATTACAATTTGCCATTTTACTTTTGGTTAAGAGTTAGCTCAAAAAATCAGTCCTTCCCAGAAAAGTTGGCAACGGTTGACGAAGTTCGTCAGGTCGACATTGTATTGTAATCTTTGGATTTACAAGTTTCGTTCCATTGGCATTAGTTCCGCCAGTTGAAGGGATGTGAACAAAATAATATTTGTAATTTGCAGTACTAATATATTACGTCACACACTGATATTACGAAAAAAGAATATGGGATTATGTTAAACACTTGATGAACAATAACTAAAGAGAAAGTTTGTATAGAAGTCTACCTTCAAGAAACGTTTGCTCTCTAGCGGACTCTCTTGGAACTATGTACATTAATTTTCAAAGTGTCCAACAGATGTTGCTACTTGTGATATATTATGGTGCGTCACGAGCAAACATACGTTTGAAATTGCTTTTGGAGATTCGGGAGGGGATAATTCATGGAAAGATCCCAGTAGTTATCGATGCAAGTAAACCTTGAAAATTTAGACATGATATCCGTTTCCGGCAGAGATCGCTGAATGAAAATCAGCTTTAATGTCGCCACCTCGACCCAGAAAACAATGTTAATATTTATTGAAAACGAAAGTTGCTTAAAAGTTCACACCATTTTCTTCCTGGGTGTTAGGCTACGTCGTATAACCCTTCATGTTTTCATACGGGATAATACCGAACTATGACACTGCCCCTCCCCAGTCATTAGTCCTCCGTACACGGTCATATTATCTCATTGAACGCTAAACATCTGAGCAGTTAAACAATCTTAGAACATAAATATACAGTATTGCTACGAGATAGTGTGGTAGCACTGTTACGTTTATGTTGTGATGGTAATCTGGCCACATAAGGCTCGTGGCTTGCAGGTTGTCCACAATTGTAATAGGCACGGTAGCACGTGTCCTTTATCTCTACTCAGTTCCCTTCTTTTAAGTGTTTGATAGATTGCAATCACATCTTTGCAAGCGGTGGGAGTTTTTATCTCTAATGGGAAGAAGGACAAATGTTGGCGCCCGACTGGCCAGTATCGATAGTTATCGATAGACGAGTGAATCAAAATCAGTTGGTTATATGACGTTCGTTACATTACAGCGTCGCCGCCCACCAACTTTGAGGAGAAAAAAACTTTACGGGTAGGAGGGCGGGGCAGAAAGAGGCCTGTTTTACTTCCTTGTAGAACTTAACTTTATCCACTGTACTTTTGGATGGTTTTATGTGATCGCGAAAACTTTCCTGCCTTATTTCTCTAACTTTTTATTCGTAATGTAGTATCAGCAGAGTAGGGCAGTAATATAAAACAAGGATGGGTAGTATGAAGAAATTGTCTTCGCGAAGGGAACGTTGAAATTGGTAGTTATCTATTACTGTAACAAAATTGAAGCTTAATTGTATAAACTAGCCAGTATCTACATGGCGTCATTTATTACTAACTTCTGTCGAAATACGTGATTTATTTTTGCTAGCCAGACTTGACACAAAACACAACGTAAATTAAATTATATTAAACTAACCAAAGGTACCGCCACGGTGGTCTAGCGGTTAGAACGCTGACCTTGTAATCCTGGGGTCTCGGGTTCGATTCCCGGCGGTGCCTGAATTTATAACTTGTGTTGGGCAAGGCCGTGGTCCAGGCAACACGGAGTTTTCCTCCGGGGGCTTCCCCGGTTTCTCCGTGGCATCCCAACAATTACTCCATTCACACACAGAAGAAGGCAATGGCAAACCACTTCTGGATCATCTGCCAAGAACGTATATGAACAGGTCCCAGGCCGAGAGCAGGATGGAAGGATCCTGTTCATATGGACCTGTCGTCAGACAGAACACTAAATAAATAAATAAAATAACCAAAGGTAACCTAACCTAACCATTCACCGAATTCGGATGTGTTGGAGAAATGTATAATAACATCCCAAATATAATTGTGTTTTAGTTAGTGAATCCAAACAAGTCCATCAATAGTGTGTTTTAAAAATTTCGTCAGAACAAAAGGGTCCGTGTTCTAGGTCTAATATAGGCCGCGAAACATTTTCCACTTGCAACATAATAATGTAAACCCAAGTAAAAGATAAAATCCTGGTCGTCAGGGATAAATGAAACAGAGATAGCGAAAATAAAATTTTGGATCCTCCCTTTTTAGCGTACTTTGGGCTACTGAAAGAATTGTTCTCGTTTCTTTACGATTCAGGTCTGGATATAATTTGACTGTAATGTTAGGTGTTGCATTCAGTGATCCAAAAATTTAGACCGTCATTAATTTAAATGCGAGACTATGTAAATTAAAATAGTCTTTTCCAAACTAATAGCCTGTTGAAAAAAAAAATATCATCCATAATTTGAAAAAGTCCAGATTCTTGGTTTTTAGCCCTTGGATCAAAGCTTCATCGTAAATATTTATACTCAGATTTGTAATCCTAGTAGAAAATCTATGTACCGGCTGTTACAAAACTGTGACCGGGAAATAGTGGAAGCACCCGCAAATATGTTTTTCCCGATCATTTTGAATAAGTCGCGAAAACGTACGCCTTTATCACATATTACACCCATATTTGGGTTTGATTAGCAGTTGTATCTTTAGATTCTGCGCAGACTCGGTGATAACGTAGATGTTCTTACATTTGGTTTGTGCCCCCCCCCCCAAAAAAAAAGAAAGGTTAGGTTGGTATTCCTTAAACAACGCGGAAGCGAGAAATGCCGTCCTACGCCGTTCGTTTGTTAATTGTGGTGACACTCGCCACGTCGTGTCGGTAGTCGGTATTTATTAGTTGGAAGAGGCAATTTAGACGGCAACGAGAAATAAAAAGCCTGCCATGGAATGTCTTTCTCTTACTTGAGAAAAGGATTAACATAGTTTTGGCATGCTGATCGAAGCATTACCTTCAACTCTAGCAACTACCGAAGATAAGAACGGCGTTCAGGGACGGTGATGGCTTTTAGATTAAGAAAAACGGCACGCGTGGAAACTTTAGCAGTTCCTCTGTCTTCGCAGAGTTGTCCCATTTCCGTTTTCCCGTTTCCGTTTTCATCAGTGGATTATCGTGATCATTTTATTTTCTCTGTGTTTTATTCCTTATTCCATTTATTAATCTTCGTATTCTTGTCGATGTTCTTGTCCTGGTCCACTTCGTGTGTGCTTGGGAGTTAGAGATGTAGATAGTAGGATAATATTAAAATGCATTCTAGAATACTTAATTCCGCTGCCACAGAAAGGGTCCAGTGGCTAGCACTGAATATTCGGGTTAAATTCCCTTGTTCAGATGAATAACTATTACCTGTTTAAGAAGATTCTACACACAAATTAGTTCCAGTTAGTTTCGTAGGCCGACACAAAATGATATTGTTTAATGATATTGACGCAAAAAATAATAATAATAATCTTTGTTTATTGTTTAAATCTTGTCAGTCTAATCACAATAAAATTCCTATTAAATATTAAAATATTACCATAATTAACATTTAAATATTTAAAAATATATTAAATGATATTCTCTATCGAAATGTTCGATTTACATTAGAATATCACTTTTTACACGACATGTTGATATTCTAATGTAAATCGAACATTTCGATAGAGAATATCATTTAATATATTTTTAAATATTTAAATGTTAATTATGGTAATATTTTAATATTTAATAGGAATTTTATTGAGATTAGACTGACAAGATTTAAAGAAATATATATTTATCACAATATGACGCAACTTTATCATCTCATGAATAATAATCTTGTCAAATCAAGGGGGTGAGATGGGCAGGATGTGTAGCATGCATGGTCTAGATGAGAAAATAACTTCTTTATCCAGATTTCGATGGTTCTTCAGCCGATCAAAGGTTCCTCTTCTGATGTGGAGCCCAAGGACCCATCACTTTTTTTTTAAAAAAAAAAGTGTTCTGAACCTGCTGAATCCGTTTTACGCCCCCACAAAGTAACTCCACCTCTGGCCGCTTTAATTAGCCCCCACAAACGAATTGTATAAGATGCGTGTTAGTGCTGGACGCCTGTCTAACAAGGTGGAGGACTGGTTTCTTGGTCCGCTGTCCGCGATTACTTGGTCAGGATATTCGCAGACATTCTTAGTATCTGGAGGCCGTTTCTCCACAGTCCACATCCCGAGAATGTGGCTTGCAACGTTGACAAGGAACCCATTTAACATGAAAGAAATTAATATAACGTTAGACTACCCACGCACACTTTTCGGCAAATAGAAATAAACTCGGAAGTTTGACTGAAAAGATATTTGCTCATTAAAAATTGTTCGTACTAGCTACCTGAGAACACAGTGTTCGGAACATGTTTTTCTTGTCTCTGAAACGGACTATCTGTATAATAAGAATCTTAATACCAATTGACGGGAACTCCACTTAGTGAGTGAGAATAAGGATAGCGTCTAGAAAATTCGGATGTGATTCAGTATCAGAGTTCTATGTTACTGAAAATGTAGACCCATTTAATTCCTCTCGGTCTGACAGTGTTCATTCTTTCTTTTCCTCAGTGCATTTACACAGATGCGTAGCGCTAGAGATTTAAGAGTGTGTCAAGAAGGGGGCAGCGATAGTGTCTAGTGGATTAATTTACTTGAAGCAATTTGCGCTTCGGGTAAATTTACGCGATTGTCGATAATTTCTGTTCTGTCTATAAACGAACGTTTGCAGGTCAGTTAATGGCCCCTGTGACTGAGCTGAAACATGGTGTGAAATTCAACACTTGATTTCACTCGCGTCTCTTTCCTCCTTCTTCGCTTTAATCTCCCAATTCCTTTATAGATCAAGGTTTCGTATTTCGAATGATTTGGCTGTGTCAAATTTATCAGCATATCAAATTCTCTGTCTTCGATTTTCCAAGCGTAAATTACTTCTCTTGTAAGCCAGTCAATAGTAGCGGAAAATATTAATTATGATTATTGGTATTTGTGTAAAGAAACCACAACGTTCATAAGGAAATCTAACAAAGTAGAGACAGTGTTTGAGATTTGTTCATTGTCCCAGTTTTACTCCGGTTTAGAGCACGGCTGTCAAATTCATACATGCTACCATACCATTTGGGGTCTCGGGTTCGATTCCCGGCGGTGCCCGAATTTATAACTTGTGTTGGGCAAGGCCGTGGTCCAGGTATCACGGAGTTTTCCTCCGGGGGCTTCCCCGGTTTCTCCGTGGCATCCCAACAATTACTCCATTCACACACAGAAGAAGGCAATGGCAAACCACTTCTGGATCATCTGCCAAGAACGTATATGAACAGGTCCCAGTCCGAGAAAAGGATGGAAGGATCCTGTTCATATGGACCTGTCGTCAGACAGAACACTAAATAAATAAATAAATATAAACCATACCATTGTCGTATTGTGGCCTTCGATGCACAGCGCGAAAAATGGTCGAATCAAGGGATTAACGCTTCGAAGTCAAAGTTCGTCTAAATAACATTTTAAAGATCCAGTTCCTACCACAAAGAAAACTTAACAGTCCTCCTTTGCAATGATAATTTATTTGATGTTGTTTAGCGAAATAATCTATGGTTATTTATAAGACACTCCGTGTGCAAAATACATTAGAGTTATTGGTTATTAAAGTAAGTGGTACATATACTTACCATTTGGCTTTAAAGGATTAATATGCCTTCAATGAATGGTGTATAACACAGGAGAAAGTCTGCCTTGGTACTTTGTGACTGAAAGCTTTATATTAACTTAATTCTAGTTTTTTTTCTGTCTGGTCGATTAATTGTGGCTGGAACCACAATTCATTGAGGTGGATGCTGTCTTGTCACAACTAAGTCCCAGGAGACTTCAAGTGAGGTTTGTGGTGGACAAATTGACACTCGAGCAGGTCCTTCTTCGAGTTCCTAGGTTTTCTTTTGCTAACCATCATTTCAGTCATGTGTTGTGGTCACCCTGAATAAAAGTTACGTGCCCTCGTGTCCTTGGTTAAGTAGGGGCTTCACTTTCGATCCTGTACTTTGCTGGCCTCGAAATGAAAATAGTGAAGTCTTAATTATAAACATTACCTAATATTTTTACTTTTAGTCGGTGAAACTCTCTCGTGTGCTTGCATGCAACATTCCCCTTTTACTGAGCTTAACGGGAAGTATTATGAGCTGCTGCAGGCGTTCTCCGTTTATATGACACGGAAGTACGTTACAATAGCGGGAAATTCAAAAGAAAGAGACGCTGTACAGATTTAGTCCGATCCCTTGCTAGTATTGTACATGAAAGATTCAATGTAAATTAAGAAAGTACGTGCATTATTATTATTATTATTATTATTATTATTATTTAGTGTTCTGTCTGACGACAGGTCCATATGAACAGGATCCTTCCATCCTTTTCTCGGACTGGGACCTGTTCATATACGTTCTTGGCAGATGATCCAGAAGTGGTTTGCCATTGCCTTCTTCTGTGTGTGAATGGAGTAATTGTTGGGATGCCACGGAGAAACCGGGGAAGCCCCCGGAGGAAAACTCCGTGTTGCCTAGACCACGGCCTTGCCCAACACAAGTTATAAATTCGGGCACCGCCGGAAATCGAACCCGAGACCCCAGGATTACAAGGTCAGCGTTCTAACCGCTAGACCACCGTGGCTCTCCTAAGTGACATTAAGTGGTCTTAAAGTTTAAGATAATAATGATAAATTTGTTGAAATCTCAAGAAGAGCCACCGAGTAGCCGATCACTTTCAGGTTTGTAACCAGGTGCCTTCAAGTGCAAGGCAGATTACAGTCCCGTGTGGTTATCTGGTTGATACATCCCCCCTTCTCCCTGACTTAACTTCATAAAATCTTATATGAACACCCATGACAAAGTACCCGGCCATGGGACGTAGTGAGCTTCGTGCTTTTGAAGTCTTGTCTTCTAATAAGATAGATCTGTCGGTACCCATCAGCTAGCAAGCCGGGTGGATTCTAGAATCGTTCCGAAGGTTGTAGAATGAAACAAATATTCACAAAGCCCCCAACTAGAATTCAGCACTGAACTACAGCCTGTGACCATATTATTATTGTTATTATTAAAAATGCGTTGGCCCTTGTCCGCGTGTGTGTTTATTCTACGCATGTAGTGAACGGATTTTTATTAAATTTAATATGAGCATCGTTCTGTTGGAAATTACTTTATCGCAGTGCGTCTTAATTCCTTACCATCGATAATGCCGAAATGAACGTGCGAACTTCCGAACGTCCTCATAGATTCGTTGGCGATGATTTTTAAACCAGCTAATAACGATCATCATGAATCATAGTCCTTGTTGATAAGCTGATAGCCACTCAGCTGGTCAAGACAGTTGTAGTATTTTATGGAACCCGAATAGTCATTACAGTGTTCGCAAGAGCCCGTCCCAACCTGAGCCAGTTTAATCTAGATCAATGCTAATTCGAGTCTCCTACCTAGGCCCAGGTCTCACAAGTGGCGCCTTCCATTCAGATCTTCCGATTAAATTGTTCTACACAATTCTTATCTTTCCATGCCTGCCAGGATCATCCTTCTTGATTTCCCAACCCCAATTATGATCTTTGAAGAGTATGAATTATGAAGCTCTCAGTGCACGATTCATGTATTACGAGGTGCGATCGGAAAGTTTCAAGACTGCGCCTATAAAACCCCGTACACTTATCTCAGGTATTAAATTCATCCATCACCCTCGAAGTAGTTCCCCTGGGAGTGAACACAACGATCCCAGCGCCTGGAAGCATCCCTGGAAATCTTTCTTTGTCAGCCTGTCAAGCACCATCTGCGATTCTGCCTGAATATCTTCTATCGTCTCAAATCTCCTTCCCTTTAGCTGAATTTTCATCTTTGGGAAGAGGAAGAAGTCACACGGAGCTTAGAAAGGAAGTTGGGGTCGGTTCTTGCAAGATCCTTGAGCTCCTGACAAACGAGAAGTCGATTCTGCTTCTGGTCCTCAGACAGGATGCGTTGCATGTGGAGTTCTTCCTTTAGAATCAGCTGACAGGTCTCATAGCCTATCCCAACAATGTCGCACAAGTCGTTGATGGTACGACGTCGATCTTCGTGAATGGCCTGCCGAATCTTCGTAACATTTTCGGGCGTTGTGCTCGAAGATGGTCGTCCAGAACGCTCGTCATCATCGACAGAGGTTCGGCCATTTTTAAAACGTGAATGCCACACAAAAGTTTGTGCACGACCCATTGCGGACTCCCCAAATGCTTGCTTTAGCATTTCATAGGTTTCCGTAGCCGTTTTGGCAAGTCTTTGGCAAGAGATTCAGGCAGAATCGCAGATGGTGCTTGACAGGCTGACAAAGAAAGATTTCCAGGGATGCTTCCAGGCTTGGCAGCGGCGCTGGGATCGTTGTGTTCACTCCCAGGGGAACTACTTCGAGGGTGATGGATGAATTTAATACCTGAGATAAGTGTACGGGTTTTTATACGCGCATTCTGGAAACCTTCCGATCGCACCTCCTAAATGTTAGAAATTTCGTGCATATTGTTCCATTTGTTTTAAACTTAAAGAAATTCCATTAAAAGAACGTGTAGTCCTACACAGCCCTGTGGTATTTGTCACCCACGGAGAGTTGACTGCGTATATAAGCTGACAGCATCGAATTAAATACAAACGGCTAACTGTGTGACTTAATGTGGATATTAATTGTACATCTAGTGTTGATATGGAGGTATTCGTTGCATAATGGTGAATTTCTGTAGCTGTGAGTAAAGTCAGATTAAGAATCACGAAAGAGTTTTACGATCGTATTAAATTAGTTGATAGCTTCGGTTAAGATTCTGTTAACTTTTCGTGTGCTATCAAGAACTGTAGATATTAAAATATAACTTGTTTTATGTGTATGTGAGACTTGATCACACATCATAAAAAATTAAATGGAATTTGGATGTTGGAGAACAGAACTTTATAACAATACATGTGGAGTGGAAGTTTCAGAACTGTGGAGAAAATTGCATAATAATGAGCTCCATTAGTTCTAATGAATTCTTCTTCAGTCGTCCAAGTACAATATGAATTTTCAACGTTTCGGAGACCGTCTCCTGATCATACAGCATTTTAGTCAGAAAACGAAGAATAATTACCGCTTGCGAGACCAAGGCGTAGATGGAATGATATTAATGAAGTGGATATACGTGAGTCATGTTACTCGCAGGGGTTGCGTTCCTGCTAATCGCCACGTACATCGAAAACGCGTAAAGCGGGAAACATAAAATGCCCGTAGATTCTCTAAGTGATACACAACGAGAGACCTCAATTTGTGACACAATTGTGGGGTGTAATCAGTGAAACTGTGGGCCTGCTATGCACTTTTTACCGTGGTCGCGGATAAGATACTGAAACCATGAACGGCCGACCTTACTTTTAACTACGTAACTGATATACCCCCAGCCCCTGAGCAGAGAACTTGTTGAGAAGCTGATATTCGCTCGGTAGCGGTCGACGTATCTGCCAAAGTCCACATTTTAAAATACTTAAGAATTTTCTAGAGTAAGAATTAAAATCAGACTTGGGCTATATAAACATAGTTCGTTGCTACAGTTACTAACAAACCATCTTATTTTATTTAGATGGATTTTATATGAAATTATATAGGTCATAACACGTATAAAAATGTATTTCAAAAACCGACAGTACTTAATTTCATGTACAGTGGACGGAAAAAAAACTCGGAACTTCGTTGACCGTTACAAATACACACATGGAATGGCGGATAAGACCGCGAATCGATAACACGCAAGGTGAGATAACACTATCCTTCCTTGTACCTTGTACTATCAGATGTCAAATTATTACGTTTAGGCTGTAGAAGTAGGGTGTGTGGGTTTTGGAGTGTGTGCATTGATGGAGTTTTATAATTCTTTCTGTCCACAAAAAGCAGTTGTGTAAAATACAATGTATCAAAAATCCCACCCACTGTCAAAGAATTAAAAGGAAATAATGTTTGCAATTGCACTACACTTGTTCATGCAGACTTTTTTCATCTTCCTGTGACGTAGCTAGAATTTATTTTGCGTCTACTGTAGTCAAATAATTCCCTGCCCATCGTGGAAACCCGAGGTTCATTACCCATCCCGCCAGTAAACACTATCCTAGGCCAGTTTATTCCATTTTTACATGCTATTGTTTCAAAATAGATGACTATTATTATACGCGCCTTGGCTGTCCGCGATTTCGTTGCTTTATTTAGGTATTTATGTGGAGTATCGGCTTGTTCACCTGACGAAGAAATACCCTGTTTTATGGTAGCAAATTTTCATTGTCGTGTAGGCAAACTGAAATCAGTGAAGAAGCTTAGCTACGTTATCAAGGCCAACGAGTAGAACATTGGACACACGGGATTCGTGTTTCTTTTTCCTGTTAGATAATCATATCAGCCATTACGTCAGGTGTTGAGGGCCCAGTTTCACAAAGGAAATGTACGCTGTTGTGGACCACAGTAATCACACAACCCTTGAATGTGACTCGTGGTAGTCTTATAGAAATGCAAATTGAAAAAAAGAAAAGAAATAACATTGACTCATTTTTTAGATGTGACCGGTGTTATATCGTTGACAACTCAAGACGCAGTGACTTGGACAATAAATAAAAGAATATTATAATATAAGTATTCTAAATCATGAAATATTGTATAATCGATCCACCTTCTGTACTCAGATTGTCCAGGTGCTCAGAGGTTTATCTCCAGGGTGGCTTAACAGGAATCACACACAAGACCCAATATCTGTGTTAATCTAAATGCGTCTTTGTTACGTCGCTTGAAGTGACTCCATAATAATCCTAAGAAACTAAACCACGACTTGTTTATAAGAGCTTGGGTAACGCCCGGTATAGCTTCTTAAACTTAGAATGATCAGTTGTATATAAAAAATCCGAAGAGGACCTCTTATATGAAGATATAGTCTAGAGGCAGTGCAGTGAGAGAATATGAAATCACTTTTATGAACGTGTTCAGGCCTGTGTTGGTTTTGCTTGTGACATAAGAAAGTCATCATCGTTATGAATTGTACAGTTTGAATCCAAAGTTTCAAAAGAATGTTCCATTAAAATTTATGAAAATTTTGGATCACTTTGCAACAAAAATTTCTTAGGCAGGTGTACGCATGAATTTGAAGAGTCACGCGTTGACAAAGAGGCTCACAGATCTGATAGATGGATAGACATATCCATATAGGTTGATTTTCATTAATTATTAAATTTATATTACAGATACACCTTATTGTAATAAGTGTTGTATAATAATGATTATTAGTCTCCCTCAGGTTAAAATGTTAACGGTAAATACAAGGAGAAAAGGCTCTGCACATAATTATGTCTTAGTTGTAATAATACGATTTATTTACGGTATTAATTTATCTAGTAGCCACGGTGGTCTAGCGGTTAGAACACTGGCCTTGTAATCCTGGGGTCTCGGGTTCGATTCCCGGCGGTTCCCGAATTTATAACTTGTGTTGGGCAAGGCCGTGGTTCTAGGCAACACGGAGTTTTCCTCCGGGGGCTTCCCCGGTTTCTCCGTGGCATCGCAACAATTACTCCATTCACACACAGAAGAAGGCAATGGCAAACCACTTCTGGATCATCTGCCAAGAACTTATATGAACAGGTCCCAGTCCGAGAAAAGGATGGAAGGATCCTGTTAATATGGACCTGTCGTCAGACAGAACACTAAATAAATAAATAAAATTAATTTATCTATTGAGCAAAATTTAATATTTGCATTCCAATTCTAACAGTTTAAATACGTATGTGGGGTGTCGGGAAGTGTTTTTTTATGTAATTCAACAACTCACAGAAATAAATGACAAACGGGTATTTACTACAAATTGGAATGGAAATCTGGTTGAATCTAAGGTAAAGATTAAATTATTCCTGAAACGAATGAAGGTGTATGGGGGGCGTCATGTTGGACTTTCACCCATGCTCAGTCTTGGGACACTATAGAGTCCACGTGACTAGTCACATTTCCTTCTGTTTTATCATATTACCATATTATCACGTGGACGTGTGTCGACCGTGTTAGTCTGGCTAACACTGGAAAACTGAAATTAAAAGTTTTCCGTCTTACTTTTGTGTGCGTTTAAGCATAAGCCACAATTAGCTGGATAACAGCGCCTGGCTGGCTATAGCAGGTTAACGATGCGTTTTATCTGATCGGTTCTGCTGTGTTGCAGTGTAAGGAGTACCATTAAACCACGAAAGTAAGACAACGTAATTTTTATTTTTTATTTTTAAATATGTTAGCCGGGATTACGCACCGTAACATGAGCGTTTCGCCCCTGCTGTGGATGTTAGCTGGGTTTTGGAGCCGGTCTGAACGAGGCAAAAGGTTCCCCAAATACCCCTGTCAGGGACTGAAATCTGTTACTCCCAGTACATTTAATTAGAGGATGCAGTATTATTTGGAAAGTCTGTTAACATTGGTATTCATGGGCTTTATAAATGCCAGTACTTTTGTAAGATTTTTAAAAAAATACACTTTCTTGTTATCCCAAATATTTTAGGGGTAATCTGAACCCTTAAACCCCCGCTCCAAATACTGAACTTTTTTCATCCCGTGGGCGGTCATTTTATTGAGCTATGACGAATGCAATTTCCCGTGAGATCATGGTTGTGGCGGTTGAAAGTTGGCTAGTGTTAGCAGGTGCTGGAGTTCTGAGGGAACAAATCTCCTCTGACCACGTTGAAGGAGAGCCGAGCTTGTTCCTGACTTCTAAGACGCTCCTGCGTATATTTTTATGTCTCGGATACGAAAGGATTATGATAATACAAATTACGACAACAGTGATCTGAGAACTGCAGTAATTTGTCCAAACAGAAAACATATTTAGTACACCTTTTAAATACGCTTTTTATTAAATTACCATTTCAGTTATTTATTTGTATCGAAGCTCATAATATGAGCCGGGATAGCTCAGTCAGTATAGTGACTGGCTACGGGTTGGACGGCCGAGGTTTGATCCCCGACGGGGGCAGAGGATTTTTCCTCTAGCCTCTGGGGCCCACCCAGCCTCCTCTACAATGGGTACCGGGGTCCTTTCCCGGGGGTAAAGCCGGCCCGGGCGTGATGCTGACCACTCACCCCCATCTAGTGCCGAGGTCAAGGAAGAAAGGAGCTATACCTCCACTCCCCCCAAACGCCTACATGGCGTATAGTGGGACAAACTTCATCGAAGCTCATAAACTGTAAAGTTGCAGAGATGTCGTAATTAACAAACCCTTCTTAGAATTACACACAAGATATTCACTGTTACGATAACTTAGTCATGTATCCCCGAAGTCGTAATAATTATTCGACTTTTTTTTTCAAAGGGACATGCTACAACTATCTTAATTTTAATTGTGACCCCGAGGATTTTTTCCTGCAAATACTGCATTTGCACAACAATTCGTATTGTCATTATTCCTTTGCCACGCCTTCGCCGGTTTGGTCACCCCTTTGCCACTACCATCTCCCTGGAATTCCTCACGAAGAGATAGTAATTTGAGACATCAGTGCACGAACGGAACATAATGGACAGAGCACCGTGGGAGAGATATCGGTCCACCACTAAATAACCAACTCCGTAAATTTCCCGCCTTTCAAAGAACCTGAAGGTTCATTACAGGACTTCACGAGTTCCTGTTCTGAGCCACAGATTCAAAGTCCACATTCTCACACCCCATTTTACAGTTTATAATGTGCATACCATCTATTAATGAAATGTTGCGCAGGAATTCTGGAACCATGTGCACTGGACACTCACGCAGTGACGTCACTGGGGCCAGCTACTCCTCCCCTCCGCGCGCCGCGCTAACTGCGTGTTACTACGAGGCAGCAGCCAGTCAGACGGTGCTTGGAGTCCCAATGAAGTTGACGTATTCTGTGGTGCCGCGATACAGCTAACTGCGTCGTAACATTTCGCGATGTGTTGTGTGTCTCATAACAGGATCTTCCACTAAGAGCCTGCGATTACAACGAACGACTGTGGATTAGTCTCTCGATACGGTTTTATCTTACCGCTGTTACGTCATCAAATCACATGATTTAGACCGAACGAGCTCAGTGGTAAAGTGAGGTGAACTTGGTTATGTGTGTAACACCTGTGAAAGGAGGCGTGTTTGTCTCGTGTTGCGTTGAATTTGTTGACAGTTGTTTCGGAGTTTAGTTTACACTCCTTCAAGTAATCATGATGGAACCTCCGCTTTCGGAATTGGACGCCGGCTTCGAGCCTCAGCAACGAGCCCGATCGAACACGTGGCCTTTACCGCGACCGGACAATTTCGTGGATATCAAGGAAGAACCGGGTATTAAATGCCCTGGTGGGGTAGTGTTACCCTGCGGGGGTGTGATGGGACCCGAGGGAACTCTTCCGGGCGTCCTGCAATTACCCGCTGCTGCAAAGAAGAACTCCAGCCGACGCAACGCGTGGGGGAACCTGTCGTACGCCGATCTCATCACCCAGGCCATCCAGTCAGCACCCGAAAAGCGCCTCACTCTGTCCCAGATCTACGAATGGATGGTCCAGAACGTGCCCTACTTCAAGGATAAGGGTGACAGCAACAGCTCCGCCGGATGGAAGGTAAACATTATTGGTTATGTTCCACCTTTTGTTTTGTTTCGTGCTTGGTGCAGACGAATACATGCGAGTAAGTGATGAAATTGGTCAGCGTTATCGATGTAAACATTACGATTGTTAATTATGAATGTGGGGGTTGCTTTTGACTGGAGAAGTTAAAAACCGTGACACGTTTCTATCACGGCAGCTATTTTTCCTTTGGCGCGTGTCTCACGGCAATTGTTTTTGTACTGAGTCATTCGATTAATCGAATGTCATTTGTTTCAGCTTCGATATTATGTAGGCTTATTATCGAATGAGATGAGAAGGTCGTGTATGGTTAAATAAACGTAGCCTGTTTACCTGGAGATACACAGGAAAACAATAGTTTTTGAATGTCGCATTGCACGATGTAAATGTTTAGAAGTTTACAAATATTTATGACGTGGGCCTGTGTTAAGTTAACAGTGACGAAATAAAAACAATTATGACGTCAACGGCAGCAACAGTAATGATACACAAAGAAAGTCACGGTTCATGGTTTTTATTTATCAGTCGGTCGTTCATATGACCAAGAAACTCTGTGCTGTTACGGAACCGGAAGGTACTTTGGAAAACTTGCTGTTATTCTTACATTTCACTTTTCTTTGATAAAATGGCGACGTGCAGGCACGGTGTTCGGTCTTGGTAGTATAGTAACAGTAGAATATCCCTTTTGACGTCGTGTCGAAGAAGAACGGTTGATGTAATATGACTCTCTGTTGCGACATTAGCCGGAGTTTTAAAATGTTGTGTATTAAATGACTTGCGTAAGAATCCGAAGGCGATGTCAGCAGATGTAGTTAACACGTAATTTAAAGACGTCTTCCACGTTGAGTAATATATGCGGCGAGGTGCCTGACGAATACATTTTTACTGGTTTAAATACGTTCATTCATGACTTGAAAGTTTTCAAAACTGACTTACATTTCGTCGTTCGTAACGTAACAATTAAACATATACATGCATTTTTATATTTTACAATTACAATTTACAAAAGACAATTGAACTTCTTCTATCAGGGAGAGACGCAGTCAGATTGATCACGTCTTAATAGATTAAAGTCTGAATTAAAGTGAGTTAAACAAGCATAAACCATTGTTTGACGAAGAACGGCCAAAATTATTAGATCGGAGGAAATTGTAATGACTGCATAATTCAAGCCAAAATGAATGAAAATACAATAGACTCCCGAATTAACCAGAGTCTCTCTGGTTTAAACGAAAGTTTGAAATTAATTTTAAAATAACTTTTGGAACGCTTAAAAATAACGGAATAAATACAATATATTATTCAACGTACTAACGTAAATTCTTGCCGAAATTAACGACAACATAACGTATTGCGTCCGTTTAAAAAACATTTGGTATGTACTGTATTAAAATTCTTATAAAATCCCTTTTGTTATTAGTAAATATTTATAAATTTAATTAGTGTATCTCTGTAAATAAACGTAGGTATTTGTCAGATTTGCGTATTTCCCGAGGTTTTGATTATCCTTGAAAATTAAGTGTAAGACGTGATACTAGTTGAACTTTAAGGGGGCTTTGGTATTTGCGGGTGGTTAATGTCCAGCTTCTTATTAAATCTTACGACGCTAACATAAAATGAGGAAAAGGAATTGTAGATTCTATTTGAGATATAAAAATCCAGACATTGCGTACATTTGCGAAATCGGCTTGTGGCCAGACGGTTATCTCGAGTTTGCAAACTCTGAACTACACATAAACTGCAGTCAATTAAAAACGGGAATCGAGGTTGCGGTGAGAGGTCAGGAAAAGAACGTCTGAAGCAAATATTAAGACAACTTGCCAAGGCATTTACGTCGTAAATAGAAGATTTAACTCGACAAAAAAGGTTTTACAAATATTTAAAGAGGGCGATGCGAAGGTGAGAATGGCCTTCATGAGGAAGGAAATATTAACAAGAAGTAACAGCAGAATTCGAAGAAAGATTCAGAAATTCAAAAAAAAAAGGGGTGAATGTTCCGGTCGAAAAATTTCTCCGGGCAGATAGCAGTGGGCTGCGTTTGTTTCAAGTGCTATAACAGCCTCAAACCACATTGTGCGTTTTATAACATCTTACGATGGCCAACGTCCGAATAATCCAACATCCAGATTGTATTAAACCATCGTCAGAACCCTTCAGAAATAATTTGTTTCATTCACTGTATTTTTAAATTTGTAAATAATAAAAGGCCAGGTTGAAGGAAAGTGAGGACTGGGAAGAAGACTGATACAGCTAACCGACTATCTGAAACAAGGAAAGAAGATGAAGTTTTAGGAATTAAAACGAGAAGCTGAGGATAGGGAAAACTGGAGAGCTGTTTTGGGGCAGAGCAATGGACCTGTCGTCAGACAGAACACTAAATAATAAATAATGAATAAATAAATATTTGCAAAAGTTTGGGAGAGGGTAGTTATTGCCCTGTGAACCCCCCTCCAAATATTAATTTTATCAGAAAAATTAAAAAATCTTCCAGGACTTTAACGAATTAATCATATGCGGATAAACGGGAAAAGTTGAAAGGCTTGGAGCGTTGTTATAATAGAATCACGCGGACGGGTGTGCAGACACGAATACTTTGGAGATGTGCTACCGTTGACCGTGGCTTAACCCACAATACATTTTAGGTTTCAAAATAACAAGATCATATAATCATAAACGCAATTGGTACTAAGCATTTAATAAACGTGTTTAGCGTATATATTTAGCGTCTAAAGGCGAATGATTCATCGGTTATAACAGTCACACCAAATTATTTCAGTTTTTATTTTACGTTGTTCTGTAATAGAACTTTATCACCATTGAGAACTCCTGCAGGCCCTACACTGAGTAAAACACATGCTGGGCCGTGGCCGACTTTTTTATGTTGGTTGTGACAGGAAGTGGCGAGATTTCGAATGAAACTGGTGTCCAGTTTGATGTTAATCGGTGGTGTGTGTAGTTGAATCGCGGGACACACGCAGAGGCACGCAGGTACCATACGTATCTTCTCCCAGAGCAGGGTCTGGTGAGCTGTTATCTCGTCTCTCGTCCTACGTCATTCCTCGGTCCAACAAACTTGAACTGATCTCGTATTTGGAACAGATTAACTTCAAGAGGAACTGTTCACATTTTTAAACATTTGCTGATAGAACTCCTGCTGTATGAATCGAAAATTTAAGGTCGTTTTTCACGGACGCTGCCCTAGAAGTTAATAGCACTGAGACATTGCTTTCTTTTGAATAATTTTATCTGTTTACAATGCTTGTAAAGTAATAATAACATTACTGAACCCGCGTACGTATTCAATCAGAATGGTACTTCAATATTTACTTACGCATTGTCATAATTCATTTATGTATTTATTTGAATGGTTTTCTGCAGGTAAACATTCTTAAAATCAGATACTATCCGGACACATGCCTGCCTCAACGTGTTGTATTGTCGCTATGTTTGTAAATTTTAATGTACAAAAATATATTCATTTTACATATCCATGTCTGTGCACGGTTATGACGTATGTCAATACCTAATGACACGTGACTGGCTTCGTTCGTACGTTAGGTATGGTTATAAAAAAGAACATTATGTAAGCTTGGACTGTAGATTTTGTGCGATGCTGAGTTGTTGATTGAAGCCTACACTATAAAAAAAGTGACCTTAGCAAAATTTATAATCGTCTTTGAAAATCTGTTTTCACACATAGCAGGGTCCTTTTCTAATTGTTGTAATTATATCTCTCACTTCAGAATATACGCGATCGCCATTTTGATATTGTAAATGACAGGGAGCCACGGTAGTCTAGCGGTTAGAACGCTGGCCTTGTAATCCTGGGGTCTCGGGTGCCCGAATTTATAACTTGTGTTGGGCAAGGCCGTGGTCTAGGCAACACGGAGTTTTGCTCCGGGGGCTTCCCCGGTTTCTCCGTGGCATCCCAACAATTACTCCATTCACACACAGAAGAAGGCAATGGCAAACCACTTCTGGATCATCTGCCAAGAACGTATATGAACAGGTCCCAGTCCGAGAAAAGGATGGAAGGATCCTGTTCATATGGACCTGTCGTCAGACAGAACACTAAATAAAATAAATAATAATAAATGACAGGGGATGCTTGTAATAGCAAGATGTTTATACCATGTTTAATTGATATCTTTTAATTAGTATTGATAGTTTTTAAGAGTGGGCAGACATACGCAGGCCTGTGATTGGCAAGAGTTTTTCTTCAGCCATATAGTACCCATTTTCGCCAATGGTAACTTTAGGACATGTTTTGGTGTACTTACGTCACTCTTCAACCGTTCTGTTCAAACCGGCAATATTCTCATTTGGAACACGGCAATGATGTGCTACATATGTCATATTTACTTGATAGGCAGAGGTTGTAAGTTCAGGGCGATTTCTAGGCAATAAAGGCGCGGAAAATCCTTTCTTCTTGGTTTTAGCACACTTTTCCTGTCAGAAATTTCCGTAATTTTGAAACTTACATAGCAAATATTCAGATCGCTTATTTGGAAGTTAACTTTGCGGCGATATTTTGTAAAATGTGCCTAGTCTCCCAACTATTTACATTTGCAACCTCGTAAAATAAGACGTATTTCCGATATTCCTTGGAATGAATAAACATTTATTATTACGAAACACCCCAGTACAAATTTATTTGATTTTAAATGCTGATACAACTGCCCTTTCTAGCGTTGTCATTGGGTATCATTAATATAGCAAATCCAGTTTAGAGGGATTACGTAGAATGTGGACTTATAAACTTGAACAGAAACTACAGGGTGCTGTTGAAAGTGAAGTGTGTGGCCCGAAGTTTAATTTATCCCCTTGACACTACGCCCCTCTCAACGCGGAGGGGAACTTACCTCAGTATAACGGCTCTTGGGAGAAGAGGGCTGTCACTCGGCTAGGAGGCGTTTTCTGTCCGATGTTTAAATGAACGCTTTTTTGAAGACAGTTATCAGCTGACTCACCACCGTGAAAACCTCGAATCCAACTTCTTAAATTGTTTTGATGTTTATATTTGTCATACGTCAACGTTTGCACGTTATGGAAATGTAGCAGTTGTTTTCAATAAGGACTTAGAACAAGATCTACGATTTCATTAAACAAACGCACGAAGATGAAAATGTCGCCGACCATTCTAAAAATCCTCTAATAGGGAATAAAAATTACGAAAGTACATTATGTTATGTCCATTCCTGTTACCTCGTGTGTAATCAGGTGAGATTCATTACATAATAGGAACCATATCTTCAACTTTTTTGTTTTGGTTGGGGGGGGGGGATACATATACTTGTAAATCTCTACTGATTTAATCATTGTATTCGAATGTTTAAAGAACACAAGAAGTTTTGGAAAGTACAGAATTATAAAGTGTTTCTCTTTTGATAAACGTATTCTACTTGAAACTTCAGCCGTAAAGAGTAAGGCCAGTGTTATTTAATACACTTCGTGTGTTGGAAATGTACCCGCGCTGAGTAATCATCATACAACCGTACACGTGCTCATTTTTATCGATGTGGTCCTGAGATTAATTCTTATCACGTATGTGATAATTTCAACCGCCTGTATTTTTTTGAAAGAAAACTTCAGATTTAGTCTTCAATTGAAGTTTTCGATTGCTAGATGTATAAAAAATTGGACAAGATTGTTTAGTAATTGTGAAAAATAGTATGTTTCTTGAATGATAGTGTCTAAAAAAGGATTGTGAAAATATAAACTTGTCTCTGGGCCATAACAAATCAGAGACATATGCATGTCAACACTAGGTCTTCATTTTAATGCGTTGGCAATACTGTTGGACCAAAGTGGGCCAAAATTGAATCGTTTTATATGTTTTAATTTAGTCTGACTGATATTATGAGTAAGTCTAAATCTTTTAAGTTGTTTGGCTCAAATGATAGATAGGCTTCACTCCCAATTATGCCTACACCGACTGCAAATGAAGTACGAACAAGCGCTGGCCTATCGCGTTAGGCGTAATGTCAGTCACAGGCTTATTTTGTTCGGTGATAGGTTTTTAACAAACTATGTGTCGGAGTGTATTATCCGGAGCCGTTATCTGAAATGCCTTATCAAACACAACTAGATCGAAGTGTCAGGGAAGGGATCCACAAATCCGCTCAATCTTGCAGTTGCTTATCATTTGAATGATTTTTATAGAACAATAAGGGGCCAGTGTAACCAAAGTCTAGCACGAAATCAATCATGTTACATAATAAGAATCGAAGGGCTTGTTTTAATCGCGTTCCTTGCCACTTTCTTATCTTATTGACCTTGAATACCATTTATTACAGATACAGATCTGTAGCTCCAAAGCTGATCACTCATATTATTTATATAATGGTACACAGATATTAATTTCTGTGCGTTTCGTTAGGTATTTACCACAACGAAAAACGTACGAGGTGCGATCGGAAAGTTTCTAGACTGCGCCTATAAAAACCCGTACACTTATCTCAGGTATTAAATTCATCCATCACCCTCGAAGTAGTTCCGCTGGGAGTGAACACAACGATCCCAGCGCCGCTGCCAAGCCTGGAAGCATCCCTGGAAATCTTTCTTTGTCAGCCTGTCAAGCACCATCTGCGATTCTGCCTGAATCTCTTCTATCGTCTCAAATCTCCTTCCCTTTAGCTGAATTTTCATCTTTGGGAAGAGGAAGAAGTCACACGGCGAATAAGGAGGGTGCGGGATGACGGCCATGGTGTTTAAGGCCAAAAACTGCCGAACTTTGAGGGCGGTGTGCGCTGGCGCGTTGTCATGATGCGTCGCATGTGGAGTTCTTCCTTTAGAATCAGCTGACAGGTCCCATAGCCTATCCCAACAATGTCGCACGAGTCGTTGATGGTACGACGTCGATCTTCGTGAATGGCCTGCCGAATCTTCGTAACATTTTCGGGCGTTGTGCTCGAAGATGGTCGTCCAGAACGCTCGTCATCATCGACAGAGGTTCGGCCATTTTTAAAACGTGAATGCCACACAAAAGTTTGTGCACGACCCATTGCGGACTCCCCAAATGCTTGCTGTAGCATTTCATAGGTTTCCGTAGCCGTTTTGGCGAGTCTTTGGCAAAATTTGATGCACACGCCATTCCGAAATCGCAGGAGGGTCGGTGTAATGCACTACCAAAACGCCCGTAACTAAGAAACAAATGCTAATTCGATGATGCCGGCTGGCACACTGATTCACTATGAATGTAGGCCGCACCCCCTAGCGGCAGAAGCTCGTACTACATCCGGTTCGCCCGCTATTGACACAGTCTGTAAACTTTCCGATCGCACCTCGTATTTAAGCTTTTGGTACACGCCTTCGACATGTGCATCTGTTCAATAGTTTCGGAGATGTTCCATGCGAAGATACTGATACAACTTTTTAAGTTCACTTAAAACACTTATGCAAAGCACGCAGAATAATTTACGAACTATTTTTCTGAGCCATAGGTATTTCTGATTTCCAAATGGAATTGTAATTTGTAGCTCAGTGAAGGTCTGATTATGAAGAACTACGATTTCGTAACCAGAAAAATCTTAAGACCCTGGAAAAGTTTGTTATTTTGTACTTGCTTTGTGTTACGTGAACTTGAATTAAATGGCGCTTGAATATTTAAGGCATAATTTCATTATAGGAATCGTAAGTCGAAGAAGAACATAAAGGGAAGATAAGTAACTAAGTGCCATATAAACATGTAATACAGGGATCATTAATGTAATTTTATCTTACGTAAGAGGAAAATTTTGTAACAATATATTTAAAAGTTTTGAGTTTTAACCATGGACGAAATGTACAGCATGTAAAATATTTGTTTTGATATTTTTCGTAATTTCATCACTATTATTTATTATTTATTTATTTAGTGTTCTGTCTGACGACAGGTCCATATGAACAGGATCCTTCCATCCTTTTCTCGGACTGGGACCTGTTCATATACGTTCTTGGCAGATGATCCAGAAGTGGTTTGCCATTGCCTTCTTCTGTGTGTGTGAATGGGATGCCACGGAGAAACCGGGGAAGCCCCCGGAGGAAAACTCCGTGTTGCCTAGACCACGGCCTTGCCCAACACAAGTTATAAATTCGGGCACCGCCGGGAATCGAACCCGAGATCCCAGTATTACAAGGCCAGCGTTGTAACCGCTAGACCACCGTGGCTAATTTCATCACTATCAGATTGTAAGTCGCACAGAGATCAGTAAAACACTTTACCCGAAGATTTTTCCGTGTTAGACCGAAACATTCTACGGTGTTATGAAAAAAAAAACTAAAGAAGGCTTTGTAGACGATTATTAATCGCATGTTAATTTATTATAGCTTTCACACAGCAGAATACCTTAAATAAAATTCGAACCACTGTTGATATAAATAGGAAAGGACGCCGAACCCCCCCCCCCCCCCCCAAACGAACACATCACAGAACGTGTTCAAGCAGTGCAACTTGGAAAAACCAGGATAATGATTGCGTAAACTGCCGCTAGACCGCGTATTAATGTTGCTCTTATGGTGCGAACTTCTGGTGTGGCAGCCATATTTACGCCACACTCGGAGGGCACAGATAAACTACAACTGTACCACCCTCGCAGTATGTCAGTGTGTGACCTTGAACTACAGTACGACGTATCAGCAGTGTTTCCAATCATACAACGACATGTTCGAATAATCTTTTTGGATTCCGCTCATACGTTACTTAACTGCAATGAAAACTTAAAAATTAGAGATTATTTGGGAGATTACGGCTTCGATGGGAGGACAGTATTAAACTACACAATGAAGATAGTAGAGGATGCGAGGTTATTGACTTCATTACTGACTCGCGACGCAGGACGAGATGTTGTGAACACGGTAATGAACATTCTATTCGATGTAGCCATTATCGTGTGTGTGGAATTAAAATTATTGTAGCCGATCCTCTGATTAGTTCAAAGTGGTTCCATCTGACCAGGAATACTTACTTTGGTCTACTGTTTTATCTTGGGAGGCGCAGATCGGGTTCGTAAGTACACTTATAAATTGCCGACTTTCAAAACAAAATCTGTTTCTTTTTTCCAATTGGCATAGAACGTCTTGATAGAGTTGCGCAAAAGACGTTTCGTCACTTTCGATGACCTTCGATGAACTCTTAGTGTTAAGGTCAGCCGATAAGGGCATAACGATATGTGAACAAGTTATGGATACAGTACAAGTGATACAGGCCTACAGGAATGACTGTGAGCTTTGTTCGTAATCCTCCGTGGAAATGTTTTTGTAGTCTTCCAGTGAATTTATTGTTAATGTCCATAATATAACTAAAGTGAAAAGATGTGATTCGTTTGGAACGCAATTGCGTTCGAAAAGTTAATCAGCACGGCACGGCAAATATTAATACGATAGGTCTATTATAGATGGATGTTCCAGTAGTTTAATACGCTCGAAAAAGTTGATAATGTCGAAAGGTTAGACTACATAAACGACTCGTGTCTGATTCCCGATAACAACAGACTTTTTCATCACCAGAACGGCTTTGGAGATCGCCCATTTATCCTGTACAATAGGTGATGGCGTTTAAAGCTGCTGAAGCTTTATCGTTGTTAAACGCCAGGGTGTGCAGCGTCCTAACATTGAACCTGGTGCTTCGGGGTATGACCTCCAGCGGTACAGCGATCTTTAGAATTGCCTTCCCACCTCTGAAGCAGTTTGGTGTTAAATTGGCCGTCAGAGTGGTTCTCAAACCGGTTTGTCTCCGCAGTAGAATCTCCTGCGAACGGCCTTGTAGTGACGTCATGAAACAAGTGTTCTTTTTTCATTTATTTGAACGTATAAAATACTATACGTTCTATCCTAATGGGTGAACATTCAGAAACGACCGTGCAGAATGTCAGAACAGCGCAACGATCCACTGACAACGTGGGGCCCCGTGGCCGCGCTCCTCAAACTGCGGTTACTGGTTTAAATCCCTGTCGATGCGCTTTCCTGTACAGCCCCGATTGTGATGTTTACATATTCCATCCAGGGAGCCGAAATGCTTGTATGAGTAAAGAATCAGAAAAGTCCTTCAGAAGGGGATGTCAGGACTGGAACCAGGATGCTTCTCCAGGAAGATCGCGGGCCTTATGATTGTCCGTCCCATCCCCCATCCAAGGAATATTTTCGTTTGTCGAAATGTTTAATCCGTGATTAACAAAACGATTAAAATTAATAGTAATACCTGTCTGCACGCCAGCATGTTCCATCTGCAGAACTAATTTCGCTTACATTTGTGGGTGAATATATGCTAATATTTCTGTGCATTCAGTTTTTTTCTTTTTCTTAATAGATTCAGAGTAAACTTCACCATTTTTATAGAAACGGCTCGTCTGAGACTTGATCTGATTAGTGTCTGCAACTTTTGTTTGTAACTTACGTCAACTGTGATTTGTATTCAACGAATACAAGGAAGGGTAGTTTATCACCAGTGGCGAATCCTGATCAAGAATTCATGTCATGCAGAAATAATTATAATTATTATTATTTGTATAAACAAATGGAATATTATTTAGCATATTACAATAACGACGAACTTATGAGTTGTACAGGTCACTTGAATGAGATGGGCTGGGCATGTAGCGCGCATGGATGGGACAAGAGGTGTGCACCGGGTATTGGTTGGGAAACCTGAGGGGAAGAGACCTCTGGGGAGACCTAGACGTAGATGGGAGGATAATCTCAGGCGGGATCTATGGGAGATAGGAGTTGAAGGAGACCGGATTTTGTTGGCCCAGGACAGGGTCCGGTGGAGGGCTTTGGTTAATTCGGTGATGAACCTTCGGGTTCCGTAAGCCATCTAGTTAGTTAGTTAGTTAGTTAGGGCAATGAAATGTAGTGCGATTTCAGGTTCTCATGGCGACGAGTATGAATATTATAGTTTTGTTGGGTACTGCGTCTTGTAGCTAGTAGACGTTGACCGACGTTTCAAAGATGCTTACTGCCTCCATCATCAGGACGACGAGTTTAATTAAATTTACGTCACGTGGAATGTAGAGGATATGGAATGGTAATAATTGTAGGATGAGAGGTTTGTGTCAAGGTGGCGGGCTTTTGTAGTAGTGATACTGAACCTCCAAACTCCCCCGACTAAAATAGATTAAAGAATTACCTCATTAGGACCTCCATGATAGTTTTAGAGTATCTTAAATATCCCAGTGGCAGCGAACATGGGACTTTAAATACCGGGATCAAGGTTCGTATCCCACTTCAGACATGGATGTATGAAATTTTTTGTTATTCTGTTATGGCTGGCTTTGCAGTGTTCTCATTTTCCATCCAGAGTTGTACCCCTTGCCTGTACAAGGACTTAGATAACCTCTACATTAGAGGAAGTCAAGGCTAAAATCGGTCTTCAGCGCCAAGTGTAAGGAGGAGGAGATATGATATTAAAACTAGCGAGCTCTTGCGGAATTTGCTTGGCTTAGTGAAGAAATTGTCTGCCGTCGCACTGGTCGGAGGCCCTTGCTTCGTTACCGGTCGGATGCGGGCGTTCGCCATGTTTCATTACCAGGACGTGTCGTAAGTCCAACCCAGTCACGTATTCTGATATCGGAATCTCTCTTCACGGCGGTAGGAGCGTGAAATTGACAGTTTTACAATTCATTTATTTAAGAATGCGTGGAGTCCATCTCCACGCCTTTTATACGCTTTCTTGTCTTGGGGTTCAGGCACATAATGAAGTTAAATCACCTACGTGTGATTTGTGAGTAGCATCTGATAGCAGGGTATTATTTATTTCTTGAGTCATATTCTGTGTGCGTCACGTGTTCAATCTTCAGTCTTTCAGCAAATGTGGATTAAGACTGGGAAAATACTGCATTATGATCCCAGTATCGCCATGAAACGGTAATTTTTGTTTTGAAATCAGTCATTACCCATCTGGAATCAAGTAATGTAGGACAGAACTTATATAATGCATTATTTTTAGTTTTCACGGCGGTGATGATTGTGATGTTCGTTTGGATTTTGGCGCCATGTGGACTTGTCGGTAGATGCCGACATTTCAAAGAAATATACTGTCTTTATCTTCAGGGTAGGCTTCTGACCAGAATAATATCATCACCCTTGTATTATGATGTGAACAGGACATGTGGTCAAATCGCAAATTCTTAAGGAACTAGGCTGTTTCAGTGAAAGCGAACGGAGTTGCTGGTTCCGTCCTGTTAAGTTGGTTAACCTGGCGCCACTTCTTATCACGTAAAATGGAAGGAGCCCGGCCGCTTAACACCACTTAACACCTACAACACTTCGCTGATAATGTAGGTATGAAGATGTTGCCTTGGGTTGATTTAGAAACCGCGGATAAAGATGACAAATGAAGTCTAGGTTCTTCACGATCTCAAGAGAAACGTTGAATTGCAGTCGTTTTGTATAATTGACTCTATTAAGGCAGGGTCTTGCTTCAGAAGTCTGTATTCGTCGTTGGCCTTTTTTATAACCCGAAGGTTGGTAACCGTGTCAGCCGAAACCGCACTTTGAAAAAGAACCAAAACATTCTGCTTTTTGATTTGTGTTAGGCCTAATGTCAGGAAATAATATAAATTGTGATGCCTGTGTGTGTGAGAGAGAGAGAGAGAGAGAGACAGAGACAGAGACAGAGACAGTCAATAAAGTCCTGAAGAAAATTCGTGGATTGAGCAGGTGAGGAATGGAGAATGTTACATAACGAGGAACAGTTCACTTCTCGGTGTTAAGATCGTGAAATCGAGGTCCCAGTCAGCTGGTTGTATTGCTCGGATGAAGGAAGTAAGCCACGTGCATACGTTTACAAGGCGAAATCTCGTCGAAGATCGACAAGGAGCGCGTTATTAAGACGTGTCAGTGAAGTCATTGGATATGTGTGATACGGCTACATTAAATGCGCTGGTAGATACATGGATGAGTAGATTGGTGAATTGGTAGGTAGGCAGTTGGGATCTTTTGGTGATCTCACTGATAACAGTGACGATGATATTCTGCCTTTTGGCGCCTTGAATACTCATCAGTTGATTCCAACGTCTCGGTGAATATCCCTCGACTTCCCACAATCGCCACTACAGCCCTGAAGATAGAGACAGCGTCGTTCTTTTAGACATCATCGTTATCAGTGAGACCCGCTAACAGATCCCATCTCTGAACTTTCCAGTCCAGCTATTTACCCAGCCAGAACCCAGAAGAACATTATTATTATCCTCACCGACGTGAAAACCTGATCTCTGAGAGTGATAACAGTGTTATCGTTTCTGGTTCTTCTGCGGGCAGTAGTTTGACTCTCGCTTAGTCAGTAATGGCGTGGCGACAGGCAAGAAGTGTTTAAGTCAAGTCATTCATCCAGTCAGTCAGTACTTCATCCACTCCAAATCATTCGATTAGTGATTCATTTATTTAGTTAAGACATTACTACTTACCTTCCCGATGTGCAGTAACGATCTTCCTTGGCATACAGGATGGCATGCAAACCACTGTTAGTGACGATCCCATCTTGAGATGTATCAATTACCACAGGCTGTAGTGTAGTATTTACCACGTGAAGGCAAAAGTGTCCCAAGTGAGTAAGTAACATTATCCTGTTGCACGCCATGGTATCGCTTGGGAGGAGTGTTAGTATAGAACCTGCTCATTCTTGAGGTATGCAGCAGATGTGGGTGAGGGACCCTTTGTAGGAGGCTGGACGCAGAGGCTAGGAGGAGAAATTCTGAAATCATTGATTAATTGTTATTATTCTGACAAGAGCCACGGTGGTCTAGCGGTTAGAACGCTGGCCTTGTAATCCTGGGGTCTCGGGTACGATTCCCGGAGGTGCCCGAATTTATAACTTGTGTTGGGCAAGGCCGTAGTTAGGCAACACGGAGTTTTCCTCCGGGGGCTTCCCCGGTTTCTCCGTGGCATCCCAACAATTACTCCATTCACACACAGAAGAAGGCAATGGCAAACCACTTCTGGATCATCTGCCAAGAAGGTATATGAACAGGTCCCAGTCCGAGAAAAGGATGAAAGGATCCTGTTCATATGGACCTGTCGTCAGACAGAACACTAAAAAAAATTATTCTGACATAAGAAGTTTCTTTGAGTCGTATTTTGCTATTCATAAGTTGGCTCACTGAACTTCATAAATTGACTGATGCGCTGACCGATCAATAACTGGTTAACAGGTACGGAGTATTCCCTAATGACTTTTGCATTTCTGAAAAATTATAAGTACACTTCACAGTTGCAAAATTTGATATTCAACTGCAATAGTAAATATGGAGAACCATTCTTAGGCATTGCCGTTTGAAACCGCAGTGGGTTTCGTCGACTCCATTAGCAGAAGGCGAGGCGTGTGAATTTTCAAGGAGAATCTGTAAGCGAGACATATTCTTCGTGCATTTATTGCGTCACCCTTCTTGTCAGTGGTTTCTTCTGACAGACTTAACAAATGTCACATCTTCCCTCACGCCAGCCCGACGAAAGAAAAACGTCGCTTTCTTGTGTTATTAAAGGAATACATATAGTCCTCTTTGCTGCTGTTCTATTGACGGACTTTTCTTTCCTTGGTGTACAAAGAGGTCACTGCTCTACATATCTGAGGTTGATATCTGATTCTCTGGATACAAATTCTCAGAATGTTCATCGTCCTTTATTGGTTTCTTCCGGCATATACGAATTATTTCCATATCGCTCACATCTTAGATGCTTCCCTCTCGAAACAAGGTATTCATCCATTACAGGCAAGGTCAACAGTGACCTGGTTAAGGGAGAGTCAACTGGACTCAGTGTGATGCATTGATGTCATTGGGAATTCCGTCGTACGTCAAGGTGGAGGTCTCCAGACGCCACAGATATTTTGTGAGGTACAATTTGGTGAGTAAGATTTCAAAGTTCATGTCGACGAGTCTGAAGATCACTGTCTTTTAGGACGTAGCTCCTTGTAGTCTGGTAGAAGTTTACCGACGTTCCATAGGCACTTGCTGCCTCCATCTTCATGGCGCTGAGGCAGCAATGACCTCTTTAACGTCGGTAAACTTCTATCAGACTACAGACATCTTCAGACTCAAATCGTACTCAGTACATTTTGTAATGTAAGACTTGAGGTTCTCACAGCGGTGAGTATGAAGATTTCTGTCTTCTGGGTTGTTGCGCTGTGTAGTCTGGTCGATGTTTACCAACGTTTCAGAGGTCATACTGCCTCCATCATCAGGGCGATGAGTATGAAGATTTCTGTCTTCTGGGTTGTTGCGCTGTGTAGTCTGGTCGATGTTAACCAACGTTTCGGAGGTCATACTGCCTCCATCATCAGGGCGATGAGTATGAAGATTTCCGTCTTCTGGGTTGTTGCTCTGTGTAGTCCGGTCGATGTTAACCAATGTTTCAGAGGTCATACTGCCTCCATCATCAGGGCGATGAGTATGAAGATTTCTGTCTTCTGGGTTGTTGCGCTGTGTAGTCTGGTCGATGTTAACCAACGTTTCGGAGGTCATACTGCCTCCATCATCAGGGCGATGAGTATGAAGATTTCTGTCTTCTGGGTTGTTGCGCTGTGTAGTCCGGTCGATGGTAACCAATGTTTCAGAGGTCATACTGCCTCCATCATTAGGGCGATGAGTATGAAGATTTCTGTCTTCTGGGTTGTTGCGCTGTGTAGTCCGGTCGATGTTTACCAACGTTTCGGAGGTCATACTGCCTCCGTCATCAGGGCGATGAGTATGAAGATCTTCGTCTTCTGGGTTGTTGCGCTGTGTAGTCCGGTCGATGTTAACCAACGTTTCGGAGGTCATACTGCCTCCATCATCAGGGCGATGAGTATGAAGATTTCTGTCTTCTGGGTTGTTGCGCTGTGTAGTCCGGTCGATGTTTACCAACGTTTCGGAGGTCATACTGCCTCCGTGATCAGGGCGATGAGTATGAAGATTTCTGTCTTCTGGGTTGTTGCGCTGTGTAGTCTGGTCGATGTTAACCAACGTTTCAGAGGTCATACTGCCTCTGTCATCAGGGCGATGAGTATGAAGATTTCTGTCTTCTGGGTTGTTGCGCCGCGTAGTCTGGTAGATGTTTACCAACGTTTCAGAGGTCATACTGCCTCCGTCATCAGGGCGATGAGTATGAAGATTTCTGTCTTCTGGGTTGTTGCGCTGTGTAGTCTGGTAGATGTTAACCAACGTTTCGGAGGTCATACTGCCTCCGTCATCAGGGCGATGAGTATGAAGATTTCTGTCTTCTGGGTTGTTGTGCTGTACAGTCTGGTAGATGTTAACCAACGTTTCAGAGGTCATACTGCCTCCGTCATCAGGGCGATGAGTATGAAGATTTCTGTCTTCTGGGTTGTTGCGCTGTGTAGTCTGGTAGATGTTTACCAACGTTTCAGAGGTCATACTGCCTCCGTCATCAGGGCGATGAGTATGAAGATTTCTGTCTTCTGGGTTGTTGTGCTGTACAGTCTGGTAGATGTTAACCAACGTTTCGGAGGTCATACTGCCTCCGTCATCAGGGCGATTCATCACCCTGATGATGGAGGCAGTATGACCTCTGAAACGTTGGTTAATATCGACCAGACTACACAGCGCAAGAACCCAGAAGATGGAAATCTTCATTTTGTAAATTTTAGATTAAACTCCGTTAAAATAATGATCTATGGATCAGTGAAGTCCAGAGATACTGCAGTATTGGACAGAACGAAATGTGAGTCGGTAACGCAGTGAGCTAATTATGTGATTGGCAGCACCGGCTGATGTTAGGATCATACATAATAAATAGTTTTTCGCCAGTGGCACATTGGTACGCCACTCTTGTCCTCTGGGGTACGCCGCGTCGTGTAGTGGCGAGGCGAGAGATGGGTTAGAAAACACCTGTTACTCAACAGCTGTTTGTATCGCGAGGGGGGGGTGGGTTGTGACTTTTATGCTGATGACTTACTGGCTGCCTTCTCGTGTTATCTCACACCGTCCCGTGCGGAACAGCCGTGTTAAGAAGTAACAGGTTCCTGTATCCCCTTTTTTTTCGATGGTTTACATTTGAATCAGAAATTTTAATACGTTTTCAGAATGTGGGGTATGTTTAGATGAGTGATAATGTCCCCAGTCCCGCCACTTTGAAATGTCTGAGACGATTTTAATGTAATTTTCTCCCAGAATTGAATCGAGTTCAAAGAGGTTTGATCAAAAGTGATACCTCTCAGACTGACCTAAATCGTTTTAGTGTATTTGTAATGGGATATAGTTGTTTTCATATTTTTATCCGTCCCTCCTTTAAACTCTGAGCACAAATTATGGATAATGTTAGTACACACAATTAATTACGCACTTGTGGACAGGATAATAATCTGAATATTAAAATTAACTCAGCAAATGAATGCTGAAAAAATACTCCCTCCAAGGGGTGATACAAGAAAGTATGTTGAATATTTTTTCGCCTGTTTTATACGTCTCTGAAACTTAGTCTCTTAGTGTTTGTGAAGTTCGTGGATTGAGAGTGTTTGAGAGCAGTTGTCCTTGATTATGCATATTTGCACCTGAGAGAGATGAAATAAGTTACACTTTGCGAAATTTCATAAGGTCCCCCTCATTTAGCTTTGTTTCGCTGTAAAGTAAGCGAAGGTTATGATAAACTGGACATGCATCTCAGAGTAAACCAAAAATGTCTGATTCGTGTGAACTCTCGTCTGAGTTATCGTTCGGTTCAACAAAGAATAACATTTGATTATGAAGATAGGACTGAACTGGTCCAGGATAGAATTAATTTGTTTATATATTCTCATGAACTTTCTGGTTCAAGGATCAGTATGAGTAAGATACGCACTGTTTTGTCCTCGTCCCCCGTTTTATCTTAAGAATGAAGCAGAATCAACTTTTGAAATGTTATTTATTAATCCCTATCTCCGGAGATAGGGATTAGCTCTAACTATTGGGCCCAACAGAGTAGGTACCTGAAGACGGAGATAGAGCCCCATCTCCGAAACGTCGTTCTAATTTATTATTTTACTAGACAATGTAAAATATCCAAAGAAGTTTTTATTTCAATAACTCACCATCGTCAGGAACTTTTAGTTTCGAAATGTTGCAGTTATATAATTTTGTAGTTTAGACGATGGACAGAGTCAAATAGAACAGTTTTACATATTATAAAGCACCTTTTTAATTCCATATCGAGCTCGTGTGCTTTGCAGGTCTATTCGTTTCTTTTGGTGATGCAGACGAATGTATTCTGTCATTTCTCGTTCAGAACTCCGTCTCTGCAGACCTTAGTCAATATTTGCCTTGTGTAATTGTTCAGATCACACGCAACAGTTTTAGTAATGCGAAATTAAGTTCTTTCATATTTGTATCTGTCACACGCGAATTTGGCCATAATTATTTCCATTGTTTTTGCCTTCATCTGGGAACTGGGGAATTTGGACTTTGAGACGCGAATTTCTGTGTTACTCCCGTGGCAGCACTGCATAATTAAATGACATGACGCTGCTTCACACTGTCAACAGCAAAAGACGTAAACATGCCATGCACTCTGGGCTCACTATAACTAGAAGCATATGTGACGTCACAACAACAGTGGATGAGTACTTACGACCTGAGCTAAAAACATTTATCATTTACCTGTAGCTCCCAATCACTGCTCTGTCCGACTGTCCCAAAGTAATTGTCCATTACCGTGAGAATTAAAAATGCTCTTTTTAACGAGAGGTCACTAACATATTCATTCACCAGAGTACTTGCCACGTGGCGAAGTGAAAGTTTTTTTTTTGTGCAGTAGAAGCAGACAGACCATAGTACGCATGCGCAATACTACACTTCCTCACACGCGCGAGGTTTTGTGCAGTTGATGCAACGTAACTCCGAGAAAACCGCGAAGTGATAGCATAAGCTGACAGATAACATCTGAGGCCTTCCTTGTAAACTGTCGGATGAAGTTGTTACGTTTACGCTGTAAATCTCCCGTGTTTATAATTCGTTTGGTTTACGAAACAGTGTTGTCTAAAAATCTGTGCATTAAATGTGCCGCCGACTTTGTCGATATTAAGGCTTTGACCGGGATGTTCTTTTGTTAAATCTTATGTGGTACCGCCTGATTCGACTTCTAATGGTTAAGTGAAGTGTTTTCTTCGCGGTACGGTCTGGATTCGTAAATATTATGAAGACGAGCTTCGGCTTCAAAGGGTTAACCAGCTGATTTTCGTAATGGTGAGGTGTAGTGTTTTCTTCGCGGTACGGACTGAATTCATAAATAATATTCAGACGATCTTCGGCTTCAAAGGGTTAAGAGGGGGGGAGTTTTCAGTTGCACTAAACATGCTCAGACTCGTTGCCTTTTTCATCCCCCTTCCCCCTCCTATCATCCAATCTCTTTCAGTGACGTAACTGAAGCTCACAGTTATGTAGCGGCCACTCTAACGTTTCTCATTCTTCTACTTATAGTGAGCGCAGTGTACGTGGTTTGCAGAATTCCACACGCGCGTGCATCAGTGTTAAAAAAAAGCTGTGGAATTATAATCGCGTGCTATTGTTTTGTTGGTATGCACATAAGTTTTGGTCTCGTGGTGAAAACGAAAAAAGGCCTTGTTAATCTGTCTTTACTAATAATTATAATTAACCTGTAGATTGTTGATTGACATGAGGAATGAAGAATTTTAAGAAACTGGAGCAGAGCGCTCCTTTCGGAGTTCCTCGGGGGGGGGGGGGGGGTCACGTTCTTAAAACGCAACCAAGGGGGTTGGTCAAGTGTTTAAAAAGCAACCAACCCCCCTTTGGGTTTTTTTTTTGCGTTTTAAAATCTTGTGTAAAAAACTAAACTAACCCCCTCGAATGGAGGGTTAAAACACTTCACCAACCCCCAGTTCGGGGGTGTTGGTTGCGTTTTAAAATCTTGAGTCATTTGTTTACTCGGCATTGTTGTGTTGGTACAGCAATGCCGAGTAAACAAATATAACGTAACATTTTTTGATAGACGACAAATCACAAATTGTTTATAGTAGATAATTAATTCCGTAGTTCGTACGTATAATCTAGTATTGCCAGGGTGGTCATTTGAAAGAAATTACGATGGTCTAAACATGTGACTCGAATTTATTCTCTTACTATAGGACGTTGTATTAGATACCGATGTTCTGTTGTTCCGGATGATAGGATGATTGTGAAGGATGAATAAAGAGAGATGTGGCAGGAAGCAACTGCGTATTTATGAGTACTATTTCTAGTAGTTTCGTGGAGGGAAACCGAGACGAAATAGAATGGCATTTGGCTTCTCATGATTTTCTGACCAGGTGGGGCTTTGGGTCGATGTAAGCCTATCCTCGAATATAAACTATTGTTTACCAGGTCTAGTGAAAAAAGTATTGAGTCGATGCCTGACGTCACTGTCAGTGGCACAAAGTAGCAATATATTTTACGTCAGTCTTCATCTGCCGAATACGTGTCATGTTCTTTGTCACTGTGTCAGTCTGGTCGTTGAATTGTCATGTGTCTTTGTAAATGTGTTTAAACCCGTGGCAAATGGAGGACATTATATAACGATGAAGTTCGTGAATTGTACATTTCAGCTGGTGTTATGTTTCTAGTAAATCATGGCGGCTAGCCAATGCAGATGAACGACTTTTGTAGGGATTTTAATATGCAGAGTTTCTTTACTGCCAGAAAAAGTAAAGCTATATTAAAACGCTCATGAGTCTTGAGGATTTTGGTCGAGAGCTGCTCATTCGTAAACAGTGTGACATCACGCCAATGTGTCCAGGCACGTTTTCTGTCTGTTTACAACAGAAATGATCATACTTAGTGTTTTCTGTACCAACCTCGAAAAGGAAACGACTTCTGGAGGGCCATCTTGTAGGTGGTAAAAGTCATAATAGCCCAGTTTACTAATTACATACTAGAGCTCAAAAAATAAATATATTTCAGCGTTATTGAATTGAAATATAAAAGAGTGGTACACAAGTACGTATTTGACATGCATTTACCTTACATGTTATTATAATTGAGACATTTTGGGCCGCGTATCTTGTCTAATTCAAGAATTTAGTCGGACACATGAAACACTGAAAAGGACCGCTTGTGGCTTGCGAGTTTAACATTCCTGGTTTGCGGGCATGGCATCTTCCATTACAATTTACCCTAAATAGCCGTCTTTATTCAACGCTGTATTTGCTGTTTAGTTCAGGCAGCATTTTTAAATAAGCTCCGAATTAAAAAAATAATACACAATAGAAAAACATACATGTATATTTTTTATTCTTATCGTACTTTATTTACTAACACAAAATATTTGCAGTGTCTATATTAGGGATGTTTCGTGTTTTTGGTTACGTTATAATGCTCTTAGAACATATGGATAACAGCAGTTCTGATTTACGTATCTTAGCTCCAAGGTTAATACATTTTTCCCTTATAATATTCAATTCAATCCAATTCAATTCTTTATTATTAGTGTGCTGTATCAATAGCCAGAAGGCCAATTACAGATACAGCACAATAGATGAGCACACGAATACAGTAATAAATATAGAAAGATAACAACAAACAGAATATAGGAATACATTAGTATAGAGGACGCTAATACCCAAAGAAAATTACTACTAAATACATTAGTATATTTGTGATAATAATTTAAATAAATTAAGGAAATTAGACTATTGTAGAATGTGATGAAGTGTAACAATTTTCGTCTCGGATATGTCCAAGTCCCTGCAGACGACGACAGCAGCTGATGCGCAACTAGCAGAGGGACTGTATTTGATCGAAGGGCTAAAACTGAACATAGAAAAATCTCTCAGATTCCGAGCAGCGATGCGGAGACCGACAGCTTCCAGAAGGGAAGGACAGTATTTAAGACCGCGGTAAACCTGCCCAAGGAACAGTACATCACTAGAATGCCTTCTCTTACGCAGGGTTTTTATTTTAGTGTTCTGTCTGACGACAGGTCCATATGAACAGGATCCTTCCATCCTTTTCTCGGACTGGGACCTGTTCATATACGTTCTTGGCAGATGATCCAGAAGTGGTTTGCCATTGCCTTCTTCTGTGTGTGAATGGAGTAATTGTTGGGATGCCACGGAGAAACCGGGGAAGCCCCCGGAGGAAAACTCCGTGTTGCCTAGACCACGGCCTTGCCCAACACAAGTTATAAATTCGGGCACCGCCGGGAATCGAATCTGAGACCCCAGAATTACAAGGCCAGCGTTCTAACCGCTAGACCACCGTGGCAGGGTATGGAGTTTTAAACTGCCCCCTGTCAGCTAAAATGCTTTGGAGCTGTCCGTATCATCCTCTCAGATGTGATGTCATTCTGCGTAAAGACCGTACTGTACCCCAGTCGCATCGTCTGGTGACACGTACCAGTCAGCCTTTGTGTATCACGTGCCGCGTGGTAGATCTTGTAAATAGTTGTTTTAGCGAGTACTAATAAGTAGTTTGTTAGTTGGTGCTCCGCAGTGTCGGGTCGGGGTAACGTACAATATCATTTTCTTGGTTAGATCAGTAGTTGGTGAAAAATACAGATGAGATGTGTCCAGTCGAGTATCGCAGTCGGACAATCGATGAACATATGCTCTAGATAACCCGTGGTTCCATGGCACATGGGCAGTGTGGTCAGTGACACATTTATTGCACTGATGACGTAATTGCCCGATTATGTCTCCCTCCGTCTTTACCGTCGAGAGGGTAATAATAGCCTTCCACGATGGATTTCCAGAAGAATTCCACGTCTAACATTTCTTGTTGTTGGGTACATATCAGGAGCCCGTTACAAGACGTCTTCTTAGAAATGGAAGAGGGATTATCTGGCCAACTTTCTTTTTTGTGGAAATGTAAGTTACAGCTGATGTCGAGCGATGATTCTTCGGTGGTAGATGCGGGTAATGGTGTGATTTCTGAAGATTTGCTGCAAGTCTGCGTACGGTAGATGTGCAGCGTGTTGCATCAAAGCACCTACGTTGGTACAGTTTAGAGTTTTATCAGAATGATCAAATAGAAGGGATACGCAGATAGATAACGATATTCAAATGTTATGGCAGTGGACGATTCAGTACACGAATATTATCTTGGACATTGTCCATCGTCTGACTTTGGGGTATTCCAATAATAGGCTCTTCTACTGTCTTTTTTTTTTTAGCAAACTCCCAAAATGCCGCGTGGGTATCATTTATAGGTGATATATATACACGATATGGAGGTGCGCGGATGGACTGATAACTTTATAGATTAGACTTCTTGATTGATTCGATCGGTAGATTAGATTCGAACAGAATAGCTGGATAGATGGATAAACAAAACACGAATCACTTAATGAGATTCTTAAGGGCAATTACGACGTGAATGACCTGGTGATGTCCCTGAAATCCGGTCGAAGTTTCCCGAAGAGGTCAGATACCTGATCGGACGCTATTGGACCGGTTTTCGCGCTCATATGTTATAGAAAATGTTAAAATTCCTGATCCTCTAATATCTGTTGCAAAAACATCTGTTATGCTTTGCGTTCAGTAAAGCTATCAACGGTTTTTTGTTCGTCGTTAAGAATACCCTCACTTGATAAAGTTAGCTGTGCCTTAGCGTTCGGAATAAACGCTGACATTCGGGTACAAACACAGAGATTCAGATCTTGAGTTTTATGTCTTCCGTGTTGGAGCAGTAAGTCCTCTGTATACATCGAAATAAGTAATTCTGTAACAGAGCCGGGAATGTTCATTCTGTCTGGACGACCGAAGTTCGTTTTCCGGTAAGCGTCCTTGCCTGCCTTCTCAAGGGGTTAATCTATTTAAGCGTGAAGCTGACCGATCATATCTGGTCTTGTTACGTAGTTAACGCACTTTTTAGGATTCTCGTTAAAGTCAAATAAGATGAACGAATGTGTTTAAATAGGATGTTGTGAATAGGGTAGTTGGTGTCCCGTTGCTTAAAGTGCAGGTTATAGTGGACCGATTTTATTTATTTATTTAGTGTTCTGCCTGACGACAGGTCCATATGAACAGGATCCTTCCATCCTTTGCTCGGACCGGGACCTGTTGATGATCCAGAAGTGGTTTGCCATTGCCTCCTTCTGTGTGTGAATGGAGTAATTGTTGGGATGCCACGGAGAAACCGGGGAAGCCCCCGGAGGAAAACTCCGTGTTGCCTAGACCACGACCTTGCCCAACACAAGTTATAAATTCGGGCACCGCCGGGAATCGAACCCGAGACCCCAGGATTACAAGGCCAGCGTTCTAACCGCTAGACCACCTCATGTTATTATTTATTTAGTGTTCTGTCTGACGACAGGTCCATATGAACAGGATCCTTCCATCCTTTTCTCGGACTGGGACCTGTTCATATACGTTCTTGGCAGATGATCCAGAAGTGGTTTGCCATTGCCTTCTTCTGTGTGTGAATGGAGTAATTGTTGGGATGCCACGGAGAAACCGGGGAAGCCCCCGGAGGAAAACTCCGTGTTGCCTAGACCACGGCCTTGCCCAACACAAGTTATAAATTCGGGCACCGCCGGGAATCGAACCCGAGACCCCAGGATTACAAGGCCAGCGTGGCGGCTTAGTGGACCGATATCAACCAAAAATTTAAATATTTTTACATCGACTATATCTCTTCAGAGTTAAGTTTTATGGAATTCCTTTATGTAGTTCGGGAGATGAAACATGCCATGATTTTATATACCCATGGAAATCGATCACTTACTACAGATATTCACGCCTGTGTTGTATCGTGGAGTCTAGCCGTGGTCTTATTTTCTGTTTAAACAAAGTGCCTAGGAAAAGAACAGAGTCTTTTAATTGCCACAGTAAATTACAGCACCTTATCTTTCTTTGCGAACTTTAAACGTCCCAACCACGGATATTTACACTTAAAAAGTCTGTTGATTGCCTTGAAGAATTGTGCCAATATTATGTAGATATCCTTAACTTTCGGGGTTCATATAGAGAAATTATGATATCGTTTTGGAGACTAGTCATGAATTTATTGGAACTGGGATGACCAACTTATTTGTTGACAGCGTGACCTAAAATGGAGTCAAGAAATCTTTTCCACACGCACCTCCTCAGTTGATTAAGTATATTCTCCGGGATTTTGGTACCCAAAGCAAATGGATAGGAGACTGTATGATTATGATGTAATGCAGATGTTTTGATTTTTACGACTGAAAATTTTTATAAATTTTCTTTTCTGTTTCAGGTAAGTCGTTTTGACTTTGTCTTGGCTTCGATGGTAACTATGGCGTCAAGGTAACACAGACGTTCCAGTCTGCCCTTTCGTAATACCAGTGTACCTACTTGAAGTGTAAGTGATTGGTTGTCAGTATATCGACTGGATTTATATGATATTTTTACTTTAAAATTAGTGGCTACAGTCGGTTTCAAGAATCTGCATTGATGAAACTATACCTGAAAATATAACAGTAGTACTCTTAGAACTAGGCTAGATTTTGGGATTCCGTTTCATTGGGCACTGCAAGCCACGTGTCGCTTGCTGTTTCTACAAGGTGGTCGCGGACCACGTCGGTCCCCAGACCCCACGGTGTAGTCTCCCAGATGCGTCAGTACTGATTAATTCTCAGGTTGTGTTCTAATACTCTGGCTATTTTCGACCACATTTTCTCATCAGAATGCCGTCTTCGTACTCCCAGAGGTGGTAACGTTTAAGAGTGGTGTGGTTTTGATGGCTTATTGCTTGAAAACTTGCGTTGCAAGTCCTTTTCGTAACTTTTTAAGTTTTGGCTTGATTTTTTAACGTTGACATTAAGGAATAAGCAGTTGAGTGGACTTTAAACCCATTAACCAGTGGCCACAAAGTGTCTCTATCTTGAGTTCATTTATATACCACGTGCAATGTAGGCCCAAGGCTCCGCTACAGGCCTTGAAATATTAATTCCGGTTGCTTGTTTGATGAGAGTGCTCTAATGGCCTGAGGATCGCTGTTAGCCTTGTTGTCCATGTGCCAGCAGGCAGGCATATTCCGGAAATCGCTTGTGATTTTCTCTCAAGTTGCGTCAAACCGCACGGAGTCCATAAAACGAACGCTTATTGGGTTAGTCGTTGTCATTTTTTTTTATCTCTAAGCTACAAGATCGGGACCTTCTGGGCTAGGGGCTGTTGAGTGAATCTTATTTTGACACGTATCTCTCAACTTTTTCGAAAATTTGTCATTGTCCGGCAAAAATCAAATGGTGTACACGAATATGTACGTCTGGAACGTTTTTTATTATTATTATTTGCTTATTAATAAGTAAATGACTTCGTACATTGTCTAAATTACAACATTACATCGTTTTATTATGAGGCTAGCTCTTTCAGTTGGTCTGATACCGTTATTACGCTAGCTAGCTAGTTAGTTACTAGATGATCAAAGCAGAATTTCAGCTTTGGAAACTTGATTTTATAATCTGATAATTTAGACGTTGGACGGAGTCCAGAGAAATCTTTTTTACACAATATGATGCACAATCTTTAGAAAATTTCAAACTTGAACGTCGAGAAATTATGTTTATGCACTAGGATATATTTTAACTGTTGGACAGCTTTGTCAGTAACATATTAAGACGCATGAAAATGTAAAATCGGGAAGAAAGAATTTAAAATATCTCCGCGGTCTGGAGCAGAGTACGTCGTTTACACATGGGATGTAATTTGTGTCGTATTGAGATCTGCAGCTTTAATTTGAAACACTTTTGGATGTGATACATATTTAGCTAAATAGAGGGAAACTAATTTGTGCCTAAGTGCACTGAAATATCAGCGTTGTCGCTTGATGTGTGTCAGAGTTAATTTATGGCTGTCTGAAAAATCTAGTTAGCTGTTTACTCAAACTATTTTATTTTAAAAACACAGCTGTAAACGACGCTGGCGTACGTGGTCCTTTCTCTTGTCAGCCACTAAACACTTTGTGTTGAATATAACTACATCTTTCTTTCTTTCATTTCAGAACTTTCTTTTCATCTGCTATATAAGAATAAAGATTAATTTTACTAAACTATAATTTTACCTTTAATTTTGTATGAGTGTGAAACTTCTGGGTGATTAAGTCGAGAAGAATGAGATGGGCTGGTCATGTAGCGCGCGTGGATGGGACAAGAGTGTGCACCGGGTATTGGTTGGGAAGCCTGAGGGGAAGAGACCGCTGGGGAGACCTAGACGTAGATGGGAGGATAATCTCAGACGGGGTCTATGGGAGATAGGAGTTGAAGGAGACCGGATTTTGTTGGCCCAGGACAGGGTCCGGTGGAGGGCTTTGGTTAGTTCGGTGATGAACCTTCGGGTTCCGTAAGCCATCTGGTTCGTTGGGTCCACTATTTGGGAAGCCTGAGGGGAAGAGACCGCTGGGGAGACCTAGACGTAGATGGAAGGATAATGTCAGGCAGGATCTGTGGGAGATAGGAGTTGAAGGAGACTGGATTTTGTTGGCCCAGGACAGGGTCCGGTGGAGGGCTTTGGTTAGTTCGGTGATGAACCTTCGGGATCCGTAAGCCATCTGGTTGGTTGGGTCCACTATTTGGGAAGTCTGAGGGGAAGAGACCTCTGGGGAGACCTAGACGTAGATGGGAGGATAATCTCAGGCGGAATCTATGGGAGATAGGAGTTGAAGGAGACTGGATTTTGTTGGCCCAGGACAGGGTCCGGTGGAGGGCTTTGGTTAGTTCGGTGATGAACCTTCGGGTTCCGTAAGCCATCTAGTTAGTTAGTTATGGGTGTGAAACTTGGTCTCCCGTTAAGTAGAATATCACAAATTGAGGGTGTTTTGAGAACTGGGTGCTGAAAAGATTGTTTGGCCCTAAGAGGACTAGTGACAGGAGAATGGAGTAAATTACATCCTGAGAAGCTTCATAACTTGTACTATTCACCAAATATTAATTAAGATAACCAAGTCGAGGAGGATTAAATGGGCGGGGCATGCAACAAATATGGGATAAAAGGTTTTAGTTGAGAAGCCTGTTATAGATTTAAGATAATATTAAAGTAGATCGTAAGGAAATAGGATGGGAGGGTGTGGTTTGGATTGACCCGGGTCAGGATAAAAACCAGCGTGCTCTTGTGAACACTGTAATAAATCTTTGGGTTCTAGACACGACTTGAAATTTATTTTCTAGTTGAGCGGTTATGAAAAGGGACTTTTTGTTATCGGCCACTGCAACGCTCAGACACAAACCCCGTAAGGCGGAATTGTGTTGCACACTCCACATTATTCAACGATGTCTGCGTCTGCCAACTTACATTACTTTATATGCCTTTGTGCATGCAAGTTAGTTGCGTATGCTCACTGTGGGTGATAATGGTGGCTCTCTGATGCTGATACCACGTAATGACGTTAATGTTTGTATTGTAAATAAATAATTAGATGTGTTAGCTGCTTATTTGTACTGTTGGCCTACAGTGGAAACAGATAGGGTATCGGTCCTCGGAAAACCAACTTGTTTTACAGGTTTGTGAATGAAAAAATAACTTTTGGAACCAATGCTGTAGATTGGATTTTGTAAACAACAGGATTAGCCAGTGATAACAAGCAGTGTATTGTCTTCTGCTGTTGAGCTCTTAACAGCATATTATTCAACCACCTGCAGCAAATGGTCTTTGTGACCATATCAAAGAAATCATTTTGATTAGCCGTTAATCAGATGCAGTATTCCTAAATATGCCAGCTTAACTGATGTAGGCATAAAAGTCTAAATGATCAGACCTTATCGTGAGAATTCAGATTATAGACCCAGCAAATTAAATATCTTGCATTACGTCGTGCGATTCAGTTCTTGTGCCTCGTTGTATTGTCGTGAATCCTTTGAAAAATAATGCGGGCGTACCGAAGCATGAACCAGAGACCTCATGACGGCTGAAACAGGTCGTTACAGCTTGCACTGACCTATTTACCTGTTTTATGTGTGTGTGTGGGAGGGGGATAGACGCAGGGACTTCCGGACGTAAACATTACTCAGTTTCGACGTACGACGTTGCATTTATAATGGCGTTATTCAATATGAAACAATCGAAGCAGTGCAGGGATTTTCAAGCGATACTTTAAAACATTGGTGAATTTTGGTTCAGAATTCAGGTCTTGCGGAAATTCTTTGTTGTAACCGTCCCCTCCAAACAATCACATATCACTGCGTAAAAATATAAAACATTTATTTATATTCACGTAGTTTTAGTGGTCTGGCGTGCGGTCGCCGCTGATGTGATACAATCATCAGAAAATAAAACAGAAGTTTTTGGAGTGTAGGCGTTCTGCGATGTGGCTCCATTTTGTCTTGTAAGTGGTTACTAACGTAACGTTATGCCTCTGTCTTATATCCCGAATGTTTGTATTTCCAACGCTGTGAAAACTTCAGATCTCATACAATTAGAGTCTGGTTTATATATGACCTAAGTGGAATGAAAATTACGTAAGAAATAATTTTATTATCAGGACTCTTCATTTAATATCGTATAGCACGAAGACTAGGATGGATGGGATTTCAGAATAAGGTACTGATGGTAACTTCGTTCTGTTTGGTGGTTGAATGGGTGGAGAATTTATCTAACGCACACAAACTCCTTACTTGCCCGTGAATACCACATGCTTCGTACTAGTGAGTTTGCTGACGCAAGATGAGTCCGTACATGTGTTGCTATGACCTACAATACCACGACGTAGTGACTCTCCACCCGTATTGAAAAAAATGAGGGAAGTAGATGAGAAGCCATGGCAGACATAAGAATCAGTCCGCGGGACAGACAGATGTGATGTCGGAATATCTTGTTCTTCAAGATTGTCCTTAGGCCTGTGGTTAGAACGCAGAACCCACAATATGATTTCAGAATGTTGCAGAAAGAATGGAAGCTTGAAATTACAGTACGAAGAGCTTGCAGCCATTTATAACTTATATAGTTTATTAAACAATGTTTTTCCAACTTCATATACTACACAGCGTTATATGAAAGGATGTTTTGACAGTGAAGGAATCGGTTGTGGCCTGTTTTAAGAAACTACGTATACCACAGGAAAGTCGCGGAAACCTTAGTAGAGATTACCGACCTCATGGTTGAGAATCTAACCTCGTACCTCTCAGATACCCGAGGGATAAGAAATTTGTGACGCTGAAATTGACTCTACATTCGTGTGTGTGGTTTTTAAATTATCGACGTGAGTGTGAATTGTAATGGGAGAAAACAACAGAAATTTTTAGAATTGAGTCTGACAAGTCGGGCTTCAAGGCAAAAGCGCTTCAGGTCAGATGTTTACTCGTCACCAAGTAAACTTAATGAGCTCAAACCGTGAACAGACACACACATACGGAACTTCTTCAGTATTCCAAATCGGTAAGGATTTATGTTCGAATCTGTTATCACTACTTTCTTTGGACCGGTTTGTAGGATTTGTCTCACTGAGTGACACGGAAAACGTGAAAAATAGAAGATTTCCATTAAACTGATATGAAGGTCAGTTGTTTCGACTTTATTTCAAACGCCGTTATTTATAAATCATTGTCTTCTATCATTGCAACATGGCCGCCGCGCTAACATTTAAAGCAAAAGAATTGATTGCAAGATCATAAATGAATTAAAATTAAATTATTTGGTTATTCCGTCAAATCACAATGTATTTAAAATAAGATAATTAAATAATTAAAATATCATTCTTTGTTCCTATCGAATAATCGATTTACAATTGGAACAGTTACAACATGTTTCGGTTTTATTAAACCATCATCAGGTGTAAAATTATATTAAATTTATAACTCAATTACAATTTTTTTACAATTTTTCGTAGTGTAGTTTTGGAGGTCGTGTCCAGATATTTTCATATAATGGATCAACTTTATTGTTTGAAGTGATGCTTTTGATGTTTACATCGGTCTGTGAAGTAAATGATTCAAAGAAACATAAATGAATATGGATAAATATAGAAAACAATTAAATAAATAAATAAATAAATAATATTATAAGGAAAGTAAAATAAAACATACCAGAGATGAAATAGTAGACAACACAGTTGTGTCTGGAGGTGATTCATAAATGAAGTTTTAAGGTTTATGGAGATAAGTACAAGCATACCTCAGATATATTGCGGGTTCGGTTCCAGACCACCGCAATAAAGCGAGTCACACGAATGTTTTGGTTTCCCAGTGCATATAAAAGTTATGTTTACACTATACTGTAGTCTATTAAGTGTGCAATAGCATTTTGTCTAAAAAAACATTGCGAGAATTACCAAAATGTGACACAGAGACACGAAGTGTGCACATGCTGTTGGAAAAATGGCGCCGATAGACTTGCTCGACGCAGGGTTGCCACAATTTGTAAAAAAAACCCGCAATATCTGCGAAGCGCTATAAAACGAGGTATGCCTACTGTGTTACAGTACGTAACATTTCACAGGAAATTTCGAACTTATGTACAAATGCAGGCATAAACTAAGGCTTTCATACGAGAATGACATTGCTCTTAGACAGACAGGTTATGAAGGTTTGAAATAGATGCCTTTTATTGAACATACGGTTTCCATAACAACATCTGAATATGACTGATTATAATTGGGCGTTTACTCTGGAGTGTCTGAGGATTGGGGAGTGAGAAGACGATCCCTCACGTGGGTCTCAGAAACGTTTTTCGGAATTACAATATATTCTTATACTCTTCTTCTGTTAAACCTAGTTTTTAACTATTGGACTGCATAAATATGCTATTGTTGGTAACAGGCCTGGATAAATGTAATTTAGCATATGCGTCGTGATTTTTTTAAAGTTATTATATGAATTCTTGGATCAAAATACAGATTTTTTTCCCATATCCTCCTTGTATTGAAGAATTGTGCCAAGTCATAATTGTCAAACAAAAATTTATTTATTTCTGTTTAAATATTATTATTATTATTATTATTATTATTATTACGTTGTTATAGCCTCTTCTTAACTTTAATCCCATGGAAAATATATATTACACTTTACACGTCTGTGAAGCTCTTCATATAAAAAGGTATAAAATTGCAATCTCAAAATAAAGAGCATCAGTTTTTAAAGTACTTTAATCTGCTTCTTTGTCTCTATGTGCTCATTAAAGTCATTTTTATATTAATTTATGCGGACAATCTACTGTTGAGATAATAAAGAAAAAGATTTGAGAAGACGCTGCTAACATATTAAGAACAATTTTAAGAAAGTGAGATAAATTGAAACAAAGTCCATTAGTACTAATGCCATCTTGTAAAATCAACGCGACTAAGATCTTAGGCCGTCTGTATACTTTCTTATTATCATTATCTTTGATTCATCTTAATGTTATTATCCCATCTTCTTCACTAAATCCAAACCACCGCTTTCTTTCAGGTTTCCCCGCCAAAATTCTGTATGTACTTCTTGTCTCCTGCGCGTGTTGAACCCACATTGGTTTCACTCTCCTAATAACGTCTCATATTAATTCGAACTATTTAGGGACTATTTGATGAAGAACGTAGGGTTTTATGAGTCAGTACGCCGTTGTATGTGGATGTGCTTCAGGTATCATTCTGGAAGTTTGGCGTTTTGAGCTCATATAATGTCGCTAACACAGATTTGAAACTTGTCATCTGTTATCGCGAAGCTAAATTGTGAGAAGATTATTTGCAGTGGAATACAATGTAGCATTGCAAGTAGACCTATAGCCTTTTGTAAATATGCTAATAGGACGTGGTATTACGGGGACTGAGTGACATAACATTCAAAGAATGTGTTGCACTACATTCTCGTATAGATCCCGAATGTTTGTCTTCCGTTTTGTTTGCATGGCGTAGGTTTCCTTATGACTGGACGGATTGTGGCGAAGTTCTGCACTGAAACATCGGATCATGTTCTGATGTGACCCCTTCAAGCAACTATTTATATAGGATTATAGTAGCTTATGTAAATAAAGCGACTGGAATCAAAGACAGATAAGTCGACTTTCTTAGTGCGAGAAATATATAGGCTTTGTGCCAGTGAAATAGACCCTGTGGATGCAGGAAGGGGGCACCGAATTAACGGTACGACCATACAGTTCAGCCAAATTTTGAACTTCCTTTCGACTCTTTAAATTTCACAAGTGTAAATTATGTAGTTATTTTATGTCATGTCAATAAGTGGCCTAATAAAATTACTTATTGAGCCTGTCACTATTCAAGCATTTTGAAGTCCAGTAGTTGATGATTTCAGATTCACGCACGAGTACGTACAGAATGGCATTTGCCTGTCTTGCCTGCTAAGTAAGACAAGTAGGTTGAAGATTATAAAGGATATTTCTGCATAAAACATGGTTTCTCTGTTCACGTGATTCGAAGACGTTTTTCTTGTTTGAAGTATTTCGAGGTACAGAGGTTGCAGTAGACTGACTGTCCTGAGTATCCTTCTGTGAATTTGATTTGCTGGTCGTTCTGTTAAAAGCATATGAGTCACCGATGTCACCTAGTGTCGGATGAAGACCACTCCTGCAAAATAATAGAAGACGCATGGACATTCAGTTCAGCGCAAGTGTAAATCCCTGCTTGGCCGACGTCCCCTGCCCGTGATGTGACCCTGTTATGACGTAACTTGGTTCAGTGCCACGGAAGATCTTTTCCTGTAGAATTATTGCAAGGTGTTCCAAGGTTTCTGTCAGTGCCAACTCGGTCGATGTGGCAATGCGTCCTTGAAGATGGCAGGTTCGTCCTAACATCATCCCTGTACATACATTAACACGGCAATATGAGATGCTGACTTAGGTCTGCAGGGCTTTTGTCTGAGTTTTTCTCTTGCCATATCATGAGAATTTTCTTTCGGATTTCCGCGACATTGATCGTTTCATGGAATCGGATTTTAATTTCTTTTAGGGAAGGGGGTGGGAAGGGTTGGTTCCAAAGTGAGACGGAGAAGGATGATGCAGATAAGATTGAAAGAAGAAGAGGGAGATGAAACCAGAAAGAAGGAAAACGAAAAGACTATCGAAAATTAGAAAGAAAAGAAGAAAAGAGGTTGATGTGAGGATAAGTACGTCTTTGCACTTAATACAGAACGCGCTCTTCTCTTGGTGTTATAGAGACTCCAATTTAGCAGGAGAAAGGTATTTTAATGAAGAAGTGCCTCAGGTATCCTATATGAAATGGCACTTATGCCGGTTGTGTGTCAACACAAAGCAGATGATTCTGTTGGCCTCTTCCAGTTCAGAATGAATTTACGATCAGTCAACAACGCCTGTACGTGTACAGGACAGAAGAAACACAGAAACGCGGGCATGTGTTTATGCCTCGAATGGAATTTGAACTCACAATCCCAATCTTTGGGCGGTTCAGGAAATGACGTACCGTTGACCGCGCCGGAATTGTAATTGACCGCTTTTAAGCTGCGAGGTTGTTCAAATGTAAAAGCGAACGTCAGAGGACAGAGGTTTCATCGTGACGGTCGTGGAATTAGTCTCCTCAGAGCCGGGAAGTCACATTTGCGTTCAACTTCATCAATAGACGCACAATACTGTTCAACGCTTATATATCAGTGCAGTTGGAAAGTGTTAACAAAACTTGTGAAAAGAATGTGGCTGTCTTCTGGGTTGTTGCGCCGTGTAGTCTGGTAGACGTTTACCGACGTTTCAGAGTTACTTTCTACCTCCATCATCAGGGCGATGAGACTCATGATGTAGGCAGCAAGGACCTCTGAAACATCGGTAAACGTCTACCAGACTACACGGCACAACAACCCAGAAGACAACCATCTTCAGACTCACCGCCGTGAAAACCTCGAATCCTACAAACTTGTGGCAGAAGGCAAGCAGGGCGGTGCCATAACTCGGGCATTTCGTCGCCGGTTTGACATAGCGGATGCTCCGGTTCGCGTCCAGGTCGGTCCAAGTTGGATTTTTGGTGGACATTGTGGCATTGGAACAGATCTTTCTACCGCGGTTCCACAGAGACACAGTCTCACCCCATCGCAACTGCAATTAGCAGTCCGTGAGCAAACGAGCGCGCTGGAACCAAGCAGTGCAGCGTGTTGCTGGAAAGAATAGAAGCGTTCGACTCGTGTAACGGGTTGGCGGATGAGTCCATAGGACAGGAATGCTGACGACGCACTGCCGCACGATTCTCATATCCACCCGATACGCTCCGTGCCGACGGTACAGTTTTCGTATCTCGCTATTTCCAGGAAAAAAAAAGTGTTGCATAGCAACTATCGCTTCGCAACTACTGAGAATGTGAGGTTAGGATTCTTTATAATTCTAATCGTTTAGTGTTAGGAAAATGTTTTGGGAAATGTCGGTCACTGCCCGTGAAAATGTTATAAAAATAAGCGTTACTTATTCAATACGCCTATAAATTCACTGTGGATTCTGCTGGACGTTGCTGTTATTAAATTATTAAAAATGAATTGTCAGTAAAATCTGTGGCAAGATGTGAACTGCACTCGCGTGGCTCTAGACAGGATCCCGTAATGGTTGTAGGATTTTGTGAACACGGTTATTAATTTTAACCAAGTAATTTCGTGACCCGCTGAATAAATGTAGCCCAAGGAACAATTTCACGTTGTAGCATCATCAAAGTAAAGATATTTGTGTATTTGTTAAAATATTGTCTTGTTACTTGAGACGGGTTTGTGTTGTTATAATGGAAAGGAGTAGCGCAAACTTAGTTGCCCTAGAATCGAAAAAGTCTGTTCTGGAACAAGAAAGATGAAGCTGTCCCTGTGATTAAATACCATCCACGCCTTGAAGATGTGCAGAGAGCGGAAGATGAAGTCTGTATGAATCTTAAAATTCGGTCACTCAGCCCTCGGGGTGAAGAACACAAATTTTCTATTGTTTCGGAGTGTGAGTGAACCCAGGTCTTACCTAGACGTGGCCGCTAAAATAATGTCCCTACTTCAGACCCTGGAATCTCATCCCTGACAGGTGTGTTACTACTGAAGTACGTTTGTTAGGCTTTAAAAACCGAGGTATTTCTGTGGATAATGTAACTTGCTACATTGCCGTTGTCCGCAATTTAACCAGTGAGAAGGATGAATATTTTTCGATTATTTTCGCTTTTATAATATTTAAACGCAGAGTCGCATTTAGCCTTCCAAGGCTATTGGGTGTTTAATAAGGTCTCTATGTATTCTTGTTGCAAATTATATGATTTATTATTGAGTTCTTTAAGCTTGATTGTAGTATTTACCACAAATAACAGATTGCAAGGAAAAGTGTACAGTCGTTCAGGTAAGAAATTCTCGACTTTATGGAACACGGTTTATTATCTTGTTCACAATAGCCTGTCTGTGTCAGTTTAATACAGCACTTCTTAACATCCTATTGCTTCAACGTTCATTTTAATACTGCCCTCCTGTCTACTCTTACGTCTTCCAGATGCGCTTTTTCCTTCAAGTTTAAAAAAAGGTTTTCATGAATCTCTCACCTCCCTCATGCATGCTACATGTCCCGGCTGTGTTATTCTTTTGTTTTTATAATTCTAATAATATTTAGTGTAGACTGCAATTTAAAAGTCCCCGTTGTATTTTCAGAATTATTTATTATTTCCGTTCATGTTATGATTTTATCCTTTATTCTGGTGACGAGACACTAACATATCCTTAAAATTTGTCTGTAATTTCTAGACCAGCGTTCTTATCAGCGTGTAGTGGAGTTTCTAGGTCTTTATTTAAGCAACTCGTGTTTTGGCCCTGCGAATGAACGTCATCGGCGTAGAATAGGCAGGTGTGTTCATTCATTTCTAATCTCGACGTATTTTCTTATCGCATTCGAAAGAAAAACTCAAAAAACCATGACGACAAAGCATCCAAATGTCCATCATTTAACCAATAAAGCAATACGTCATCGGTAGGGTGAATTCATATAGGTATTGCCGCTGACAATCTGTTCTGTCGCGCGTTAGACAGCCATCGTGTTCTGTTTAACTGTGTACTTCCGCATGGAAGTAGATGTATGTTCCGTTATTGCTGGTTATAATGTATTTATAGGGAATACAGGGTGTCCACAGTAAATCTGCAACAAGCACAGACTGCTTAACAAGTGCATCTTTTGCTGCACTTGGTTTAATTTGCCTTGTAGTCAAAGTACCGGGGACTGGGCACTATTAACTTATTTTAGGAATGAAATATGTTCTTGCCAAGTTTCCTTCTGTACGCGTCGACATTCACTTGTTCTGGAGAATAGTAATGGAAGACATTTGTATGTGTAACCCTAACACTGATATTATTAAAAATAGACGATAGTTATGCGCCACGGTGGTCTAGCGGTTAGAACGCTGGCCTTGTAATCCTGGGGTCTCGGGTTCGATTTCCGGCGGTGCCCGAATTTATAACTTGTGTTGGGCAAGGCCGTGGTCTAGGCAACACGGAGTTTTCCTCCGGGGGCTTCCCCGGTTTCTCCGTGGCATCCCAACAATTACTCCATTCACACACAGAAGAAGGCAATGGCAAACCACTTCTGGATCATCTGCCAAGAACGTATATGAACAGGTCCCAGTCCGAGAAAAGGATGGAAGGATCCTGTTCATATGGACCTATCGTCAGACAGAACACTAAATAAATAAAATAAATAGACGATAGTTAATTCATTTTAAAGTAGTGAGCCGTTGGTATTATTGAATGTAAAGACCAGACATGAACTCGTAACTGTCTTATAACTGGTATCTACGCATGACCTTGTGTGCGCGAAGCTGAAGGCCGTAAGCGTCCTGTTTACTTAGGAGAGGCGGAATTTTTTGACGAGCTAAAGGAGTATTAGCTTCCGAAGAAGCACTCTGCCTCCTCCTTGGAGTTAAGCCTGACTTGGATGGTTGGTTGATTGGCTTGTTTTTGCATAAAAGTGTAAATCCACCAAATAAGGCGAGATATGTAGAACGTGTGGGGAAGATGAGAAACACGAACAAATTTATTTGAAATAATAATATTAAAATGAATCAAAGAAATATGGCTCAGTACGATGGCCGTCTACAGGCTGGATAACAACGTAAGTTTTATTCCCAGGAAGGGCAGGGGATTTATTCTCCGCCACCAAGAGCAGACTGTCTTCGATGTAGGTCAGTGTTCTGCAACTGGTGTGCCTCGGAAGTTTTGTAGAAAATTTTACATTCACACTTTATAGTTATGAAAAAAATCAATATCGTTCGTAATGGTGATTCATCAGTATAGTTTTATTTCGCCTACAGATGAGGATGAAAATTACTGATTCTCGAATCTTAAATTGTTCGATTTTGATGTAATTTAACACAGTTAATCTACACTAAAAATTGTGTAATAAGCCACACTGGTGTGCTGTTGTTACAAGCACTTAAAAATTAATGTGTTATGGCAAACATTTGTGACACGATGTTCGGTTTTGTTAAGCTAACGGCAGGTTATCGCAGTGTTATATCGCCGGTGTATGTGAAGGCCGGTCGCCAACACCCAGTTCTCTCAGTAAGAGTGTGTAGTTCTTCTTCAAGTGTGTGAGTGGAAGGTAAACATTGCGTCGATCATTATACTGTCTCCTGTCCAAAGCGACTCCAAGCAAACTTATCAATTCTTACGAAGCAATGCCTTGTCCCCCGCGCCAGAGAGGGTGACAAAGATACCAGGGGCTGGATCTAGCACACACGAATTTAACGAACATTCTGGTACATTTATTCTTGGGCTGTTTGCTATGTTGCCTCAGCTGCAGAGTTTATATAGCGTCGAATGGTAAATGTGGTTAGGTAAGGATTTGGAAATAAGCGGTTCTGTGGGGGGCCTACTTCAAGGTCTGTTTTCGGACATTCTACTAGAGACTCTGACAAGTGTCCTGAAAAACTTTAGTCAGGAGATGTTGATGTCTGATTCTGAGTTGTTAACACACCGCGCGGACTTGTAATTAGATACCAACGTTTCGAAGGAACGTAGTGCGTGCACCTTGGACCTGAAATACCTTGAAAGAAGGCAGTTTGTTTCTCCGAGACTTTTTTTCTCTGTCTTCAAGTCCACACGGCGTTACAACCTTAAAAGACTACATCGTCATCTTTACTGCCGTGAGAACTTAATATTTCGTTCAGACATGAGAGCCGGTAATTTGAAATTGTGCTTCCCGAATCCTGTTACTGTGTCCTGTTTAAAGATTTCATCCCAGAATTTGTCTGGAGGTAGTGAGATGATCCTTTAGAGCCCCCCCCCCCCCCAATACTTCACTTAAGATTCAAATTAGTTGTTTCGCTGTGAGTCTAAAGGAGAGTGGAACCAAAAGGGTACCCCCGGGGGTACGCGAAGACATCTTAAGGGGTACGTGAAATTTAAAAAAAAATATTATTTTATGATAAAACACTGAATAATCAGTAATGTAATTAATTTAATTTATTTTAGATGTAGATTATATACTATGTATAACTTGAATTATACACCAACAACTTTGGGGGTACAAAGTTGAAGAAAAATTATATCTGGGGGTACGCGAACAAAAAAGGTTGAATACCACTGGTCTAAAACAACACTTCACAACACATCACGTACCTACGCGTTTTTCTTAAGATGGTTTTGTGGTTCAGGGCGGGCAGAATTTATAATGAACATACTGTGTCCCAGAGAAATTTTCTCTGTTTCGACAGTGGCATAACAACTGTGGATTGGTCTCTTTTGCCCTCGGTTTGTGCGTACATAACGAAACAATGTCACTGACTTCCCACAAACAAGCTGTGTTCTTAATCATTGGGTAGAAAGGTTCGTCCTGAATTATAGCAATTAATATTTATTGTTAACGCCATCCTTTGTGTGTTCAAGAGCTGAGAGCAGCTGTTTTTGCTCCTACACGTTGATGAACGACTATGACATCACGCACTGTTAAGGTTTCGTACGCATGCGCATTTATGGCTCATCGTGTTATAGTTTGGATTTGCGAGAGACGTTGTTGCGACAGTCAGATATTTCATTCGTTAGAATGTGAATCAGAATTCCACTGTCACTGTTTTTATATTGTAAAATTGTAATGCCAGGAGTTGATAATTGTTCGCCTGATCACGGAACCCGAGGGTCTGTAACCGTGATCATGAAAGCAATGCGCGGAACTCCTTGAAACCTTTCTATATTCCATGCCCTGTTTCTCTAAATTATGTCTCAATATTTTGCTACCATCAACTGCTACATGCATGTAAACTCGTTTAATACTTTATCCGGTTCATCTCACTGAAGTCTTGTAATGTTGATACCGGAAGTCACGAAATGCGTCTTTGAAGCGATAAGATTTAGGAAGTCGGCAGTTTTTCTTCCGAAAGTGGGGTGGGGGGGGGGGAAATACTGAGGTGGGATACGCGCAAGTTTCAGTAGAGTCAATAAAATATTTCAATTCGAGAAAAATAATTTCTGCAGATAAGAGACGCGTTACATTTTGAAGGTTTACATAGTGTGTTTGCAGAGATAGCTGACTGGGCTGAACGGTTGTGTTGTGAAAATTTGAGCATGACAACACAGTGTTGTTATTTGTAAATAAAAAAATTTTCACTCCGCTCCTGGATAATAAATAATAAACTCTAGGGGTAGTTTAACCCCCTCCCCCATCAGGGTGTTTTATTGTAGTTTTTAAATTACATTAACTCCGTTCGACAGTTTATGTCGCCTTACCTTAGGCTTTGTGATCGCTGACTTTAATAACGGGGATTATTTTTAGTGTTATAATCATTATCATCATCATAATTCACTTCAGTTTATTTATAAATGTTTGAAAACAGCCAAACAATACCAATGAAAGCCAGTAAACAATAAAGTAAAACCTACAGACGTATGAGATGAAACGATAATATCAGATTAAGGGTAGTTTATGATATAGGTGTCTGTAAGCGAAGTATTTCATTTGTTAAAAAAGTAAAATTAATAATAAATCTTATTTGCGTTTGCTGGATAGCCGTGAGGACAGTTACAAAATTACCGCAATAATCATCATAATAATAATTAAATTTCTGAATTAGAGTGTTTTTGCCAGGAGAAATGAGCTTATGGCAGGCAAATACTAATAAACAAATGCATTAGGCAATAATAATAGTAATAATCCAATGCATGTATTTAAGTGTATGAAAAATCAGCATAATCAGTCACAGGCAAGCACTGTAAAGATACAGATAATGCAGTACAAGTATAGCATTAGAATAATTACAGATAACACGAGATCATTGTAAAATGTAAAACATAAGGGGTAAACAACCTGGATAATACGTTAAATAATTCGTCGTTAGAATATTAAGAATAAGAAAGTTATATATTTAACTGACAGTTATTGATATGAATGCTCGTGCAGATTACATTTAACGGCAAAAACATTAGCTGAGATATTGTACGTTGAAGTGATTTTTCAAGGCCGATATTAAGTCGATTTTATACGTAGTTTCTTGCAATATTTCGCTTGAGAGTGTGTGTATTTGCTGGTAGGAGAGTCTGTAGCGTGAGGGACTTGCTCGATGTGTAAATTCTTTAATGCATGTGTTATTTTCGCAAAACGTCTTATTTAGACAGTTGTAAATTATAAAAAAAAATTTTTTTCACAATTTCCGACTGGAACTGATACCAAGAGCAACTGTAAATGTATACGGAAATAAGCTTAATGTTACGTTCGAAAGAGAATGGCTTGATTGTTGTTTGTCTGTAAACCACACGCAGTCAAATGACTTTGTTAACGAGCAAAAAGTAGAAGTCAGTATTATAATTCGTATTATCACAGTTTTATTTGAACTGCATTTTCGAGGTTAGACGTGTTTTTGTTTTAAAGATTCCGTGTTGGAATCTGACAATTTTATTTCCAAAATACACGTGCTTTAGAAGCGGTTTTTTTTATTTCCCAAAGTAAACCAGTTATTTTAAAATTTGTTAGCCCTTGAAGGGGTTGTTTTTAGACCTGGGATCTTTAATATATCCAGAATCCCTCTGTTTCAACCACTGATCTCATTCGTGTCGGCACGTGTGTGCTTTGCAGATAAACATCAGTTAGACATTATCTTGCAATTAGCGTAGTATCCGTATCCAATTGCTTTTAGCACGAGTTTCACACGGAAATTCCGAAGCAAATATAAAATTGAGAAATTTCTCACTTTCAATTTTTTTATAGCATATGTTTAAAAACATGTGTGGACTCGAAATTTCACGTGGCCCTCACATCAATGCTGATGTCCTACGGCACTGATTTGTCAACCAGGAAAATAAATCTAAAGTGCAGTGTCCAACCTCGTGTTGCCGTCGAACCTAGTAACACGTCTCGGAAAAGTCATTAGCGTTATTAAATCATGTTTTTCTTCTAATTAAGCAGAGACATTAATAGCCTTCGGGCATAAATTATTGTAATCAGTGTAAGGTTGAGAGAAGCCACACGCGGGTAGATACAGGCAGGCTGCAAATTGCTATGATTACAATGCGCGTGCATCAGTTTTGATTTCGAAAATTTCAAGCAATTTGACCCCCCCCCCCCCACAAATGTGCTACTAAAAATTTTTACCTGTGAGATGTTTCGTTACGATACCATTAATATTGTCAGTGTTGAGCGCATCTCTTAACTTCAGATCCCAATTCTGAAACGTTCCAAGGCGCGTATTCACGCAGGAGATTGTCCGAACGGTTTATTTCTGGCTTCGAGCAGAAAATAGTGGGCACAAAAGTTTGCCAAGAAATTTGTGAAGAGGCGTAGTTCATTTGTTCTGTATATCGAACCGATCAGAGTGAAGGACATGACAATAGGAAATTAACATATTTTCTTTATTTCGTAAGGAAAGGCTTACTTTTGTCCGCGTATGTTTATCGGTCAGTAACTTTTTTTAAAAATTGGCTGGTTTTAAATAATTTTTTTTTTACAAACATCCTGCCACAATGACATATATCACATTTACTTTTCTAATTACCTACCACCCGTAATATTGGTATACCGTGTGAACTTCTGAGGTGCCTGAGAAATGTCATTTAGGATATTCTCCTGATATTGTGTAAAGTGATATAGAATAAGACTTACTTACTAACTGGCTTAGGGACTCCTAAGGTTCATCACCGAATTAACCAAAGCCCTCCACCTGTCCCTGTCCTGGCAGTGTGGAATAAGATATTTAAAAAAAATCCCACTTTTGTAAAGGATACATTTTCTGTAATATTCCAAATCGATATTTACTCTTGTGTTTATTGGCGTTAACCCGTGAGCCATTAGGTTTCTACCCGTTGAAAATTACGAACATGGCGAAGGTGCGAAACATTGAGGTAATTTGTAACAACTGTGAAATTTAAAAATTGTTTACCAGTGGCAATCATGAGCGCGCTCACTCGTTATAGGGAGTACTAACTCTTTCGTCTAATTACAGTGTAGTGGTGTGTTAATGCATCGAGAAACCTGAGAGGGAAACATGTAGTTGTAAGTGGGGAATGTTATATAAAGAGAGTCTTCATGTTTTATACTTGCCATGTAGTGTTTTAGAGTAGTCTAAGTTGGCCCTGCGCTTAATTAAGCACCAGGCCTAGAAGACGTATCGAGGAATTCATGCAGTCTTATTCTAGACGTCAGATGAAAATAAATGGCCACATTCACGCTTCGACTGAGTACCCCGGGGAAATAGCACTGTATATCCATAAGATAGGGGCCTGGTGGTAAAAGTAAAGTTTGTCCCGCTATACGCCATGCAGGAGCTTGGGGTGAGAGGAGGTATAGCTCCTCTCTTCCTTGACCTCGGCACTAGATGGGGGTGAGTGGTCAGCATCACGCCCCGGCCGGCTTTACCCCCGGGAAAGGACCCCGTTACCCATTGTAGAGGAGGCAGGGTGGGCCCCAGAGCCGGTCTGGACGCAGAGGCTAGAGGAAAAATCCTCTGCCCCCGTCGGGGATCGAACCCCGGTCGTCCGGTCCGATACCAGACACTGTGCTAAGAGTTGAACCTCATCGTTCTTATTGTAGAAAAACCGAAAAGTTTGCCATTGGTTCAACAAGTAGTTCAGATGGAAAAATGCATACAGAATTTTGGAACGGATTTTTCATGCAAAGGGGCTCAGTTCATCAGATGATTTCAAGTCAGATTTTTTCCTGGATTCTTTTCTTCCTCGGGATACTTTCAAATATGACAGGCATGGTATAAGGTTGTTTATTGCAGCTCACATAAAATCGATGTGACGTAAGATTTAAGTTGTGCCATGAGGCTACTCTCCTTCCCTAAACTGATTGATTGTCGAGAACTGGTATATTATGTTGGGTGCAGCTTCAAAGTAGTTTACGTGTGGAATATTTTTTCTGTTACGTAGGACAAGAAATTATATAAAAACCACACTTTGGTCTTAATGTACGGTGTTGAAATTTGTAAATAAATTCGCCACTGCAGACGTTGGTATGTGAACATACGAATTTATGCTCGAAGCTTAATTCTTTTGTTACTTCCTTTCCCTTGTACTTGGGCTGTAATTGCCACACATTTGTTCGCTGTTGGCGAAGTTAATATTCTTTCGGAGAGGGGGTCGCCAAGATTCTTTATTTTATCTTATCAGACTGAAGGGCTCTGGGCGGGGAAAGACGAGCATGGAGGGGTTATCACACGCTCGGCATGTTCGTCACATGGCCAACCGAGTCACAGAACATAAAGTGGACGGAGTGATGAACCGTTGTAGCACCGAGCTCTTCGTACACAAGTTTCGGCTCTCGAACTACTGGACGAATTTTGATTAAATTTGGTATTGGGGTCCTATCCTCCAAGTTGGCTGGTAAATTTAATTTTCGTGTTTACATTTCACTTATAAGGCTTAACTTTACACGAAGACCAAATTGAACTTTATCATATCACAAAAAATAATATACTGGTACGATAGAAATGGAGCTTATGCTTATTTAAAACTCTTTGTCGTGTTTTACGAAGCGATCCCTACAACGGAAAATAATTTCTGATTGCACAGTGTCTGAATGCGATTAGATTTTCAACATTAGCGTACAATCTACAATAAATTATTGGTAATGCAAGGGAGGTATCCGAAGTAGCAAGTAATCCATTTGGAAAATTTGGGTTAAAATTTTAAATGTTGCTCTTGGTACTCTCGTCGTGAAAATAGAACCAGATTTGAGCACTTAGCCACATCTGCTGTTGGGGTTTTCTAAATAATAATTAGGCCTACTACAAACAGTTACTCCTTGAATGGGGGATAAGACCGTTACATATTCTGCTTTATCCGATTATGTCATTTTAAATTTCGGACAATGAGAGAAAGATTCTAAGCCGTGGTCACAGTTTTCGAGAACCCACCGGAATAGGGAGTTGTAAGGATATGAACGTACGTCTTCATGTCTTAGGTTCTGTGTGATATTCGTTGCTGACATGGACCAAGGTCGCTTGTAATGTTTTATGTCCTGATTTATAAGCGTATTACCTTTTTCTGTATCAAAAGAAGTCCTGAGTGACGAAGCCCAGCGACGAAAGATGTACATTCAGAAGCATCTAATTTTCGGACAGGGACTCCAGTTCAATAAGAAGAAACTGTGTAATTTTCCCATATGTGAGGTGATAATTTTTCATGAAGTGATTATCTCAATTATCGAGTTCAGCCATAAAAACAATCTATAAATAAATAATTGATTCGTCATTATTTTGTGTTCTTATGGGATTTTAGTCCTTACATGATAATATTTATGAATGTGGATTCTTATAACCGGTGCCATGGTATGGTGATCATTTGTTTTTGTGGGATTTTTGAGTTTTGTGGGATAATACGAGGCTCGTCCACAAAGTAAGTTTCCCTGTGGCCGTTTACAGAAACAAAACACAATTTCATGGAAATATTTATTGCAACAGATACAGCAAGTGTCCAGCTATTTTGCAACATATTCGCCACCGGAATTGAGACATTTGTCATACCGTGGGACCAACTTTGAATACCTGTGTCGTAGAAGTCTGCCGCCTGGGATTGGAACCACTGTGTGACAACCATCTCCGCCTCTCTGTCATTCTCAAAACGCTGACGCTGACGCTGACCGGACAGGAATTTCTTGAGGTGTAGGAAAAGATGGAAATCACTGGGAGCGAGGTCCGGGCTGTAGGGTGAATGATTAAATACCTCCCAGCTGAACTCCTGCAGGAGACTTGCTGTCCGTCGAGCCGTGTGCGGCCTAGCGTTATCACTGACCGCACTTCACAGTCGGCGGGAGCTGGAATAAGAACCTCCATCTTCAACAGCTGCAACGATGCTACTGTGAGAACGCGGGAGGTGCCGTTAGTGCATGCGCTATGCTACGTCATTGCTCCATCACGTACGCACAGTCGCTTCGCGCAATATAAGGTTTGCTAGCTGTGGGACGAGTGGGAAACTTACTTTGTGGACGCGCCTCGTAATATTTATGAATGTGGATTCTTATAACCGGTGCCATGGTATGGTGATCATTTGTTTTTGTGGGATTTTTGAGTTTTGTGGGATAATATTATAACCATTAGCACAGTACTGCTGTTAAAGTAGGCCTTCTGTGGACAGTTACAGTTGATTTTAAAATTTATGCGCTGTTTTCTGGAAACAGTGCTCTGAAACAAAGCCTGTTCACTCATCCATAACCTTTTTTGTAAATGTAAGCTGTCTTCTAAACAACGCAGCAAACATTTTAAATATTTTGAGATTCGCAAGCAAAGAAAAGCGGTGATTTATGATGTAATACTGCTTTGCTATACAATTGAATTAAATGTTTTTAAATTGATACTTAGAAATTACCCGTCATTCTTGACGAGTAATTTCCTAGTAATTCATAATTGAGGGTGTTTGTGAACACATTGCTGAGGAGAATATTTGACTAAACGTGCTAAAAGGTGGATTGTGTAGTTCTTTATACCTTGGTCAGAGAGGATGACGTGTGTCATGAAAAGTGCATGGAAATCTCCCGACAGCGCTTCGTGTAGATACAAAACTAACTCCATGAAACAGAGGCCTCTTGAGATTCTGGTAGTCGCTGTTTAAATTCCACGCTCTTTTTTTCTAACCCGTGGGCGTGTTACAGATTTTGAAAGATTTAACCACTTCACCCTTTCTTGAGCCAGATGATTGTAATCCACACCCTCAGATCCTGTTTCGTTCAGGTCAGTTTTGTAAGATTTGAAGTTTTCACAGAGGTGAGTATGAAGATTTCTGTCTTCTGGGTTGTTGCGCTGTGTAGTCTGGTCGATGTTAACCACCGTTTCAGAGGTCATACTGCCTCCATCATTAGGGCGATGAGTATGAAGATTTCTGTCTTCTGGGTTGTTGCGCTGTGTAGTCCGGTCGATGTTTACCAACGTTTCGGAGGTCATACTGCCTCCGTCATCAGGGCGATGAGTATGAAGATTTCTGTCTTCTGGGTTGTTGCGCTGTGTAGTCCGGGCGATGTTTACCAACGTTTCGGAGGTCATACTGCCTCCGTCATCAGGGCGATGAGTATGAAGATTTCTGTCTTCTGGGTTGTTGCGCTGTGTAGTCCGGGCGATGTTTACCAACGTTTCGGAGGTCATACTGCCTCCGTCATCAGGGCGATGAATCTACATACTACACAGCGCAAATTATGTTTCCCTTCAGGATTTTCGACTGAACATATGTGTATATTTCTCACTTTACCAAATTCAAATGAACTCCGTTAAATTGTCTCTGAAAAGAAACATGCATACCAACCTGTGTGCTTTAATTGTATGCTCAAAGCAGATGTCGTCATGCTGAATGCCCACGTGAGGTAAAAAATGCCCACCCTAAGTGTGTGGTTCAGTGTATGTAGTTTCTCGCGCGGTTATAAGGATAGCACTTGGCTTCACCACAGATTTGCATATCGTACCATATCATAAAACTCACTATATAGTTCCTTGTTGCAGCATCTTGTTCCAGCTAGCAACAAGTAATCACAGACAACGACAGTCAAGTACTTAATAGTTTTTGTGTAATGGTGTACTTTATGCAGAACTTAAATGGCGTTAGAGATTCGTGCTATATCGTTCTGTAATTGTAGATTTAAGGAGACGTCTTTAATACTTTATAATGGCCTATCAGAAGATGGCGTGAATAATTAGTTTTAACGCTAATTTTTTTAGCATTCTGTTTTAGGACCGGCATTAGTATTAATGCGAATTAAGTAACTCCACTGAACGGAATTCTCGTTCACAAGGTAGTGTTAGCTTTTGATATAACTGAAAGGTTTGTATTACGTTTACACAGCAGCTCGTCATTGGACCATTTCGTATCCCTAATATACTTTCCATTCGAATATTAAGCAATGCCCAGTTATTAAAATTTGCGAAATAGTTCTTCTAAAAAGAATTCGCTGTTATTTGATCTATTATTTCCCCAAATTTGGAAATAATGCTATGATAACTGTTAATAATTTTTCTTTGATTTAATGGCAAATGATTATGTAGGATATTTTTTTGTTACGAGCGATATATTCAGAACCGATGCCTGAAACAAGCAGTGTTTGCAAAACTGGGAAGAAAACGTGATGAAAGATACTCATTATCAGATTTAGGACATGGTAAGATAATATTAAAATGGACCTTTCCGAACTAGACTACTCTGTGATTATGTGACATCCATTAAGTTGGCTCAGGGTTTTGGTATGTAGCTAGCTTTTGTTGTAACGTTGATGAACTTTGGGGATCAGCTTCCTCTGGGCATTTGTTCAATAGACTGCCGTGATACTTAATTACTGGCCCTCCACTAAAAATAGTTTGTTATATAATCTATCTAAAAACTTAAATAATAAGAAACACAATTAGCCGTAATTTCGCTGTTACTGTACACAGCCTATGTATGAAACATGCCTTCACGCCCAAAAAGAATAACACGTGGACTGATAATGATGGTGGTGTTCTGGGTTGTTGCGCCGTGTAGTCTAGCAGAAAATCAGGGCGATGATGGAGACAGTAAGGGCCTGTAAAATGTCCGTCAGTTCCTACGAGACTACTTTCTGCATCATCTAAGAAGACAGAGATTTGTCTTCGTACTCGCGGCCATGAGAACCTAAAATATCACTTAACGTAGACTGTATTTCCGAACAAGGTGCTGCACCCAAGAGAAAGAGAGACTTACGGAAGAAGAATAAACTATGTAATCAACAATTTTAAAATTTATAATATCAAGACATATTATTATGTTGATCAGAGCCAAAAATTGTGAGATGGACGGGACATGTAGCATATATGAGAGAGAAGAGACGTGGGCATACGTAGATGGGGGTGGGGTGGGGGGGTAAAAATTCATCCCCGTCGAAACAAAATGTCTGAGTCTTGGCTTGATTCACCTGACTGGGGGATTGAGCCCTGTGACGGGTCCTTGTGAGCACGATAACGAAACTTTAAGTATTACTGTAAAAGGTGGGGAATGTTTTGACCAGCTGAGAGACCAGCAGCTTCTCAAGGACTCTCTTCATCGGAGTTAATGTCAATAAATATTAATAATAATTGTGTGCAACGATGAACGGGGGCAGGAAACATCGCAATAAAGATTCTCCTGGCATTATGCAACCCAAAGTCCTCAGGAATGATGACAAAGCCCCTTTCTGTATTTGATCGCTCGAAGTTTCGTGTTCCTCCTTGGACGCGGTCCAGGCGACAAGAAAGTGGCAGATAGAAAGTTGAATATTCAACTCCCCCTCAGGGGTCGGAATCAAGGTCTGCCGGCAACAGGGTGCTTATATTTGGCATCTCCAGACTTGCTCAACGGTATTTTCACTTTTCTGCTACAAAACAAATCGGTTATAACATCCTGAACGAGATTTCTTCGTAAGATAATTCTCCATCTGTAGAACTCATTTCAAGGTTACCAGTCCACACCATCGTACAAAAATATACTTCAGCTCCAAAACATTCATTAATTGTGACGTAGAAAACACTTATGGGCAATAACAAGACTGCATCAGTTTTGTTCCGGAATCGACTACTCTCCGGAAACTGGTCACTTCAAGTAACTCACGGGAGTCGGTCACCGGAGTCCCTTCCTGTTAGTTACTGGAATCGATTTCATAACTTCTGTTTGTTACAAATACAAAACTAAAACTACACATTTTCCGTCAAATTTTCCGCCCGTGTGATCTGTACAGTCTCTCCAGTTTTGTATAGACCGTGGCCCAGGTAGCCTACCAGGAAGACTGGGGTGCAAATATTATGAATAATAGCTAAAAGTTTATTCTCATTATCTTAATATATTTTATACGTGGTCGTTATTAATAATTAATTCAGGCACAATATCAAAACTGGGGGCATTAAATAGTTTCGAGTACGTCCATCTTGACGTTTTCCAACAAAATCTTTTTAGCTCTTTGTAGTTTGAAGTATAATAGGCTGTTGGGGATACTACTGGGATACTGGGAACGACCCGTTCTTCAAGTGCCTGAGCACAGCGGGTCCCAACTTTTCGTTGGCTTGATCTATAGACATTCGGTAGGACTCCTTGGACGAGGGATCGGCCCGTCGCAAGGTCTCTACCTGTACACAGGACAGCATAACACAGAAAACGTGGACAAACATCCATGGCTTGAGTGGGATTCGAACCCACGGTCCCAGCGACCAAGCGGCACAAGGCCCACGCCTCAGACCGCGCTGCCACTGCGGACCTCGTTGGGGATACACCGCTTCGATTATTGGAAATTTTCTGACGTTTAGGCAAAAATTACAGTTGCCATCTTCAGGGAGAATATCCGTGGAGGTGTTCGTGAGTGAATGATATTATTGGGCAAGCGGAAACGCGGGGTTTAAGGGTTGGGGGGGGGGGAGTTCGTTTAAGTGACCATGCAGTTAGGAAAGGAAGTGATGAAAAAGGTTTTAGCGTCGACGTGGATGTGAAAACAAGTGATGAAGGAGATTTTAGTGACACGTTATCCAAACTTCCGTTTCCCTCGACACACGCAATTTCTTTGCGATGAACGAGGAACCAATGGTTCAGCGATTACAAAACTTTCTCGATGCTGTGCACCACAAACTTAACATTTGATTAAGGGTCTATTATTAACATGGCATCTTACTTACGATTGATATATGTGATAATCTCTTTGAGTAAGATAATTTTCTTGCCGGACACATTCCGTCAAGTGTTGTTATAGCACTCAAGTAATGGCTGTTGATATTATGACGTCATACACTCACCACCTCGGTCAGACAGCCCTAAGAGCCTTCGAAACGCTTCTCGGAGTAGAGGTCTGAGCTGGCACCCAGTGCTAAGGTATAGAATCCGTGGATATTTGCCACCGTGCCCGCCATTCGTCAGTCTCGGCGTTGTCCTTTTTCTGTCAGTTTCACCTTTTGTATTTTTCCCCCCCCTCAAAATATCGGTCGAAATAGGAATAATCGAGATGAACAAAAAAATTAGGCATAATTTCTTAAGGATCTTATGTTTTTATTAAATATTTGCACAGAAGCGAAACTGATTTAAATTTGCTTGAATTGGAACATGGTAACGCCGCTGTTGTAAACTTTTTGTTGAAACTTCAGGTTATGCTACCAGTAAGTTAAATGGTTAATTAGTTATTTCAGTCACTTAGCTTGATTGCAGTGTAGCCCAAGGACACAGAACAGATGGCCGAGTGTTCAAATGTTTGTGAACGCCATAGCAAGCGCCGAATAATTAAGCAGCCAATTCCTGGTAAAAAGATTATTTATGGACCATTTGCATGTCACACATATATATCACTGAAGGTCTACAGATTGTAAAATATAGGGCACCTTCCATTTGTGACAAATGTAACAAGAACAAAGATATCGCTAATTATATACTTGTAAACCTTCCATGCAAAACAGCCGACATGTACATCAATTTGCATGAACGCAGAAGAGAACGAGTTATGAAAGGAACTTTGGACAGGCTCCTTTAAAAAAAAACTCTTTCATCTATAGAGAGAGGCTAAAAGTAATAGAAGTAATTATATATTATATAGTTCAGTGTTCGTTTAGTTTCAGTAATTAATTTTAATAAAAAAAATAATCTGAACAAATGCTGTCTATTCTTCAAATATCTGTCACCACACAGAAGTTCAAGTTCTTAGCGTCGATGTTACTACTAATTAAAAGATTCGTACATCAGCCAAACTGATATTATCGATTCTAGGAAATTAATAAGAAACTACGTTTCGTGGTTTCCAGTGGCATGATGTTTGTACTAAATTTTATGAAAATCTGTTCATCTGTTCAAACGTTATTGGGGGGGGGGGGGGGGTCAAGGATAAACACACGGACACAGTGATAAATTATATTATTATTATTATTATTATTTAGTGTTCTGTCTGACGACAGGTCCATATGAACAGGATCCTTCCATCCTTTTCTCGGACTGGGACCTGTTCATATACGTTCTTGGCAGATGATCCAGAAGTGGTTTGCCATTGCCTTCTTCTGTGTGTGAATGGAGTAATTGTTGGGATGCCACGGAGAAACCGGGGAAGCCCCCGGAGGAAAACTCCGTGTTGCCTAGACCACGGCCTTGCCCAACACAAGTTATAAATTCGGGCACCGCCGGGAATCGAACCCGAGACCCCAAGATTACAAGGCCAGCGTTTTAACCGCTAGACCACCGTGGCGGTTAAAAATTATATTACCAAATTATATTACCAAAAAATAATAATGGAAGTCAGATAAAACTGGATAAAATTAGAAGACAGAAATTGAGTCTCTGTCGAATCGGACTGATGTGACCTTTGCACACGCGGAATGTGCTGGAGGAGTTCCTTGTAATTTTGGGCTGTTCATACGAGTCCATTGTTTTTGGCACAGAAAATAGCAGATTGTGCATACAAGAGATACACCAGTAACAAAATATCGATACACATACATCCATATATCGATACATACTGCCCGTCCCTGCTTCAAAATGGTTGGGGGGGTTGGAAGTCTATAGCTTGCTGGTGCGAACCACTTGTTATCAAATTGCCAGCCCAGCCTACTAGCGTGATGGAGAATGTACAGAATATCCTAGGAACATTGTACAAGGCATTGGTCAGTTTCTGTAGTGCACTTATCTCTTTTGTCAGCGAGGAATAGCGACCACGTGGCAAACTAAACCTGTAGGCATGATGGATGATGCTTCTTATCTGGGAATTAAGACCTGCGATATTCAACATTGAGACAAGATATGAAAAGAGTGCTCACAGCCCAGGAGTCCTGATAATCCCATTCGCCTACTTTATTTGTTTTGCAGGGAGGGATTGCCTAATCACTCCTGTGTGTTTGCCTTTCCGCAATGAATTTCGAAACAGTTCATGGGTTTTCATCAAAATTGATATGAACGTCAAGCCACTAGAACTATCTCAGCTTTGTATTTTTAAATATCGTACCATAATTGATATCAGCATGGCAACCATGCGAACTTCAGAGGTCTGGCCAACATTGGCGTAATTTAGTTTAATTAACGTTGTCCGTTGTTCTTACTTGAGCGCCACCATATTAAGGCGTATGAGGGGAGTGAATTCTTGGTTCCACGTATTCTTAACCTCGACACTTGACCAGTGTTGTCTCCGACGATAGAACCCCTGGTGCCACCCAGAGACTGGCTGCTGAACCTACGCAACTTTCTATATATACTAGTAAATATCACAACCCTTTTTCCTCGGGAATAAAGTGGCCGGAGCGTGAAGCTGAGCGATATGTGCATTTAACTCGTGTGTTCGCGTGGCTTTGTGCTTTTATAAACTCAGGAGTGACATTTCACTTTACGCCTTAATATACCAAAATAGAAATTACGCACAAAAAGGAATCACCTTGTTATAAAATTAGTAATTTTTAATTACACTGGCGTTAATACAGGGTTTGTCGATGGAAGCAGTTTTAAAGGAAATTGCGCGTCTTAAGTTAAGTATTATTTCACTTTATTTAAGATACACCTTAACTTAAAATTAAATTATTTGGTTATTCCGTCAAATCACAATGTATTTAAAATAAGATAATTAAAATAATTAAAATATCATTCTGTGTTCCATATCGAATAATCGATTTACAATTGGAACAGTTACAACATGAAAATATCTGGACACGACCTCCAAAAAACTACACTACGAAAAATTGTAAAAAATTGTAATTGAGTTTTAAATTTAATATAATTTTACACCTGATGATGGTTTAATAAAACCGAAACATGTTGTAACTGTTCCAATTGTAAATCGATTATTCGATATGGAACACAGAATGTTCCAATTGTAAATCGATTATTCGATATGGAACACAGAATGATATTTTAATTATTTTAATTATCTTATTTTAAATACATTGTGATTTGACGGAATAACCAAATAATTTAATTTTAATTTAATAAGTCACAATATGACGCAACTACACTATCTAATACACCTTAACAATAAGTATTAATTTTTTGTATTTAATTGAAACGAATCTGGTAAAAGGAAGTTCTCTGTTTCATTTTACATTTACTGAGATAGCTGCAAGCCTATTTAGTTACTTATTTCCTTCTTGCGTTGAGTGCATCGTTGTCATGGCAACTGTTCCATTTCGCCCTCTCCCTTCGTCTTTGTGGTTTCAGTATTTTTCCGCGTAGAACTTGTATGTTAATGCTGATTGGAGCAAAAGGGTGGGATTGCTTTGTGGCGCGGATTATTAACTGTTTCATGTGCACACTTAGCTGTTATCGATATTATTGTAACCTTGCGCTGCATTGTTAAGAGCGAGCCAGGTCGAGGTTATGCCACGCGGGTTGCAGATTGCTGCGTCTCGCAGGAACATAATGGAAGCCTGGGGTTTTATAAACAAATTGGAATATTGAATTAAGGCTGGGGGGGGGGGGGGGGGGTATTGTAACAGCAGCGTAACATTTCAAATTATTTCTTTCAAAAAGAATGAATGTATCGTGACATTGCGCGTAACTTTCTCCCGTTATTGATTCCCGGAGAGAGAAACAGAATATTGCCCTTGATATAAAACTAGTTATTCAACTTCAGGCGGAAAGTTTGTATCCAGATGCAAAATAAATGCAGATGAAGTGATAACATTTTGTTTTTTGGAGTCTAACATGACCGTCATGGAACATAAATCATTTTAAATTATTGTTATTTCGCACCATAGTTAACTGACAAAGATTATAATTACGTAATGTGAACTACTTTTAAATACATTAACAATCAGCATACAACATTCAAGTTACAGTTGCCTATAACAATTGAATTACTGTCGGCCTGAGACTTTTATCACGAATATAATTATTTGCGAAGTTATTAAAGTTCACATTACAATTCAGTGAAATTTTAGATATTAAAAGGTAATTCCTTGTCCTTGGGTTTTGGGGACTGGACTCCAGTATACAACTTCGGGTTCCGTACGTCAAATGTTACCCGCTCCACAAATCAGCACCATCAAATCCTACTTTCCTCCTATTACCTGTGCTACAAATGCTCCGAAAACGTCCAACCATTTATTCTGAAGATGGTAACTGCAGTGTTTGTCGAAACGTTGGGTAATTTTCAACGTTCGATTCAATAAAATCTTCTATTTTGACTCCTCCCCCCCTCATTATTTCTGTGTATTTCCCTGCGTCTACACCGGCTCGGGCGCTCGCTTAGCAGTTTATCCTGTGAGTACCGGGATTATTTCCCCGGGAGTTCGCGGGCGGGCCGTGATACTAACCAGATACTATTTAATATTTTATTTTAATATTTTCCGTCAAATCACAATTTTAATAAGATAATAAAATATAAAATATTTAAAATATTATTTCACGTTCCGCATCGAATGATCGATTTACAAATTGGAACGTCTCTTACGACATGTTTCGGTTATATTTAACCGTCCTCAGGTATAAATTAGATTGGTAAAATTTAAAACTCGAATTACAATCATTTACAATGTTATGCAGTTTATTGAAATGTTCTTATCAGATTACTCTTATATATTAGAACGAAGGTATTGTTTTTTATATGAACATTTCAATAAACTGCATAACATTGTAAATGATTGTAATTCGAGTTTTAAATTTTACCAATCTAATTTATACCTGAGGACGGTTAAATATAACCGAAACATGTCGTAAGAGACGTTCCAATTTGTAAATCGATCATTCGATGCGGAACGTGAAATGATGTTTTAAATATTTTATATTTTATTATCTTATTAAAATTGTGATTTGACGGAAAATATTAAAATATTAACCTAATTCACAATATGACGCAAATATACTACCTTATGAACAACCAGATACGTACATCTAATGACCAGGTCGAGGGTGAGTGGAGGTATGCCTTACCACCACCACCCCCATACGTCTGCATGGCGTTGTGCTTAATAAACGCCAAGGGTAACTTATACCGTACCTCAAGCCAGAAATAGCGAGAAAAGTTTTATATAACTTTAGCTTTGGAGTGTCACAGATTTCGTTCAAATGTAGAAAGAATTTAGCCCGAGTTTATATTTTGGTGAGAGTTATAAGTAAAACATTTCATCACTATCAGTTCAGTGATATACGGACAGGTAGCGTCACACAAATAACTTGATGTAATTATGTATTGTCGGCACGTAATAGAATTAGCGGAATACAGTCGTCAATTGTCTCTGTGTTGTAGAGCTAGAGAATCATTGCCCTTACACGGGGATTCTGGTTCTGGGAAGAACTCTGGAGTTGAGTGCATCAGGAAAGCGGAATTCCGTCCGTGTCTTGCGACACACTTGTTTTTCAACCCCGACCGAAACTGACTGCTAACCTTCGGCTTTAAAAACAAATGTTTTTGGTAGATGTGCAGATATTTCTGTATCCTGGTTTCTGTGATTCGTGACTTACATATATTAACTTATAATTTGTGTGGTTATTCAGATAATTTTCTAATCACCCCTTTCAGTTCATAGTTCACGGTATTTCTGTTATCCGCTTATATCACATTACGTCCGCACGGCATCGTTGAACGAACAAAATCAGTCTCCTTCCAGTTTTCTGGCTATCGGATAGAAGAACCGGGGTACTGTTTCTGGCCGGGTGAGATTTTTCCCACCAGTGGGTACTGATATTCTTTCCTGCTGAGCTTAAGAACATGTTTAGCTTTTTCTGAACTCCGTCAAACACCTTCACCTTAGTTGATCATCATAGGTGACTTTACCGTTGCCTGTTTTTTATTTATTTAGTGTTCTGTCTGAGGACAGGTCCATATGAACAGGATCCTTCCATCCTTTTCTCGGACTGGGACCTGTTCATATACGTTCTTGGCAGATGATCCAGAAGTGGTTTGCCATTGCCTTCTTCTGTGTGTGAATGGAGTAATTGTTGGGATGCCACGGAGGAAAACTCCGTGTTGCCTAGACCACGGCCTTGCCCAACACAAGTTATAAATTCGGGTACCGCCGGGAATCGAACCCGAGACCCCAGGATTACAAGGCCAGCGTTTTAACCGCTAGACCACCTCATCTTATTATTATTTAGTGTTCTGTCTGACGACAGGTCCATATGAACAGGATCCTTCCATCCTTTTCTCGGACTGGGACCTGTTCATATACGTTCTTGGCAGATGATCCAGAAGTGGTTTGCCATTGCCTTCTTCTGTGTGTGAATGGAGTAATTGTTGGGATGCCACGGAGAAACCGGGGAAGCCCCCGGAGGAAAACTCCGTGTTGCCTAGACCACGGCCTTGCCCAACACAAGTTATAAATTCGGGCACCGCCGGGAATCGAACCCGAGACCCCAGGATTACAAGGCCAGCGTTCTAACCGCTAGACCACCGTCGTTGCCTGTAGGCTACAATAAAGATCAAGTTTATTGTTCAAACATCAAGAAGTTGGTTTTGTGAAGACAAATGTTTAAATTATATGACCTTCACTGGTGAGGTGTTTGTCCTGGGTTTAATGAAAACTGGTCAGTTTCAAAATATGCCTATAAGTGGACACGTCTCCTGCGTCAGCCGCCACTTAGGGAGACAACAGTTGCTAGGAGGACGTTTTGCGTGTCCCTAGAGGCAATTAATAGAACAGCGTATTTCAACACGGCTTTAGCCTTGGCAACCACTGAATGGCCGAACTATAAAATATGGTAATTTAGTATTCAGAAGGAGACCTGCTAAGGACAAAGTATAATTTGGGAAGATATTCATCCAAGGCTGTCATTCGAGACCTTCTATAAGGATATACAGTTTGCCTAAGTGGATTGTCACTTCCACGATGACGCTGTTCAATAAGTGAAGGGGATTTCATCTCAAGAGTAACAGTGGCCTCAGCTTGAAAGTGGCTCGTTCGTGGTGATTAAATACAGGAACAGCGTTTTATGGCAAAGCCACAGCGGGGACCAGTTTTGGCGTATATAGAAGTACAGAATTAACCGAAAGTTACGATTACACGTGTTATTTTTTTTTAATTTTGTAGAAGTTCTGTTCTAAAATCTTCAGTGCAGGGGTGACATTCGTGACTGGAAATGTTAGACAAACGATGTATGTGTTTCAGGATAGATATTTTAAGATCTGTAGTATATTATTATTAGCCTAATGGAAGGAATTCTGTTCAAGAAGATTTTTTAGTGTTAAAAGTACAGCTTCGTTTTCTGTTATTCATCTCAGAATAAATTACTGATTGTTATGAAGAGGTTCTTTCTTCCTTTTTATTTTAATATTTACATAATATTAGCAACAATTTTTAAATACAAATTGGTAAGCTCTCAGCCTTTGGTGATAAGTTTATTTTCATAGTTGTTTTAAAAAAGCTTACTTTGGAACAGGTTTGTATTAAAATATTTGGAATAGGAGAACGAAACTTCGGGACCAATAATTTGCTTCAAAGTTTTTATTTATTTATATATATATATATATATATATATATTTTTTTTTTATTTTTTTTTTTTATTTTTTTTTTTCCCCAGACAGTTATTGTTTGTAAAATGAGCAACAGGTGTTTATCCAGAACTTTGGATTTGCAGCGTGTTTAAGTGTTCATGTGTATTTAGACCAAAGTATATGATTTGGTTCTGGGGAGGTAAGACAGAAAGATAAAAGAAGAGATGTCAAGAAAAGGAGAATGCAAATAAATTAAAGCAAATGAAGAACGAAAGGAAAAGAAAGGAGGGGAAGAGAATAGAATAAAATTACGTGGAAATAAACAGAAACCAATGAAAGACGAAAAGAGTATGGGCAGGTGTGGGAAAGGAAAGGAAAAATGAGAAATGAAATGTTTGACCTCGATGGGGGAGGGGTGGAGACTGGGGCGGTCAGTTCATTTTTCGTTTTGCGTCTGACTGGGATTCTTGTTCTGCGTTCCTCTCCCAGTGACATAGGCCTGTTATGCGCAAAGAATGTGTTTTGATTTGCACCAGTAGTGGGAGAAAAGGCAAGTCGTCTGAAAGCGTGCGTGCGTGCACTTCTATTTCTGTACATCGCACTTTCCTGCTTGCTGCTGGCTCTGACCCGTCGAAGAGCAAAGCCTGCTTTTTCTCAGGTCACTTGTGTCGTTTTATTGTCCATTGGTCGGACTCATCTCTGGCGCTGCTCCAGATGCTGTTTGACTTTTCTGCCGTCTCCGAGACTTTGCATCGTTTATTCGGGATCGATTCCTCCTTTCACTCACTTCTTCTTCTCCTCCCAGACTTTATCTCGCCTTGAAGTATCAGTTAACGTTCTTTAAATTGGAGGAATTTGTAACATTTCGCAAGACAATCTTTGTAACCGGTTCTGTTAACCTATCATTATTATAGTGATTAAGTTAAGAATGAAATGGCCTGATCATATAATACACACGGGGAAATATATCAGTGTAAAAGCTTAGCAAAAGGTCTCTTACATGGCTGAGATGGGAGAATATAGCGCGATGTTAAAATAGTTTACAGTGCTGCTTAGGAGTAATGTAGATGGGTAAGTGAAACTCGCGCTGAATTGTAATAGCGAGGTTTTGTAGTATCTGTGATGAACCTTAATCTTACATAAACCTGGAAACTGCTTTAGTAGGTGAGTGACTTATCATGTGTTGAACAAAGGCTCTGCAAGACTTTGGTTGGTTGGTTGTTCGATTGTAGGTAGTTATGTATGACGACAGAATGTCCTGGAATTTTCGTTACAATCAGGGTTTTTTATGGGATATTATTGCGTCCAAATAAACACTTTGAGGTTGGTCAGTTTTCCCAAATTCTGTTTGTTTGTTGTTATTGTTTTTGTTTTTTTTATTTGAATTTTTCACGGTGGTGAGTCTGAAGATGGTTGTCTTCTGGGTTGTTGCGTCGTGTAGTCTGGTAGAAGCTTACCGACGTTTCAGAGGACGATGATGGAGGCAGCAAGGACCTCTGAAACGTCGGTAAACTTCTATCAGGCTACACGGCGCAACAACCCAGAAGACTGCCATCCTCCCCGTAGTTTAGTGTTAAAACAACAGATTTTTTTAAAAAAAATTATTTGAATTTTTTTTTCCATACGTAGTTAATTCTCTCTTATAATTACTCACTATAAGATAACACTGAATTATGAAAGCAGTACAGTCGAAAATAATCGCATTAGCAACTAGTGAAGTCAAGACAGTTCCGTTTCTAAGTGTTAAGAACGATGGTGTCTATTTATGTATCTTGTATGCTTCACATCGTGTAAATCTGTTAGATCAAACTTTCAGCATCTGCTTATATCCGTGTATAAACTGTGTAAATAAACTACGATGCCTTCAGTTCGTGACCAGCCAAGTGCCAGAGTAGAGTTAAGGCCCCGAACTTAAGGACCGCTATTTGGCCAAGACTAACTAACGTCCACGTCTTGCGGTGGTGACAGGTGAGTGGAATGATATTGGCGGGGGAAATCATAGAAACTAGTAGCAGAACCTGCTCCAGTCACTTCGTCTACCACGATTTTCTCTTGGAAGTCACCGGGAACTGTGAACCCGGTTCATAGCTTGTAGCGCCAGCCGTCCGAGCGATGGCACACGGCCTTATATGGACGACCTGCTGTTTTAATTTGCAGACAAACATACGAATATGTATACTAAAAAGTGAAAAGTAAGGCAGTCCCGCTACACGCCATGTAGGTCGCTTTGGGGGGGGGGGGGGTATAGCTCCTACTCATTCTTGACCTCGGCACTAGATGGGGGTGAGTGGTCAGCATCACGCCCTGGCCGCACTTTACCCCAGGGAAAGAACCCCAGTACCCACTGAACAAGAGGCTGGGTGGGCCCCAGAGCCGGTCTGGACACAGAGGCTAGAGGATCGAAGCCTGATTCGACTTTGTTTTAATAAATGTTTTAGTTCAGCGATTAATTGTTTATTGTAGCTGTTGGAAGGTACGCACTTCGAGTCCTCACTGGGGCGGATTATTACGACTAAGATTTTTATGGGTCTCTCCAAGCGAATGTCAATTTTTTTGTATTAAAACACGACAAAACCATTTCTCCTCAAATTTATTTCGAATACTTTCTAATTGTAAACTACAACGCAATTTCTGCCCATTTTCCTTCTTTATTTTGAGACCGACTAAGTGTCGATTCAAAGTTGAAGGTAGCCTCAACTGAAGATCGAAGTGTGATATTGTGCTGGATAGTTGGCCCTCGCTTGTGCCTCAGATGCGGTGGTATTAACACGTGGCATCAGTGCAGTGGTCATTGGTAAGGAAGACGTCTAGCACTCGGAGACGAACCTGTCCCAGTCGTCACTTTGTACATCATTTGAATTAAATTTGGGTTCACATTGGAATTGTAGTGACAATATGGATTTCTTTATACCAGAAGACTGTCTTATGGGTTCAACCCATCACCCTGATGACGGAGGCAGTGAGCACCTCTGAAACGTCGCTAAATTTCTGCCTGATTTCACCGCGTTAGAATTCAGAAGACGTATTCATACTCGCCGCTATAAGAAGCTGAACAAATCCTACTCCGGTCTACCAGATTTGATTTCCAAATACTTGTAATCATTTCAAGTCCGTCCATGGAGACTGCGTGCTTTTTTTTAGTGCTGTTACAAATATTTTGAACTTTCGTCTTGCAGCCCTGACTTGTTTGACTTCTTCGTATTGATACACAGTTCTTATCACATGATCTGTTTTCGTGTTATATCACGCAGAAAGGTCGAGAGGAAATACGAAACGAATCTGTTAACGTTAAGAAGTGTTAGGAGGGGCGTCCTAGACTTTTGTCCGATTTATCTTGAAACTTAACGGGAAATACACATACGAACTTCCTCGTGTTCTTTCTGTGTGACTGAGTAGAGATACGCGGGAGGATCTGTACGCTGTTCCATCATTTTCTCTGACATGTGGTTTGTGCAATTTCATTTAGAACAAATATCTCTACAAATTAATTGAATTTATTCAGAATAATTCGAACAGTTTTTCGTAATATCTTGATTTTGTGTTTAATCTCACAGCACAACTTATCAGCCAGGATGACCTTGACTCGTGTTTTACTTGGGAGAAATTACGCTGTTCTGAAGCTACGTCTAGTTTCATTACTGTGCCAGAGTACCCGAGTGTTATTGAGTTGCGTTTTAAATGGCACACGCTGTAGGATATAAAACAGCTTGACTGTCGCGCTCAGTTGTTATGTTTATGTTTGATGACGACATAATAGCCGTGCGTGTGAATCTGCTTGTTGAATCATATCATGAACATGCATACGAGTGTATGAAACAGTTTTTTTCCATATATTAAGTGCGAACTACTGATGTGTGGTGGGACCTGAGTTTCCTACCGAGCCCGATTAGAACAGAGCAGCAGGTGCTTACTAAAATTCTTTTGGGTGGGCGTCGAGGTATTACCGGGCATATGGTTAGCTGTCACTGAAGGCTTACACAGCCGGTGTGCCTTACTTAACTTGTCCGGAAAAGACGTCAGTACACTTGAACGGTTGTATGTATTTCGTATACGTCACTAATTTTTGTTCAATTTGTATGCACGTTTTGATTCTGATGATTCTGAATGACTTCTGTATTTTTTTTTCTGTGTAACTTAGTTAAGTAATCGTAAACGTACGAAAATTTGATTGCTATATGTAAATCGGGAACCTGTTGCGCTTATAGAAATCACCGGTTGGAACAGATAAGTAATCATGGAGGCTTTTGTAGTCTCAGCCCAGACCTGAGGTTATCTGACGTAATGAAAATGTCGCACAGAAATTGATCATTACGTTGTGTTTCGTAATTATTAATTTGTGGGCTTCCTTAAAGGAAAGTGGGTAACTGGGTGCAAGCATTATTCCCAGGTCCCGGACTGGGTGGGTGTGTTGCACCCAATTTTGTGGGACTGAGCTCGACGTTGTAAGTGACAACTTTTGAAAAGGAGCCAACAGCTGGCACATGTGTTCAGGTTAACGAAACACAAACAAGATTGTCGGTAACGATTGGTTCATTTGTTTCATTACACAAGACATTTCTCTGGTCTCCGCAGCAAGTACTCGGGTTATGTAATACGTGAATGCCACGAAACACATCGGAGGACTGTGATAGCGACGAGATAGCTTCGCTGATGTCTGACAGCTTTTTATTGCTGGTGGTAACCCCGCGGTTATGGTCCGCTTACACACTGCTGTCGCGGATTCAAATCTCGCTCGAGGACTTGTTATGTTTTCCACATCTTTTCTGTATTCTACATCTGGCTGCATTCAACGACACTTCCGTTATGGTCTTTAGAAGGGTTTATGAGACGCTTCTAAAATATAACTGGCAGAAATCGGACTAAAGGGGGGAAGATATAACAATTTGTTATCCAAAATGTATCGACAACTGGAACATCATAAATTCTCAGTTTAACATATTTCCACTTCTTGTCCGTCTGCCTAATAACGTTTGACCCATTCGACGGTTTTTCACGAAATTTCATGTGAATATTATGCTTATATTATTATAATGTTTTACCCTAGTAAATACCGGCATGGCTGCCATAGGAACTTCTGGGAGTAGCACTAGATGCATTGTTATTACATTTGATGGTTAATAGATTTTTCGAGTAATCATTGTGATTATCATATTTTTGTGGAATGTAAAACATGATCTCGGAAATGCTTTCCCTTTGATGACGCTACTTAATGAATCATCGGGTTTAAGCTTCTGAAAATTTATACGAATGAATATGATGAATAAACATGACTATTTTTTATCAAATGTTATATGCTAATAATTTCAGCGGAAGTGAGGGGCTTTTAACATTATACCGACGAAATTCATTGCAGACTCATTCGAAATCTGTACCATTTCCGTCACTTCTACACTCTACCTTATCTCTGCAAGCCCTGGTTTTTACGTTGCGAAATAGTAGTGAAAATTATACACAGAAATGGATAAATAATTGGTATAGATACTGGCTACAGACTGGGCGACCGGGGTTCGATCCCCGACGGGGGCAGAGGATTTTTCCTCTAGTCTCTGCGTCCAGACCGGCTCTGGGGCCCACCCAGCCTCCTCTACAATGGGTACCGGGGTCCTTTCCCGGGGGTAAAGCCGGCCTGGGCGTGATGCTGACCACTCCCCCCATCTAGTGCCGAGGTCAAGGACGAGAGGAGCTGTACCTCCTCTCACCCCAAGCGCCTACATGGCGTATAGTGGGACATCTTTTTAGTCTAACTGTACAGACTGAAAATGTTGAAGTGTAGGTTATTTCAGAATTTCGTGTTCAATACAGGTTTGTCGTATGATCTCAGGTGGCTTGTGCGCTCTGTGTCACATCTGTAGAGTCGTGGTTTTTCGTACTTCCGTAACACTGGCTGTGTGGTTCAAACTGTAGCTGCTTTGTGTCTGTACCACCTTTCGCTCCTGGCCTTGCTCTACTTCCAAAGTGCATCTCAGTAATGAAACGTGTTATCCTTTGTCTGCCAGACTTCACCTCAGAGTCTTGCAATGGCTTGCACAACTGACAGAGATGTGCTTCTGTCTGGCTGGTTTCCCTTTCTGCGCGAAACCGATTTTAATTAAAATGGTGCACATTTTCTCAGGGCATTTCTAGTCGCAAACTGAGAATTACTGGGCGGACGGATGAGTAACTCGTAGGTTTACTTTTTGAAATTTTATGACAGTAATTCAGTGAGAGAATTGCATTCCACTTTTGCTATGAACTTCACAAATTAAGCACTCCGATATATGAACTCTGTTTAACTAATAAGTTATTTGACGAAGATTACTAATTATAAAGCCCATTATGCTGTCTTCTTGAGCATTTAGTAACGTCATGCCTTTATTTTATTTTTATTTGTAGTGTTCTGTCTGACGACAGGTCCATATGAACAGGATCCTTCCATCCTTTTCTCGGACTGGGACCTGTTCATATACGTTCTTGGCAGATGATCCAGAAGTGGTTTGCCATTGCCTTCTTCTGTGTGTGAATGGAGTAATTGTTGGGATGCCACGGAGGAAAACTCCGTGTTGCCTACACCACGGCCTTGCCTAACACAAGTTATAAATTCGGGCACCGCCGGGAATCGAACCCGAGACCCCAAGATTACAAGGCCAGCGTTCTAACCGCTAGACCACCTCATCTTATTATTATTTAGTGTTCTGTCTGACGACAGGTCCATATGAACAGGATCCTTCCATCCTTTTCTCGGACTGGGACCTGTTCATATACGTTCTTGGCAGATGATCCAGAAGTGGTTTGCCATTGCCTTCTTCTGTGTGTGAGTGGAGTAATTGTTGGGATGCCACGGAGAAACCGGGGAAGCCCCCGGAGGAAAACTCCGTGATGCCTAGACCACGGCCTTGCCCAACACAAGTTATAAATTTGAGCACCACCGGGAATTGAACCCGGGACCCCAGGCTTATGGGATGAAAAATATCCGTGGCACTTAACATACACCCTTCATGTTCTTTCATTCTTAGAGTCCAGGCAGTGCTTTGTACCGTTAGAAAAAAATTATTAGGGTCATGATATAAAGCAGAATGTGATTGGCGGGGTATGTAGCGCGCGTGGAGAATTACAGATGCATGGGAAATGTGGTTAAATTAGAGACAAGAATTAAACGAGATCTTAAATGCTGTGTTCCGGACTCTCGTGAGAAATTCATTGAGCCATCAGGATCCATTAAAGGGATGGGATAATATTAAAGTGGATATTTGGTGTATAGGCGGGACTGGCTGAGAAAGGATTCATTTACTATGTTACCAGGGCCAGTGTCTTAAGTTTCCGAGTACTGTTGCTTAGTTCGGTGGTTCTGGGCTCGCCACTGCCTGGGAACTTAATTTGGAGCTCCGCGAACCTTAGTGGAACAAGGTGTCAAGTGCAGGGGCCATGATGCTTCGTGCCAAACATCACATTCGAAGGTGGAAATAAGAAAACGAAGAAAATTTATCTGCTCGTTACTCAAGCGGCGATGGTTTTAAATACCGTCTTCGTCGTTATAATCTTGGTCCGTTTAGGTTTTATTTCTGGATCAGTCATAATTTGTCTTTCTTTAGCTGTCTGTCTGTCTGTCTGACCTCATTTTAATTTTCTATACGATTTCACGTTTTTTTTTTGTCTACTTTTACGTTGTTCAAATATTCTTCCTTCTGTTCAGAAACTGTAACAAACTGACTGTTACAATTCGAACTCAGAATGACTTTTAGGACTGGTAGAATGTTCGTTTCTGCGTGTTGTTCTTTATTAACGTGAGTGAGTTTCAATCACGCACAGAAACACAGTTCGATCTCCATCGGACGTAGGGAATTAACATAACTGGACACTTGTGACTTGTATTTTCCTTGATTTGTTACGTTGCCTTAACCAGAGATTACCGTAGGCTGAACTTGCAGCTGGATTGGTTGTTTGCTGACAAAATACAGAAATAGAATTCTCTTTGGGAACTTCTTTACAAGTGGCACTTTAATGATCGAGCAGACGATTGAAGGGTAATAGATATTATGGAAATTAAAACTAAATTGAAGTCTATAGCTCAGTGCCCAGTGTTTTTAACGATGTTGAATCGTGGATTCTATCAGTCAAGTTGTATGCCTTGCCAGTCTCAAAATTATTTTACGCCTTGGCGTCTTACTCGCTATTTAATGCCAGTGTTGTGCGTTTCTTTGTGCGTCTCACCATAAGTGCTTGTATCTGATGATTCATACAAGTAATAGACTGCCTTGTGTATTTTGAACGTGAAGTTTTAAGACACACACGCGCGCGTCACAACGGTCCTCTTAGGGAGACGTCCGGGTCATGGAAATAATTTTCTATTTCTTTATTTGAATTCTGAACACCTTATTTTGTGTAGCCATTGTGTGCAGGTAACGCAGATGCTTATTGTAACACCCAGAATACTGATTGAATTTTCGATAGTTTTTATTTTAAAGGAATGACTTTTTATCTGGGCATTTTATGGTCCATGTCTCGCTATGAAACGTGAAATTTTGTTCATGGAACCTTGTGGGGTTCAGATTTTGAAGTTCTGGCCTCGGATACTTGAACATGAAAGTTCTTGGCCCCGGACACTTTAACATGAAAGTTCTTGGCCTCGGACACTTGAACATGAAAGTTCTTGGCCCCGGACACTTGAACATGAAAGTTCTTGGTTTCGGACACTTGAACTTGAAAGTTCTTGGCCTCGGACACTTGAACATGAAAGTTCTTGGCTTCGGACACTTTAACATGAAAGTTCTTGGCCTCGGACACTTGAACATGAAAGTTCTTGGCCTCGGACACTTGAACATGAAAGTTCTTGGCCTCGGACACTTTAACATGAAAGTTCTTGGCCTCGGACACTTGAACATGAAAGTTCTTAGCCTCGGATACTTGAACATGAAAGTTCTTGACCTCGGACACTTGAACATGAAAGTTCTTGGCCTCGGACACTTGAACATGAAAGTTCTTGACCTCGGACACTTGAACATGAAAGTTCTTGGCCTCGGATACTTGAACATGAAAGTTCTTATCCTCGGATACTTGAACATGAAAGTTCTTAGCCTCGGATACTTGAACATGAAAGTTCTTGACCTCGGACACTTGAACATGAAAGTTCTTAGCCTCGGATACTTGAACATGAAAGTTCTTGACCTCGGACACTTGAACATGAAAGTTCTTGGTCTCGGACACTTGAACATGGACGTTCTTGGCCTTGGACACTTGAACATGGAAGTTCTTGGCCTCGGAAGTGTAAGCGTTTAATACGACGTTTAAAATGTACATTCTTCTAAATCTGAGCAGCGTTTTTAAACGATTGGCCCAAGAATATTGTTTCTGTCATGAGTTGTAGATGTGGAAATTTTGAGGTGTGTACATTTCATAGTCTGGCGAGATACTGGTTATCATGTAGATCACATTTGATTGATACTTCTTTATAGATTGGTCCTGTGTAATTGATGGCTATTATGAAGCTGATAACGATGACAGTTATTTAGAATTGCGTGCCCCTGCGAAGCACAGAGTTATTGAGTGCAAGCCGTACTACTTGCGGATAGTATCGAAAATTACTCGAACTTTGGCCGGTCACTTGTAATGCCGAGAGTAAGAAGTGAGATGGGGGGATTGAACCGGCTCAGGGCCATGTCCAGTTCAGCGGTCGCTCTTTGTATGAGCGGCGTTGAACCTTCAGCTTACACTACCATAGTGTTAAAAAACATATATATCGTAACCGTATTCTGTAAGAAGTAAAAAACAATATTAAAATACTGCAGATCCATTTTTTTGTATTTTATTGCAAAACTCACTTGCATACACTTTCACTATTCAAAAAATTTTATACCCCTTCCATTTTTCGGAAATGTAGGCTATGTAGAACATTTATGTAAATATTTGAATATCGTGTGTGTATATATATCCGTTACAGTTATTAATCAGATGTATGTATTTTAAAAATAATAAAAATTCTAAGGGTAGAAATATTCTTGAACTGATAACACGAGTTGCTAAACAAAAAATTCTCCACATCTGTGGAACCCGATGGTTTATTAGGCCACCCTTGGTCACTATTCTTAGTTCACATAGTTACGTCCAATGGTATGAAGACTTTAATATTATCCTCACATATACAGAAAATATATAAAATCATAGTTTATCACAGGCCTGCACAAATTTCCTATAAATTTAGGAGCCACCTCCAAAACCTTTCAGCCATGGCACTAGTTTGAAATGTTACATAAAAGTGTGCAAAGATACAAAAACCATCAGAGTAACGTGCACAAAATTGTAGGTTCTGTCATAGAAGTTCTAGGCGAGATGGCAGGCCTCTGTTAATATAGGTTATCATTAGGTCTCTGGACAGAAGACAGAATTCTGGATTGAATTATTGCAAACATTCTCCGAACCTAATCCACCCTTTATTTCTTCGTGAATATAATTTTGATGTGTTACTGTCGATTGCAGATATTCAGACTGTCACATTTTCAAATAATTTATTAATTAGCTATTTGTTACAACTTTGTAATGCATTCTGTTGACAAGACGTGAAGAGTTCTACGTTTTCTTGTAGGTGAACAGCCTTGGTAACGTCTAATAGTGTTTCTCCTTAGTTTAACGTCCCAGAATATATCAGGAACTGATTTATCACATTAAATTCCAGTCCCTCCTGATTTACATAGCTCTTAGTAATGGTATAATTTAAAGCGAGTTTGAAAAGCAGTATCAATGAAACATTTCTTGTCAGACCATGCTGAATACGAAATTCAGGAGATAAATATTTACCTATAACCTACAGACTTTTGCATTTGGCTACGTTTACATTATTTTTAATTGCATTCACTAGTTTCATGGGCATACCAAATTTAATGAGACATTCTACAAGACTTTCCTGCAATTTAATTTTTTTTTTTTTTAAGAATCTGTATTGCCCCCCCCCCCCCCCCCCCAAAGTAACAACAGTTTCAAAATCACTGTTACTAATGGCTCAGCTGTATACATTTCATTGTGTGGAACATTATTTTGGAATTCATGTGGACCGTACATTGAATATCTTACTGAAGTAATGTTTACGCTTACTCAAAATATTGTTGGCAGTGGAATCTGTAAGTAAAAATATCAGGTGCAGTAGCAGACGATGTTACTTGTGTGCTGATATCAGCGGTGATCGGTGTGTCGGCCTATCTCAGCATGCAGGTAAACTTGGCATGAACGTCTTTCTTCGCTGTCTTCCATATTTATAACTCCTTGCTGACGTCAGTGAGCGACTTGCCTCTTTTTATATTCATTATCGGATTGTATCGATGAAGATATTTAGCTGAGTGTTTTTCTGTCTCAGCCTGTTGAGCAGACTATTCGACCACGGCTACAGGATTCAGATCTGGCCCTACTGGGTGTATAAAAATTTGAGATCATTTTACACCTGACATATCCTTTTTTAAAGTGCAGGTGTCCGAGAAAGAGTGCATACATTTTAAACATTTTTATTGAGAGAATAAACAGAGCTAGGAGAGTACAGCTTTCACCACATGAAACAGCAACTCGCATAGTTTTTTTTTTTTTCCCCACCTTTCTCCATTTCACTGCACTGCAATCCGAGACCCCTTTGTTGCTAGCACAATTTCGATCCGGTATTGAAATGCCCGGAAAGCGTTACCACACGTTTGAGACGTGATTTCTGCAACAGAATGGACGATGCGATTTTTCAAATCTTGCACACAAGTGGCTTGTGTGCGGTACACCTGGTCCTTTGTGTACCCCCAAAGGAAGAAATCCATGGGAATTAAATCCGTCTATTTTGCAGGCCATATAACGGGCTCACCTCTCCCAATCCATCTTCCAGGAAACGTTGTATGGGGAAAATAACTTTCTGAATTGCTGTTTCATGTGGTTAAAACTGTACTCTCCTAGCTCTGTTTATTTTCTTAATAAAAATGTTTAAAATGTGTGCACTCTTTCTCGGACATTGTATTTAGGTGGATGCGAGACGCAGGGATACTTGTTGGTTAGTATAAAGTGTTGTTTACAAAACGCTTGTTTTAACCCGTTAAAAACACAAATTAAAATACTAGTTGTGAAATGTACGCATAGCGTAACAATTCTGGGCGTTCGCCAGAATTTGAGCTTTGGCCATTGTGAATGGCCGGAGATTTACCCTGGTGGGGACTCCCTACCATTCGCTCCGACGCTCAAAAACGCATGGAGATGTTCACGTAGGATTCCCGTTACTGCTGACCGATCGAAACCAAAACTGGAATGTTGATATTTTATAAAGCCCGTAAAGTATAAAATGATTAGCATATTCATTTAGCTGTTCTAGAGTTATATGTGGACAAACGTAGCAGAGCGTGTGGGCGCAGTTATGCATTTTTATCCGCTAACACGCCAAATAATTACAGGCATGAATTTACTAAACAGTTTCTTTTCAGTATGATGATCTGGATTACTTTAATACGCTTTCCGTTTTAAATACACCCGTCTGTATACTGAGGCTGTACACTAAACATAAATTAACACTTAAACAGGATTAAAAATAATCTTTGTGTTAAATATCTATTACTGTAGATTTAAAGGATCAAAAAGTTGTCACCCTTAACGTCAGAAGTTTTTTGCAATTGAATTTATGATCAGTACGAAATAAAGTTTCGGACGATATTTCTAAATAAGTTTATAATGTGTTGTTGTAACATGAAAGTAGTCATTCAATACAAGAGTTCTTTCAACAAAGTTGGGCAGTGTTTCATGTGTCTGTCAACGCAGTAACATCCAGAGACTGCTGTGAATGACGGCGTTGTTCCCGTATCAGAACTCTTAAGGTCCACTAATTATTGCTGATGTTATAAAAATAGCAGGAACTTGGGGTGACGTCGAAAACGGGGCGTTAACACAGATCTTGTGGACAGTAGGTTAAAAATGGCATACACACACACAGAGAGAGACATTTTTACTCAAAAGAAAAGTTTCTTTTAAAATTTGCGATGCAAACTGGAGTTTCCACATGCGTAAAATGAGATTTTATATTCCCCATTGGCCGCGATGCTAATTTTCTTCACACATGCTTCTGTTGAAGTTGACATTGTCGGAATAGCTCAGTGACTGGGGTGCTGGCTACTCGTCACGACGTCCAGAAGAAGTTTGGTCTCCACGAGGCCTTCTAGCCAGTGGGTACCGGAAAACTTTTCTCTGGGGTAAAACCACTCACTTCCATTTAGAACCGGCATTGAGATTGTGTGGAGCTATACCTCCACTCCACTTACCGCTGCAGGGCGTGTTACCCAAATAAGTGCAAGGGAGAACTTTATATTTTAATAAATATGTAAGCAAAACTACTTGCACTGCAGATACTTGTACCATTTTGTTGTTGTAAAATGATACTTTTTTTTAGAAAATTTACCTAGTTCTGTTTTAAGTGCGTCTGTAGTGCTACTTAGGATCTGTAATTTACGAATTAACCAACTAACTAGATGGCTTACCGAACCCGAAGGTTCATCGCCAAATTAACCAAAGCCCTCCACCGGACCCTGTCTCCTTCAACTCCTATCTCCCATAGATTCCGCCTGATATTATCCTCCCATCTACGTCTAGGTCTCCCCAGAGGTATCTTCCCCTCAGGCTTCCCAGCCAATACCCGGTGCACACCTCCTGTCCCATCCATGCGCGCTACATGACCTGCCCAACTCATTCTTCTTGACTTAATCACCCTGACAATATTGGGGGAGGAGTACAGATTTTTGAAGTTCGTCATTATGCCTGTAGTTTACGAATCAAAATTTAATTCTGTAGACGGCACATGCCACCGAAATGCGTTGAGTAGTTGGTTTCGAATTGAAAGCTGCGAACGGTCCTACTTCTTGCCAGTGCAGTCTTCAGCGCGTTTAAGTTCCCGTCCACAGTCGTTCTGAAGCCCCCGCGAGGACACGCTGGTCGCTGTGGCAGGAGCCGATAATGTACTCTAATGACATGCAGGAAGAGGTTCCGTGGTTGCCAGCGTGTACGGTCATGGAGGTTGGGAAGGGACCTTCAAATATGGAAGTAAAGATCGGAGTGTTACGTAAAATCGTCCGGGGTTTACAAAACGTTTCAGAATGTTTACAGGAGAAATGCAGAACGTCTCGTTTCTTCTGTGTCGGCGTTATTTTAAGGCAAGTTTGCTGATGAGGATTTTTCATATCAGTTACTATTTTCATGCAGCTTTATTAAAAAAATTCGAACTACATTTGTGGCTGTAACTAGTACGCATAGATAATTTGTAGGAGAATGTTGTTCATCTGAAAAGTCATCAGTACATTTTTGTTACATCTCTTTATTTGGAATTGTCAACAGTAGGCTATTTTGTATATCACCGCAACTGTCAGCGATTCGGGGAAAATTGCCATTTCATCGTAATTATAAGCAGGAAAACATTTTTTTATCTTGGAAGAGTTTATCCGAGGTACTCGACAAACCTTTTTTAATTTGGCATAGTTGAAATGAGAAAGTTCGCACGATAAATGCGACTTCTTGGACCACTCAGTATTGATATCACGAGTTCGAATCTTGTTAAGGGGCACAAATGACTGTTGGCTTATTTTCTGCGTTGCAGAGGATTCGATGGTCTCATCATCCACTGAGACCTACTGTTTGCGTGTATAAACTTCTAAAAATAGAGGCCATGTTTGAGTTATAGTTCCAAGTTAGGAAACACTAAGAAAGTCCGGAGGAGAAGAAGAAGAATAAGAAGGAATGATGAACGAAATTAAGAAAAGCTAAAAGTGTCAGGTTTCTGTGTTCCTAACCGTAACGCCATGAAGGCATATAGGGATTGTTAAAACTCCGCAAATACGTAACTTTGGTAATCTTCTCGCTTCTGCCGCATTTAGCCTCGGTATCCATTGCGTGTGAACCTGACAGGGGTCAGAGCCAATTTTAAGAAGGTGTTCTACAAGAGTTCGTGTTTCTTCCTGGAGTCGATTTCTGGTCATGGAGCTCGCGGACTTGTCATCGTTTGTGAAGTAAATTTGACAAGAATACGTATTCTCCCACCCATCCAGCCATACATCTGATCTGTATTGATTTGTGGGTCCAGTGAAGACTCTTTCGTTTTTCTAGATCATTATTCCGGAGATCCAAATTTCTGATTTACTGACTTCGTGTTTTCTTGTGTTCCGAAAACCCCTATTGGCCCCTTCTGAGATATATTTCCTTCTCTCACACACCTCATTATTCATTGCGCCCCATTCAGACCTCGTCTGTTTAAGCTTCATTTCGCCCAGCAAGGCCCTCCCATCGGATGTGCTGACACGCATGTGATAATGAGAAGCTTCACTGACGCGCTGGTCCGTCTTCAAATACAAATAAGGTACAGGCCAAATAAAAAGTCACGCGTCAGTGTGTCTGCTTATCACTGTTAGCAAATATTTCGCTGCGTATTTATTTGGTAAAACTGAAACGCAAACTTTGGTGTTGTTTGGGAGGCGCCATGTGAAGTAACAGCTAAAGCACGAACACGTTAATGACATCGAAACGGAATCTTAAAACCGGATGTCGCATAATCTCTGGTTCTTCTTTAGTTGTGGGCTAAGAGGCACTCACCCTTTCCTGCCCTGGTATCCACGTGTGTCGGTTAGCTTGTCCGACAGTCGCTAAACTGGCGGGTTGCCCGTACTATGACTTTCCTGTCGGCGGCGTCTCGACGCCCGTCTACGGCTCCCATCAAGTACAATTTCACCCTCAATTACCCAGCATGGAGTCCACATTAAAAGGAAGGGAAAGTAGACCACAGCTCTGGGCAAACCCGCGCGTGTAAGTTCAGGTATACGTCGGCACTCTTGAGGTTTCAGATTCGAAATCAGGCTGAGGAACACCGCGATTAATGTTGGATTGAGCGGTGCTGTTTAACTGGTGGAATAATAACTACTGATGGATTAAGAACGACGAAGTATGATCTGAGGTTTTCACGGGAGTGATTCTGAAGATTTCCGTCTTCTGGGTTGTTGCGCTGTGTAGTCTGGTAGAAGTTTACAAACGTTTCAGAGGTCATACTGCCTCAGTCATCAGGGCGGTGAGTATGAAGATTTCTGTCTTCTGATATGTTGCGCCGTGTAGTCTGGTAGATGTTAACCAACGTTTCAGAGGTCATACTGCCTCCGTCATCAGGGCGATGAGTATGAAGATCTCTGTCTTCTGAGTTGTTGCGCTGTGTAGTCTGGTAGAAGTTTACAAACGTTTCAGAGGTCATACTGCCTCCGTCATCAGGGCGATGAGTATGAAGATTTCTGTCTTCTGGGTTGTTGCGCTGTGTAGTCTGGTCGATGTTTACCAACGTTTCAGAGGTCATACTGCCTCCGTCATCAGGGCGATGAGTATGAAGATTTCTGTCTTCTGAGTTGTTGCGCTGTGTAGTCTGGTAGAAGTTTACAAACGTTTCAGAGGTCATACTGCCTCCATCATCAGGGCGATGAGTATGAAGATTTCTGTCTTCTGAGTTGTTGCGCCGTGTAGTCTGGTAGAAGTTTACAAACGTTTCAGAGGTCATACTGCCTCAGTCATCAGGGCAACAACCCAGAAGACAGCTATCTAAGAACGATTAACTTCATAAAGTATAGTTCTCATTGAGAAGCTAATAGTCCCTTAGCTGGTCAACAAATTCCTTTTTACCTTTTTTAAACAGTGTTCATTACCGTGTTCACAAAAGCCCGCCAGCGAGCTGATGACTCCAATCCACACCCATCGTAATTCACCAAGATTAATTCCTCTTCGCGTAAGTCTTTTTAGTGTGATCTTCCCTGAGGCTGACCAACCAAAATTGTTTTCCGTCTGCCCCCATGCGCCACTTTTATGTTTCTAGATTTGTCACTCCGACCCTCTTGTTTCGAAATATTCTCCTAGGAATAGTATTTTCTAATACTCACTCCTTGCCAAGTTCCATACGCATACAAATGAATAGGCAAACATTTTAGTTCTGTACGTATTAATCTTTACGTTTTCAGGTCGGCGATGCGATGACAAAAGATTTCTCAGTTGTATGGCAGTAAGCAATTTCCGGAATTTAATCTTATTTCGATTTCTTCATGAATGTAATTATGGATTATTATTGTGATCCCCATATGTTCGTAGGTTGTCAAATATTTGAGTGTGTTTAAATGAAACATTCGAGCGATTAAAGTATTCTTAATCTTTCCGTGTCTCTACTTATCGAGTCTATTTAAGCACCTACCTACTTAATAAGTATGCTTTGAAGTGTGACTGAAGTTCAGAGCAATTTATTTTATTCATCTCGACTAAGTTGGCTACCTGTTATTCTCTTGTCAACGGAACCACAAGTGGTTTGTACCGTCCGTCACGGGGACGGAGGACGGAAGTTCTGGACTTCGATGGCAAATCATCTCTACGACATTGAGTGCTTCATCGTACAACAGTTCCGCGTGACTTGTTCATGTTACATCTTCTGCATTTCAAATTCTGATGAAAAGTGTCTTCTGTTCCATTAAGACTACTAAGGAGGAAATATAAGTGTTTTATGGAGATGAACTAGCAGGGCGATTTAGAAAATTACATAATGAGGACATTATTTTTAATAGTCATACATTTAACACAGAGCGATTTTGTTAAAAGTGGGTTGAGACGCTTATGTCATATATATAGCATGTGATCCCAAGAGAAAATAGAATTATTTTTGTTGGAAAACTTAATACAGAAGGAGACATGGGTTGGTAGATAATATTAAAATGGATCTTAAAACTTGACTCAGTATAGGGACAGTTTGTGATGAATGGATCTTAGTTAATTTGCTTAGCTACCGATTCATTGTAAATATATGGGTGGTATTGTAATCGTTGTAATGCTATGGTCTGACACTGGAGCGCGTATCCAATCTACGACCGGTTTTACAGCTCGTAGGGAGCAGACTTGTATCTTTGTGCATATTCCTTTTTATCTCTCTTTAATGACGTCACGCTCCAATGCTTAAGGTGTCATTATTATTATATCATTCTCAGACTAATTTTGTAATTTGTAACAAGTTGTCTTGTCGCCATGGCAACTAATTCAACCGCTGCTACCTGAACGCTCTTTGAAGGGTTAGTAATAATAATAATAATGGAGGATCTTTTTTACACTTAAGTAATTCGTTAAACTAATTAACGCGAGGTAATTGTATTCAGAAGAAGCGAGATTTAAGCTTGTTTTTCTTAGCCTAACAATCCGGTCGTATGAATAACAGTTCTACGGTACAGTTGGTCTGATGTTTGCATAGCAGTAAGCGACTTCTTATTTATTGTGAATTAATGGCTATAACGAGGGACCGTTTTGTATTAATAATGTCTTTATGATGTTTGTATTTCGGAGCCTAGAACCGCAGTGCAAACGATGCGCGTATGAAAGCAGAACGTCGCATTTTAATGAGTGAGCCCGGGCCGAATGTCAAAAATGTGATTAATTTTTTTTTTCTTTAAAGAAAGAGGACGGATTAAAGAAAGAAAATGAAGAAACAAAGCAAGGGAACATTTGATAATTTAAAGAACGGGAAGTAGACGAACGTATATGGATTGTATGTGACGTGAAATTGATTTGTATCTGTTGTTTTGCCGGCTACAAAATTTGGTATCTTGGTCTGAGGGAAGAAATTTGTGTAAGGATATTCATAGTTTATCTTATTAATTTATAATTATATTTTAATTATCGAGGATGGAATTAACTGAACATATAACACTCGTACCAGCCACGGTGATCTAGCGGTTAGAACGCTGGCCTTGTAATCCTGGGCTCTCGGGTTCGATTCCCGGCGGTGCCCGAATTTATAACTTGTGTTGGGCAAGGCCGTGGTCTAGCCAACACGGAGTTTTCCTCCGGGGGCTTCCCCGGTTTCTCCGTGGCATCCCAACAATTACTCCATTCACACACAGAAGAAGGCAATGGCAAACCACTTCTGGATCATCTGCCAAGAACGTATATGAACAGGTCCCAGTCCGAGAAAAGGATGGAAGGATCCTGTTCATATGGACCTGTCGTCAGACAAAACACTAAATAATAATAAGATGAGGTGGTCTAGCGGTTAGAACGCTGGCCTTGTAATCCTCGGGTCCCGGGTTCCATTCCCGACGGTGCCCAAATTTATAACTTGTGTTGGGCAAGGCCGTGGTCTAGGCAACACGGAGTTTTCCTCCGGGGGCTTCCCCGGTTTTTCCGTGGCATCCCAACAATTACTCCATTCACACACAGAAGAAGGCAATGGCAAACCACTTCTGGATCATCTGCCAAGAACGTATATGAACAGGCCCCAGTCCGAGAAAAGGATGGAAGGATCCTGTTCATATGGACCTGTCGTCAGACAAAACACTAAATAATAATAAGATGAGGTGGTCTAGCGGTTAGAACGCTGGCCTTGTAATCCTCGGGTCCCGGGTTCCATTTCCGACGGTGCCCGAATTTATAACTTGTGTTGGGCAAGGCCATGGTCTAGGCATCACGGAGTTTTCCTCCGGGAGCTTCCCCGGTTTCTCCGTGGCATCCCATTCACACACAGAAGAAGGCAATGGCAAACCACTTCTGGATCATCTGCCAAGAACGTATATGAACAGGTCCCAGTCCGAGAAAAGGATGGAAGGATCCTGTTCATATGGACCTGTCGTCAGACAGAACACTAAATAAATAATAAATAACACTCGTATGTGAAACAAGACGTGCTCGAAGACCTCGTGAGAGCTTGCGCGTTGGAGGAAACTGTAAATGAGGAAAAGATGTTACAGTTGAATTGAATAAATAGGTTGTAGTGATGTGATCTTTATATAACTCGATGTCGGTTTTGTCAAGTGGTTCTGGTGAGCCCTTGGGTTCCACAAGGGAATTTCTTGATCAAATGGAAAATATGAATTGTACCATGGAGCTGGTATTTTACAGCGTTGGCAGTGCAAACAAAAGGTGATATTTCGGGGCTCAGCCAGCCTGATTGCGTTTCCGTATTTACATATCCGTTTGTTTGTTTTGTGTTATCCAATACCAGGTTTGTTTGTTAAAATTATTTATCGATTATTTAATGGTGATGTATTATTTGCCTATATTAATATCTGTATGAAACTGCTTTTAAGATATCGAACTTTATCATCAGACAGTGACGTAAATTCCTGCGACAAGTGGGATCTGAAAATGTTTATAATTTCGATATTCCGGTGCGAAATTAGAACGTTCTGAGTTGGTACCCTTGACATAGTGTTCAGAGGTTCATAAAAATTGCAAGATGATTTACAATATCTCCCATATATGTAGCTAACCACAATTTGTTAACATTCACCTGTTATCAGTTTGGCATTTACAAATTTCAAGTAACTCCTTGATAACACAATGATGGTGGAAACAGTCTCATATTGTGTTTTTTGTCCTATGCCGGAAATCAAGTTACGTACTCCCTGAATACAAGTCAGATTGTGCTGTTGAGCCTAATTTGAACATATTAAATTGCCACTCACGTACATGCGTTACGTTAATAGTTTATGTAGATAAAATCTGATAACAATCCAGGAAGTCTTGTGCGATCACTCCCTACTTAACACGGCTGATCGCCCGTAAAGAGTCCATTGGATTCAGCCACACGTTAATATTAATCCTGTGTTTGTGCTGTGTTGCCGACCTTTCAGAGGAACATACTGCCTCTGTATTCCATGGTTTAAGAGAAGAGTGTTGTGTAAGTAGCGTAACCTTCACATTTTCGTTAATAGACGACTTTAGTATCAAATTATTTTGCTGTAGTTTATGTGGAGATGATGATATTAAGATGGCAGTCAATTGTAAATTAGGATCCGTTTTTGATTCCAAGGGCTTGTTTGCTGACCGCCATAATAGTAGCGCTTCCTCCATTGCAAACAAAACTATGAGACAAGAAATTACTTATAACATGAAGGCTGTAATGAGATTGCAGAAATCTAATAAGATAAGCATGTTGATACATATTGTTTGTGCTATTTACACATGAAAGCTAGAAAGGGTGTAGTTAAATGATATCAGTCAGTGAGGTCAGCATTTGAAGGCTGGTTAGTGGCCTGATTTGCTTGCATTCAGCCATGTGTCCATTAAATTTGGCTATCATTGTGTTTTGCCTTCTTATCATTCTGTTAAGTCAGTAACTTCAGAATTATTTCTTGAACAGTTGGAAAGCATTTTGATTACAACATTTCAGCACAAATGTGGCAGGCATTTTTGACTGATGTTATTTAATAATTCTCAAACTAAAATCACATCAGACTCTATATATTCCATAAGGTAGTCACGTGTTTCCAGCTAGCTTATTAGAAATGACCATTGCACTTAATTACAATAACAAATTAGTGTGCCGGATTTCGGAGTGGTTTCTCTTTAAAATTCTCTGAAACAGAACAAGAAATGGATATTCATCGCCCTGATGACGGAGGCAGTATGACCTCTGAAACGTTGGTTAACATCTACCAGACTACACAGCGCAACAACCCAGAAGACGGAAATCTTCATACTCACCGCTGTGAGAACCTCAAGTCTTACAAGAAATGGATAGTTTAGGTTGAAATATCATTCTGAAACTTGCAATATCAGGAATTAAAATAATTTTTTTGGTTTACAAGCAAAGTTTCTCAGAAAATTACCTAAGTAAAAAATATCGATTCGTAAAATCACAAAAAAAAACACTTGAGATTGTCATTTAATGGAGAAGTAGTTTCTAGTAAAATGGACGTAGTACCCGTTCGATGTTGAGAGGAACTGCGTCGTAGAACGCAAGTCCTGCTCTGTACGTTCGGTCGGTGTTGGTGAAATCGCTGTAAGGATGAAAGGTATCCCTGTGTCCAAGCATCACGGATGTAAACTTCCGCGCATTAGATGGCGGTGAGAGGTCAGCTTGAAGGTCCTGCCACTTTGTCCGCGGGTAAAATACCCATTGCACAGGACTGACTGGGACCCACAGTCGACCTGGAAGTGGTCCCCACGAGAAAAATTTCTGCCTCTGCCGGAAGTCAAATTCCGGTCTCCAATCTGTAACCGGCCATTTTCATGGCATAGTCTGAACTCACGCTCCTTGGAGCAGTTTTCGTTACGATAACCAACGAGCGGAACAGTCCATGAGACGCTTAAAGCTTTGCAGCTATTTTGAAATCCCCCTCCTATTATGAAACCCGAGTGTTCATTACCTTATTCACAAGAGCCCGTCAACATGACCCTTTTCTGAGCCACCACGTATATCCTATTTACACCCTTCCCAATCCCTGCCCCTAATATCTATTTTAATATTTTCCGTCTTTGTCTTCCGAGTGGTGTTCTGTTTAGGTTTACCGACCAGGATTTTATATATATTTTTCATCGTTGCCATGCGTTCTACGTGCCCCACCCATCTTACTTAAATCCTACTTATTTTTGTCATTCTAATAATATTTGGTGAAGGGTTCATGCATTTTTATCAGTCTTCATTTATGTTATACCCGTTTAAATCAACAATTTCTCCCCAGCAACCTTTCACCGATACTGAAATTAATGGCATTCCAAACAGAATTCGATCAGTGCACATTTAATGTCCGATATGAACAGCAGGTGCTGTGTATCCAGTCATATCTTACTGTCTAACCTGTGTCTTACTGCGTGGACCCACGCCACGGTTAGCTCGATTGTCCATTGAGTGACTATGGACTTACTCAACCGCCGGACAAAGTCGAGGAGTCTCCTCTTCGCCGCCTCGTCCGGACCGACTCTGGGTTTAGCCAGGCTCTTCTTAAATGGGGCCGAGTGCTTTGTGCTTAACACAGTGAGAACTTTACCTTTTCTTTCCCAACGAAGATGTCTACAGCGAAATCATGAATATTATTTATGGTACCAAGGCTATTTTCTGTCAATTTCACTGTGGTATTAAGTGTCTTAAATGTTGGCGGGTTGGTCCATAGGAGAAGGAAAGCATAAAAGATTAAAAAGATTTTATGATTATGACACAAATCCTTGAAGTTGATATTTTATCTTTAAGATGGTAAAGTTGCGTCATATTGTGATATAATAAATATATATTATTTAAATCTTGTCCGTCTAATCACAATAAATTCTTATTAAATATTAAAATATTACAATAATTAACATTTAAAATTTAAAATATTAAATGATGTTCTTTATCGAAATATTCGATTTACATTAGACCACCATGATGAAAGAACATCATTTAATATTTTAAATTTTAATTATTGTAATATTTTAATATTTAATAAGAATTTATTGTGATTAGACGGACAAGATTTAAATAATATATATTTTATCTGTAGTTTATTTAACGACTAGGCATGTTGGAGGCAAAAATCTAGCCCCTTTGAAGCATTGGTCGCTGTATATCTGTAGTGCATCATTCAAAATTTCTTCGGTAATCTCGTGAAAAGTTGAAACATATTGTAGTTATGCCAGCTGTTGCCAGATGGCATAGTAACAGATCTCTGTACCACATTACAAGGCCGTTGATGTGGAATGAAAGGACTTAAGTTAGTGTGTATTTTCTGTTAACACAACGATTTGAATACGTAACGGAAAAACACTGTCTCCTCCACCACAAAGCTGCAATCCAAATGGCGTGTGATAATACTGCGTCTCGCTTGGGAGGCCTCTTTCTCATTCTGAGGGACACTGTTTGAGGACGAAGCTCTGAGGAGGCAACGTTTGAACCTGTAAGAGCTGAAGTAACATGGGGGATGGAGAAAGTTACATAATGAGCTTTTCAATTGGTAGCCTTATTGATAATTAACTCCATGGAACAATGTCCTTCACACGCTGACAGTCACTCCGCAGGTCAAAATATTCCCCACCCTCTCTAGAATCATAAGGTCTATTACTATATTCATGAGAGCTCTCTAGTGCAGTGGTATTCAACCTGGGGTACGGAAGACATCTTAGGAGGTACGTGAAATTTAAAAAAAAATATATATTATTTTATGATAAACACTGAATAATCGGTAATGTAATTTATTTAATTTATTTTAGATGTAGAATATATACTATGTATAACTTGAATTATACACCAACAACTTTGGGGGTACAAAGTTGAAGAGAAATTATATCTGGGGGGTACGCGAACAAAAAAAGGTTGAATACCACTGCTCTAGTGGACCATTTTCTGAGGATGTTGAATCCAGTTTACACTATTACATCTTATTTTCTAAAGTTCCATTTTAATATTATCTTCTCATCCACTTCTAAGGCGCCCTAGTGGTCTCTTCGATTCTCAATAAATCAAGGTTTACATGGAGTACATAATCGATAGACGATAGCCGTCTACGTCACAATATCCTCGTAACAACTTTGTTAGTGAGATTCTTTAACGTTGTTAGGTGAGGTATGAGTTCACAATTAATTTTAGGCGGGAATGTTGGCGATCTCCACACAGGACGTTACGAGCTACCATCTCGATTATCAGGGGTCTGCTGTTTACATTTGAATGATTACATTTATAATACTGCTATAGGGTGTAGCGTTGCCAATACGTACAATGTGGTGTATGCATGATGTTTTTTTAGAAATTACTTATTGCTTGTAATTAAAATCGACCTTTACATCCCGAGAGCAAGCCACGGTGGTCTAGCGGTTAGAACGGTGGCCTTGTAATCCTGGGGTCTCGGGTTCGAATCCCGGCGGTGCCCGAATTTATAACTTGTGTTGGGCAAGGCCGTGGTCTAGGCAACACGGAGTTTTCCTCCGTGGCATCCCAACAATTACTCCATTCACACACAGAAGAAGGCAATGGCAAACCACTTCTGGATCATCTGCCAAGAACGTATATGAACAGGTCCCAGTCCGAGAAAGGGATGGAAGGATCCTGTTCATATGGACCTGTCGTCAGACAGAACACTAAATAAATAAATAAAATACATCCCGAGAATGAATCCTATCCGGCGAGATTGACGTTCCAAGTGTTCGAATAGTGCAGGCGTGTGATCTATCACCGGAACACGTATGTCTGTTTGTTGGGGGTCATCCCGCGTGTGCGCTGTAAACTGACAATATTTCTGAAACTGGGAGTAGGTTGGATATGAGGTTTTCGAAGCGGTGAGTCCGAAGATGACTTGTCTTCTGGGTTGTAGCGCCGTGTAGTCTGGTAGAAGCTGCAACTCAGTCATGCGATAAACGGTCCCTTTCCACCCCTTCTGACAAGAAAAAGGTTGGCAGCCATGAGAAACAAACCTGCTTATGAAGGCGTTTCGACCACTTCCTAAGTGATAAACTTGTTCCACAATGTGTTTTGTAACGTGGTTTTGAAATAAAATCATTAAAGAAACTCTGTATTTAGAAATATTCTGACTGATGTCACATTGGACCTGTCAGTGAATTGGGTGGCTCACGCAGTGAGATGAGTGGATGACCGGGGTTTGATTTCCGACAAGGGCGATGTGGAAGGTTACGTTTTGTCTATCAAACCCGACTGACGGTTAGATATGACCTACGCACTTTCTGTAAGGGATTAAGGCGGACGGAGCTGACCAGTGATTCGTTGTCTTGAAGTAAATTAGACTGTATTTAATTTAAATGTTTCTTGGTCTTCTGAGGTTTTAATTTTCTGTAAGTCGCGAAATAAAGAGGCATTTTTTGTAAAGAAATCTCCTTTTCTAAATTATTCATTCTCACGCGTTACGAACACGGGATTCTGTTCTGCTAAAAATTGGGATTTCGTTAGACAGAAGTAGGGAGGAGCGAACTTTATTTCAGGGGCAACGAAAATTTGCCATAAAGCGTCTGTTGAACTCGGTGTGACCGTAAATTATTTTGAATATGTGGTGTTGACTGAACTAACACGGGCAGGGATCAGCGGTGTCTTTAGTAAGCGCCGTGATAAATCTTTTGGTTCTATAAAAGAACAGTTCTTGGCAGCTTAGTAAGTCTGATGATGCCGTGTAATAAATTCTGAAACTGTAATGAAGCAAAATAGGTTACTTTTCCGTGGATAAGGCACAAAATATTGATGTGAATTCAGTCACGTTTCTTTGCTTGCTTATTGTACGCCTTCCTCCTGTGTCTTATCAGTGACAGACGAAGGAAGTCTACATGGACCTAGGCTTTGGCGATGGGTTTTTTTTTACTTCCGTTTATCAAACGGTGGTTAGGCGCTAGATTAAATGAAGACAGGTCGTCCAAGGTGAAGCTGCCTCAGTGCGGAGCTCTCGACAATTATCTTGGTCAAACAAGAAGCCATTACTGTGGATCCATTGAAACTCCTGTAATAAATTCAGTAAATCATTTTACACAGCCAAAGTACCTGCGTCTCGCCTTCCCAATTATATATTTTTTTTCGCTTGTAAGTGACGTCATTAACAAGTGCCACAACCAGATAGTGCCGCTTTCGGGATTGTGACGGTGTGCGGAGGGGCGACAGATTGTTCAGCACTCGTAGGCGAACAGAGAATATCGCCGACTTTTTTGAGAAAGGTCGTTTTTTCCCTAAAATTAATTATCTCTGCAGTTTTCTAGCGGTCAGAACGCTGGCCTTGTAATCCTGGGGTCTCGGGTTCGATTCCCGGTGGTGCCCGAATTTATAACTTGTGTTGGGCAAGGCCGTGGTCTAGGCAACACGGAGTTTTCCTCCGGGGGCTTCCCCGGTTTCTCCGTGGCATCCCAACAATTACTCCATTCACACACAGAAGAAGGCAATGGCAAACCACTTCTGGATCATCTGCCAAGAACGTATATGAACAGGTCCCAGTCCGAGAAAAGGATGAAAGGATCCTGTTCATATGGATCTGTCGTCAGACAGAACACTAAATAAATAGTGTTGAACACGGGACTTCGTTTCTTTGCCGTTATGCTCAGTTTTTTTTCAATATAAAAAAAATACTCTGGTAGAAGTTTACCGACGTTTCAGAGTTCCTTGCTGCCTCCATCATCAGAGCGATTTACACACACCACCGTGAAAACCTCCAATCCTACAATTAACATGCGGTTTATCACATCAGACACATGTACTGCTGTGCCCAAGAACACTTTGTGACCGCGTAGAACTATATATATGAATATATAGGATCACATATTCCAGACTGTATGACTTCATTACGAGGTAAATTCATCCTGCTTAGAATGAGGTGACTTTGTCTCTCATGAGGTGAAACTTATTTGAGTCCAGTATTGATAATTTTATGTTTCATTGTTTGAAGCCGACAATTTTCCTACTGAATATGTATTTTCGAAGTAGGCAAGGGTGAATGTAATGTACTGTATTATACAAAACGTCTCTTTGTTGCTTTGTTGTTTGTTTAATTGTGTGCATATGGGCCGAAAGTAATGGTTCCAGATGAACATTTTCTGTTTTACAAGTGTTCTGACTTTTAGGAGTCCTTCTAATAAGGTTGTAGAAAACTTTGAAATTACTTTGTACGTAACAGAGCTATATTTTTCGTCATCGGTACTAATTGAAAGGAAGTGTAAATTAGTAGGAAGGGAATAGTGAAGGAAGATACGAAAGAGTTAAAGGAAAGAAAGCAAAAATGGATGAGGGACTAAGGTACAGGACTTTCCACTAGTGTAGGCCTGTGTATGTATAACAGAACTAAGGAACTCATGAGCGTCGTGGTTATAAATACGCCATGTTTATGTAGGGGTCCTATTCTTTGCCGACCATGTCAGAGTACTGAGTTAGCTGATGGCTCGGAATTCTTTAGTTCCTCAACTTGGAAGGCACTTGTGCCTACCAAGGGCTGTCTGAAGTAACCCAGGGTTTCAACAGATGGTGGCTGAACCTCAGCCCCAACAGGCGACCAGGTCGACAACACTGGTCTGATGCCCTATGTTTCCCGTGTTGTAAGGCACGTGACAGGCCATAGGCCTACCTTAAAACGTACACGGTCCACTTTCCCCAGTTACAGGCCTTTAGTTCGTGCTATCTCAGCCTTCCTGGATTACACCCCAGACCAAAGTTCTCTTCTCAAAGGACACATTGCTTGATGAGATCGTCCCCACCACCTGTAGTAACACTCCGTATTATGAACACGTGAAGATCTTCTGCCAAAACGACAAAACCCATCAGTGTGAGCAAATCCTCGGATTATTTTTAAGGCACTTTAAAGTGTAAGGTATCAGTGTCCCGTTAATTTAGGAGAGTCCACTGTCAGGGACTACGTACGAAAGGGTCCCTAGGTTGTAAGACTTGAGGTTCTCACAGCGGTGAATATGAAGATATCCGTCTTCTGGGTTGTTGCGCTGTGTAGTCTGGTCGATGTTAACCAACGTTTCAGAGGTCATACTGCCTCCATCATCAGGGCGATGAGTATGAAGATTTCTGTCTTCTGGGTTGTTGCGCTGTGTAGTCTGGTCGATGTTAACTAACGTTTCAGAGGTCATACTGCCTCCGTCGTCAGGGCGATGAGTATGAAGATTTCTGTCTTCTGGGTTGTTGTGCTGTGTAGTCTGGTCGATGTTAACCAACGTTTCAGAGGTCATACTGCCACCGTCATCAGGGCCATGAGTATGAAGATTTCTGTCTTCTGGGTTGTTGCGCTGTGTAGTCTGGTCGATGTTAACCAACGTTTCAGAGGTCATACTGCCTCCGTCGTCAGGGCGATGAGTATGAAGATTTCTGTCTTCTGGGTTGTTGCGCTGTGTAGTCTGGTCGATGTTAACTAACGTTTCAGAGGTCATACTGCCTCCGTCATGATGACGGAGGCAGTATGACCTCAGAAACGTTGGTTAACATCGACCAGACTACACAGCGCAACAACCCAGAAGACGGATATCTTCGGTCCCTAGGTTAATTGAGGAGTCTCCTAGAAAATTCTTCGTAACAGTGAAACGCCTCAGATATCTGGCAACACTACCGAAATTGAAACCCACGCGCGCAACACAATTTTAGAGCCCAACCAATATTTCAGTTCCACAAAAGTCCCATGCATTTCGTGTTGCAGTAATTATGTATGAGCTAAGAAAGCTGTAGATTTGGGCCTCACTGTTTGAAGGTCTTCTAAACAGAGAATGAACCCCATCCCCGCAAATTGCCTACGAATAAACATATATGAAGAGCCCCCTGTGAGTCCAAAGTTATGTTCATTCTGAAATAAATTAGGATAAAATGAACAATTTAGAATATTTACTTATGAAAGTTCAATGCACACTGAAAGCACCTGTGTGTGTTTTTTTTAAACAGTTTCTTGTCACGTAAATCCGCTCATGTGAATATTAAGATAAAGATCTTTAATGTTTATTGATAATTCTTTCTACAGTTTTTCTCAGTTGTGTAATGGCGTCTTTCTATCATAGCCTAGGGCCTCGCGAAGTATTAATCTGGTGCTGCCCGCTTCCAAATTTTGTAATAGTGCGACATTTGATATCAGAAAACACGTGCTTGTTAATGTCGTCACTATTTTACAGTATTTAAATGCCACTCTCAGTACGCGTTTTCTGAACATCAAGGCAGAATGTGCCTTCAGGTCTGGGAAAGTTTGAGAACCTGTGTCCTGTATGGATTCATGTCTCCACACCCGAGCTGCTTGCCCAGCCAATCTTTTCCCCCACTCGTTCGACCCGCCCTCGTTGTTCTAGGGTGGATTACTGCTTAGTATTTTGTGGTGTCTCCGACCTCCTCTTGTTATTTAGTTGTGACCGCTGCGACGATCCACAGGTGGTCCTGAGGTCCTTTTATTGCTTCATCTCTGCGGTCTGCCTAAGATCCGAGCGGCACCGGATATCAGCTGTGTCTGTCTAGACTCTCTGTGTTCTTCATCTTAATAATGTAGTTTCGAGGTGAGATTTGAGGTTCTTGCTGTGGTTAAGATGTCGATGTTGGGATTCTGGATAGACGATAGGAAGTAGGATTTTAGATTTTCACGGCGATGAATCTGAAGAGGTCCTTGCTGCCTCTATCATTAACCCTTTGAAGCCGAAGATCGTCTGAATATTATTTATGAATTCAGTCCGTACCGCGAAGAAAACACTACACCTCACCATTACGAAAATCAGCTGGTTAACCCTTTGAAGCCGAAGCTCGTCTGAATATTATTTACGAATCCAGACCGTACCGCGAAGAAAACACTTCACTTAACCATTAGAAGTCGAATCAGGCGGTACCACATAAGATTTAACAAAAGAACATCCCGGTCAAAGCCTTAATGATTGAAGGACCTCTGAAACGTCGGTAAACTTCTAGCAGACGACACGGCGCAACAACCCAGAAGACAGCCATCTTCAGAAGATAGGTAGATATACCTTACTGACTCCCTCTTCAGCCTTGAGGAACATTTGCGCGGATTATGGGTGTCTAAACATCGCTCTGATCAGAACATTTGGACCCGAGGTACGTGACGTAGATAACAGAAATTAAGGCAGTTACATAATTACAAGTTTATTTGTACTCCCACCTGATATTTTTAGCATTGGTAAACAACGTAAGTGGAAGGAATAAACTAACTCCAATTAACAGGTCGCCCCTCTCGAGAAGACGATAAGCCCATAACCGGTCAACAAATTTCCCTTACGTTATGGAACTCGTTCGTTTTCGTCCGGGCTACAGAAGAGACTGATATTGGACCCCATCGAGAGCCGGATGAATTCAGTTCTAGTCAGGGGTGGACAATGGGGTGGGAGACGGCCCAGGGCCTCTCGTGCCCCACACCTGTGCTTGTATGTATCGGAATCGCCTTTTATTCTTATATTGTTGCCTTATGCATATACTTTTATCGACAACAGTCAAGAAGGAATTGAAAAAAAAAATTAGATTAAAGAATGTGGAGAGTAAGCGACAGTTCTTTAAACGACGTCAAAAAAATGCAATTATTGACGGGAGTTTAATTGTGTAATGTTCGGTCGTATTATCACTCCTTCGCTTAATGTTTCTGAGCAATTTGCATTGATAGCAGCTTGTATTAGACTTCATCAACAATAACGTAATCCATGGTGTTCTTGAGTTTGCGTATTAGACTCATTTTTTATCAATGTGATGTGTTTCATAAATTTAAATGGGCTGCCTTGTAATTGTTGGGGGTACAAGAAACTGGAAAGAAAGATAAGTCAGTCGCTTTTGAGTTGTGAAAGCTGCAATTTTGTTTATAAGGCACTGCTGTCTGTTTTGTTGAGTGCGATTTAAGGTAATCGTGATTTAGGCTAAAGTTTTGAATCTGGTGCATCTCTAGGAAAAGAAAAGCTGAGTTAGAGCAAAAGAATCTTTATATGGGCGACTTCTGATTTTTTTTCTTAAGCGATTGAAGATGCAAACGCAAGTAACAACGATTTGGATGAAAATAAAAGGTGGAAGACTTGGTTGAGTCAGTTCTAGAGAGCTCGTCTTTTTATTGGTAAAGTTATATTAATTGAAGTCACCTAAACATTTTTTTTACTTCTTGGGGGGGGGGGGTGGCTCGCATTTCGATCTGCCGCCAAGGCATACTTACACACATCGTGTTTAATTAACATCCATTAATATTATCCTTCCTTCCTTCGAAATAGTCTCTCAAGCTGAAACTTCCATACAGGTTCTCCAATTAAAATTTTGCATACGTTTCTCATTGTAAAGAAGGGATTCATATAAAATCTGGCCTAAATACCTCGATCAATAATACTACGAAAGTGACTTAAAAATTGATGTGAATATAGTTTTAAGATGCACCTTAATCAGGCCTGAGAGTGTATACTGGATTGAGCTGACTGTTTTTGTTAGCGCAATGGCAGATCGTCTGGTTTGGTAAAAGTAGAAATTTCTTGGCTAGATGGATAGTTATCATCTGTACATGGGACATTCACTACTGTAGAATTATTTAATGTTAGCCGTTGCAACCCTTCGAGGTTCTTGATCATATGTGTGTGTGCGCGCAGTGGAGGCGGTTACGTCCCCTATTTTTTGGGCTCCAGTTTAAATATTTCCACCACAGTTCGAACTGCTTGTGCATATAAAGAGTGTGTGTCTATCTCGTGAAATTCACACGAAATCGGAGGGTAATTATCATTCCGGACATGCGCTCTAGAAAATGTGATAAATATTTTATGCGATCCGCTTTTAAAAACCTGATTTGCGTGGTTAGGCAAATGAATAACTTACAGCTTCTTTGTTAATTTTATTATCTTTTAGTGTCATTCAGCAATTTTCTTGTGTCTAGCTGTCACATATTCAGATACAGACTTCAGTATTATTATTATTTATTATTGACTGCAAATGGGTTTATACCCGGTGGCAGTGTCCTACAATAACATACAAAACAATGAGACAGAACAGAACAATGAGATACATCAACACAATGAGACAGAACAAAACAATAAACAAAAGGACACAACAAAAACAATAAGACACAATAAACAATGAGATACATCAACACAGAGACAGAACAAAACAATAAACAAAAGGACACAACAAAAACAATATGACACCCAAACAATGGGATACATCAACACAATGAGACACAACAAAACAATAAACAAAGGACACAACAAAAACAATAAGACACAATAAACAATGAGATACATCAACACAGAGACAGAACAAAACAATAAACAAAAGGACACAACAAAAACAATATGACACACAAACAATGGGATACATCAACACAATGAGACACAACAAAACAATAAACAAAGGACACAACAAAAACCATAAGACACAACATACAATGAGATACATCAACACAGAGACAGAACAAAACAATAAAAAAGGACACAACAAAAACAACACATCCCACTCAAAATCAACCAACTCATAAATTACAAAACCATCCAACCTCAAGTACTTAACTTAAAAAAAAGAACTTAATACCACCTAGACATAAGACAATAACTGTAATGTATTACAAACGTCATGAACTGATGCACTCACACAACAATACAATGAGACACAACAATACAACATACCACACTCAAAATAAAACATCTGACACAATAAAAAAAAACACACATCCACTAATTAATCACAATACTTAAGAGTGGAATATAAAGTCCGCTCTCAGTACATGAAAATTTTATCCCAAAGAACTACAGCCCTTCATCACTTGGAGACTAAGACACTTCACTTCACTTATCACTTATAAATATTAATTTACAGATTTAATGAAACGCTGTGAATATCATTCATGCGAATCTGGCGACTGTGTGGACTTCTGATAAAGAAACAGCGTAGTTTAGTGCAGGGTATTGAGTTGACTATGGCTGCGTCTCTGAATTATAGGGATTTATTTATGTAAAATATTATAATGATGACCATGAGAAGTTGTTTGGAGGGATGATAAATATCTTGAAACGTTATAAACAAACCCGAATATAGCAGGAGTACCGTTAAGATTTAGAAGGTCTTGGCACGTCAGAATTTTAAAATGTACTACCAGATTACCAAATGATTTTCATGTTGTTTTTTTATTTGTGTCTTGCGTGATGACTAGTTTTTTCTTATGAGCCGGGATAACTGGATCAGAACGTGGCCGATTACGAGGTAAATGACCGTGATTCGATACCTTTCAGGGATAGTGACTTTTTCCGTACCTCGTCTAGGTCGGCTGTGAGACCTCAGTCCCTTACCGAGGGCTGTAGGCAGCAGGAGACGGTCTCCGCGGGGTGAAATGGACTGCTACGAGGACTACTAACCTCCGCCCAGTGACGCAATTACGAATACATTTGGACAGATCAACGTTACATGCAACCCCCTATCTGAGAAATGTTGTATTGTGTAAGAAGTTCGTTTTGTGTTCCAGTAACCTTTTATCTTTAAACGTGCTGAATGTTGAGATCTCTAAATTAACAAAGCACAGATATGGAAACGTAGATATATCTTCCGAGTGTACCGAAACGCGGTTTCACGTAACATTTTAGCGTATTATAACGCCATCGGAATCGTACTGAAATTGAGAAGTAAAGAAATTACTTTTTAGTTCCATGAAAGGCGTTTATGTGCCAGGCTCGTAGCTTCCATAAACATATAAGGACGACGCCTTATATCGTGATGTCTGTTTTTGATTCTGTAACCTTCTTCGGTGTCTGAGTCCACCTAAGTGCCGAGTGAAGGTGAAGCTCTGATTAAGGACCTAAATTATGTGCTAGAATATTGTGAGGAAGTACTCGTGGAAGACGTTCCTCCTCAAATCTCACAGGAATATACCTACCCTGGTCTCCACCATGAGATGCCGACAAGTAGGAGTGTCTGAGATATGACGCGATGGTTTTTATTCGTGTTTATTAGTACCAGAATACTTGCGTGGTTGCAAATGCCTTGATAGAACTTAAAATATCCCACTGCCGATACTTTTTTGCGCGTCGTTCTCAGAATTCATAATCGTCTGCCATTTCTCACTTGCCTGTCATTGGTTTGTGCTCCAAAAGAATGGCCGTGAAAGAAATCAAGAAACCAACGTCAGTAACATTTAGGTTAGACGCAGAAATGAGGAGCTAATGTTGAATTTTCCGTTCTCGTTCTGGGAATTTTTTTACGTAACTAGCACAGCGATGGTTGTCATGGCGAAACTGCATACTGGTAAACCAAATAAGCAAAGGTTGTCGTATCGTCTTTCTTATCGTGGTCAAATGAAACTCCAGCGGGTTTTACAAATGCCGTAATCCCATCAAAGTCTCTCCACACGACAACTTGTTGCATGCGTGGGTGTGGGGATAGGAAAGTGGGAATATCGATCTGTGTGTAGTCGCTCTGTAAGACGAAACAGTGACAAGCGACCGGAGGATCACCGCGGATTGCCGGAGCGTGCGAAGACGCACAACGGAATATCGTCAACAGATGATAGACAGTTTGAACACGGTGAACTGGCAGTTTGGAACAATTCTTTTGTAATTGTCTGGATTTGGTTCTGTAACGATCAGAGTGTAATGTAATAGTCGGTTTCACATCAACAACTGCAGTGATAATCCTCAGTTATATCCAGCTTCACAATCGTCATTATTACCTTTGTCTTCTTGTTGGAGGCTTTGGCTCAACTTCAGTCGTGTCCTCTCACCTACTATACGCGTTCTCATCTCGTTAATCAGACAAGCGTCGAGGAAGGAACAAGGCAGGAAAGAGATCGAAAGAAAATATTCACTCTAGCGCATTGTCTCGGAAATGTTATTTCCGTTTGATTCCCTCTTGTTGTCTCTTTCTTCCTTTCTTCGACTGTTTATGATAGAGAAGGGGAAGTGATTCTTTCTTTGACAGTTGATACACTCGGTGTTCCACGATGGAGGTCATGGTTCCATGTACCATACAGTCCCCCCCACACACACACACACACACACATTCACTGCCCTTATACAGGCATACCCCGTTTTATTGCGCTTCGCAGATATTGCGGGGTTTTTTTACAAATTGAAGGTTTGTGGCAACCCTGCGTCGAGCAAGTCTATCGGCGCCATTTTTCCAACGGCATGTGCACACTTCGTGTCTCTGTGTCACATTTTGGTAATTCTCGCAATGTTTTTTTTAGACATAATGTTATTGCACACTTAATAGACTACAGTATAGTGTAAACATAACTTTTATATGCACTGGGAAACCAAAACATTCGTGTGACTCGCTTTATTGCGGTGGTCTGGAACCGAACCCGCAATATCTCCGAGGTATTCCTGTATTAGCATTGTGAATGGAAAGACTCGGACAGAAACCGACACTCCAGTTCAGAAGACGATCGACTGTTGTAAGTCTGAGAATCAAGTATTTCTTATCTAATGATTAAAAATCTTTTATATGCGTTTACTTTATGGATTCTGAAGTAGACCTTAATTTACTTTCTAATAAAGAAAATCTGCACATTTAGGGCTCAATTTTCACTTCGGTAGGCTTAACACAGCAAAATGTATCGACGCTGGTTACACATCCAAGAAGATAATGTACAGATTCTCTCATTCTCGTTAGCCTGCACACAGCAAGTTGCAAGGAAGATGTTGATGTTAGCAGTAAAAATTTATTTGTGGCATGTGACCTAAGGTATAAAGGCCGGCTCATATTTTGTTCCCGTCACCAATAAAGCTTCCAGAGAGGAACAAGAAATGCGTGCAGAATATTGGTTGGTGAACCTCATTGTAACATACGAAGTGGTGAATCTGTGCGTACATGGGAAAATAATATCGAGGACATCATGTCAGAAGGGTGGGTAGTCAAAGTGGCTGATTTACAGGAGACAAAATGTTTACGTAAGTTTGGTCCGACAAATGTGCATTATTAGTATTCATACGCGCAACTGTAATTATATCATCATGAGCCCCTTTGCTATGACATATATCCACTGTTTAATTTTGTTAGAACAAATATCTTTAATTATTTAAATTATCCTGTTACGCCCTTCTGGCATGATGCCATCGATATTAAAATTAATCTTACAGAAACCTGTTGTGAAACTGTGAAGTAGATTAATCTGCCTTAGCAAAGATTCAAATTGTGTTTTGTGCCAATCATGATTAACATGGAGTATATTGAACAGCTGAATAACTCCACTTGAGAAAGAATTAAATATGGATTCGGTTAGTTAACTAATTAGGCAATTTTAATATTTAATAACTCGTTTAGAGTTTTGGAGTCAAGCCCGCTCTAACACCCTTAAATGTCACTTGTGACAACCCAAAGAATAAAGCATAGTCAGAATAGCATAGCTATAAATCCAATCCAGTCTCGTTATATCATCTAGCCAATCCATCCTGTAGACTTTACATGCCTCAGGGCGCCCATACGAGAGTTATGACGCTTTTGCGGGATCAGACGAGACGTCTCTTCGTGTTATGAAAGGCGGCACTCTGACTGACAACCACAGATGTCCTGGACACCCCTTACAGTTACATTTTATAGCTAGTGCGTTTCTGGATGTCTTCAGTCGGGCATATTTGAAACGTTATTTTGCGCTACAGGTCTTGAACGATCGAAAAACGAAGGTTAGTGGTCAGCTTCACGCCCCGGCCGCTTTATCCATGGTAAGAGAGCACTGGTGCCCACTGGATAGGAGTACGGTGAAACCCAGGTTCGTATGTTGTGACAAACGGAAAAAAAAACACTGGCCTTGTCAAGAATTGAACTCTGGTCGTTCAGCCCGGTGTTATCACTGAGGTATCCGTCTCACCCACAACATGTTGGAGATGAAGAAATGAAACCAAGGGAAGATGCCACTTGGAAGACCAAAGCGTAGAAGGATGAATAATAGTAAACTTAATCTCAAACTTTTGAAATCACTGTCAGTGTTCCGGTTAAGTTAGGTTTGAAGGTAATATGAGGACAGTTTAGCATGGGGGTTTATAATATTTGGTGATTATAATAATTTTAACTGTGTCATTATTATCGTGATTAATGATATTTAGTAGATTATTTGTGATTTAAAGGGTAAGAAAAATACTTGGAGTGTAGAAATACTGTGACATGTAAACATGTAAAATGTGCTCAGTAGTCTTCTTTTGTTCCTTAGATTATGAAGCCTTCCATCGCACTTGCTTGAAACTGCACCTTGCAAGTCATTGACTCGCGTTGCTTGATTACAGTTTAAACATAAGCCGTGCTCATGTTGCCCACAACCAAGGGTAATGTGAACACAGTCCGTTTTTCTTTGCAGGCAAGCCAAACTTAGGTCGGTGTGTCTATATATCGCATTGGTATTGGAAGTGTCTATAGGACTCCGGTAAGTGACCGTCTTATCTGCACCCATTTATCTTAATGCCCGATTTTTAAAATTTGTCCTTATCTGTACTCATATTTGTCCCAGTTCGCCTACTCTGGGTTCAGCTCGCCTACGATAAGGATTAGTGACAGGCTCTTCAGAACACAGTCAAGAATGTGAGATTTCAGGTTCTCAAGGTGGCGGGTATAAAAATGGCTGTCTTCTAGGTTGTTTCACCTTGTCTGGTAGAAGTTTTTCGTCATTTCAGCTCTTTACTCTACCTCTAATGAAGACGGCAACAGTAATGTATAAAGATTCGGTAAACTTCTACCGGACTACACGGAACAACAACCCAGATTACACCCCCACCTTCATGAAGTAAAGAATTTTCGGGGATTTATAAGCGAGGAAATGATTTCTTAACCCCTTGAACGACTACCAACTTCTCAACAAAGACTGCTTTATATCGTCCGATGAGATGACTATTCCATGGATTGTCGGAGTTGACATGAACCATGCGTTACGCGGACAGTACGACGTTACCAAAACTGTGGGCCTATTAGAAGAAACCCCAAGGACACCACCAAGAGATGCCTGTCATACAGTGGTTCACAAATGGTAGGCAAGAAACCCTTCCTGTTACAGGTAACAAGGACTTGGAACACCAATGCAGTTCTGTGTGAAAACTGAACACTATTTGACGATTAACCTTTAAGCAAACAGTCACTTGTCATAGAATCTATTGGAAGCCAGCACAAATCCTGAGCTAGTTGAATCCCACCACACGCTTAGACCTTATTCTGTAAGATCCGTTTCAGTATTATCATCCCATCTACACCAGTGTCCCAAAAAATGTTTTCCCTCAATATACATTTATCATATTCACCGTCCAAAGGTCACTGATCGCTCTAATAATAATTGACCAATTGGCCTTGTAATCCTGGGCGTCTCGGGTTCGATTCCCGGCGGTACCCGAATTTATAACTTGTGTTGCGCAAGGCCGTGGTCTAGGCAACGCGGAGTTTTCCTCCGGGGGCTTCCCCGGTTTCTCCGTGGCATCCCAACACACACAGAAGAAGGCAATGGCAAACCACTTCTGGATCATCTGCCAAGAACGTATATGAACAGGTCCCAGTCCGAGAAAAAGATGGAAGGATCCTGTTCATATGGACCTGTCGTCAGACAGAACACAAAATAAATAATAAGATGAGGTGGTCTAGCGGTTAGAACGCTGGCCTTGTAATCCTGGGGTCTCGGGTTCGATTCCCAGCGGTGCCCGAATTTATAACTTGTGTTGCGCAAGGCCGTGGTCTAGGCAACACGGAGTTTTCCTCCGGCGGCTTCCCCGGTTTCTCCGTGGCATCCCAACACACACAGAAGAAGGCAATGGCAAACCACTTCTGGATCATCTGCCAAGAACGTATATGAACAGGTCCCAGTCCGAGAAAAGGATGGAAGGATCCTGTTCATATGGACCTGTCGTCAGACAGAACACGAAATAAATAATAAGATGAGGTGGTCTAGCGGTTAGAACGCTGGCCTTGTAATCCTGGGGTCTCGGGTTCGATTCCCAGCGGTGCCCGAATTTATAACTTGTGTTGGGCAAGGCCGTGGTCTAGGCAACACGGAGTTTTCCTCCGGGGGCTTCCCCATTTTCTCCGTGGCACTCCATTCACACACAGAAGAAGGCAATGGCAAACCACTTCTGGATCATCTGCCAAGAACGTATATGAACAGGTCCCAGTCCGAGAAAAGGATGGAAGGATCCCGTTTATATGGACCTGTCGTCAGACAGAACACTAAATAATAATAAGATGAGGTGGTCTAGCGATTAGAACGCTGGCCTTGTAATCCTGGGGTCTCGGGTTCGATTCCCGGCGGTGCCCGAATTTATAACTTGTGTTGGGCAAGGCCGTGGTCTAGGCAACACGGAGTTTTCCTCCGGGGGCTTCCCCATTTTCTCCGTGGCACTCCATTCACACACAGAAGAAGGCAATGGCAAACCACTTCTGGATCATCTGCCAAGAACGTATATGAACAGGTCCCAGTCCGAGAAAAGGATGGAAGGATCCTGTTCATATGGACCTGTCCTCAGACAGAACACTAAATAAATAATTTCAAATTATTATAACACAATATCTTGTTAATTTTATAACATATATATTTAATTTTGTGGCCAATACTTAACAGAATTAGACAGCCGTGTTTATTTAAGGCTTCAGACAACGTAAGGTCCCTGATCGGAGGAAGTGTTATCAAAATGTAGTCTTACTTCAATAAAAGTGCGTACTCGCATTAACCTTACGACGCACTAGGACCACATAAGTAGTTCCAGTTATTCTTATCGCGTAACGAACGCGCTGCTACGCGCTATACGGATACTGATGAAGATGAACGAAAAAAAATTCCGTGGACTAGCTTCCGACTTGTAGATAAGATACAGCTGGAGGGAGGGTATGGGGAGTTGTGGTAAAACCTTGGGAGATAAGGCTCATACCCCATAAGCGGAAGCCTGAAGCAGTAATTTCACTAAGAAAATCATTAACACTGTCATGACAAAGTAAAAGGGAAATCCGACCTTCGCCGTAACACGTTCAAACCATTTCACAGTTACGAGCACTTTTATTATCTACACTTCCTGCTATTTGAACAATAAGTTTCTTTCTTGCTATCACCAGAACACTAGAAAAGCGATCCTTGTATCTTCAGCCCGAATTATTCCCATGTATTTCTGCCTACTGGCGCCATGTTATTTCAGTGTCTTGTTACCGGGGTACCATCCTCAGGTTGGGGTGTGAGGAAACGGTCTTCAGATGGGCTACAGACCGTAGTTGCCGAATATATTGAATGCGCAGTCGCGGACAGCCGACAAGGATGGGCGTTTGGCGTTGGGCTAACAGCGCCTTACTGTAAAAAGGAGCGTGTAATGCGGACTGCAGCATACGGATTCATGGGAACAACCTAAGAAGAACGAATCAAACTGAGAAAACTGCGTAATGAGGGACTTGGTGAGCACGAGAGCCCACTACCCAGTCCCTGTCACAGTCTTGTTTCAAGTCGTCTTTTTAACGAGGTTCTCTACAAGAATCTTGTTCTACCTGCAGTGAGCCAGCCAGTTGCTTTAGCCTGTCGGGGGGGGCCTTATCGGTCACGTGACGCCTCAGGCCACACGTGGAGTCCTTCCTTCGCGTGTCAGGAACAGGAACAAGAGGTGCGTTTGTGGCTTCAAATTAGGATTTTATTTCTATGGTATACCAGAAACTAAAACCTACTAGACGTCTGTCAGACCTTTTACTGCCCTAGTTCATATCCTTACAGCCTTTTCCGACTGAGCTGATGTCGAGGGTTCTAGTAGGTTATACACCAGGGGTTGTCACCTTTTTCTAGAATAACTGACACATTATCCTTTCTTATCGACTGGCGGGTTACAGATGAAACAGATTTTTACCGGCATGTAATTGAAATTTAATAAAAATTGCTATTAATTTGCTATGAAATTTTATTTATTTATTATATTTATTTAGTGTTCTGTGTGACGACAGGTCCATATGAACAGGATCCTTCCATCCTTTTCTCGGACTGGGACCTGTTCATATACGTTCTTGGCAGATGATCCAGAAGTGGTTTGCCATTGCCTTCTTCTGTGTGTGAATGGAGTAATTGTTGGGATGCCACGGAGGAAAACTCCGTGTTGCCTAGACCACGGCCTTGCCCAACACAAGTTATAAATTCGGGCACCACCGGGAATCGAACCCGAGACCCCAGGATTACAAGCCCAGCGTTCTAACCGCTAGACCACCTCATCTTATTATTATTTAGTGTTCTGTCTGACGACAGGTCCATATGAACGGGATCGTTCCATCCTTTTCTCGGACTGGGACCTGTTCATATACGTTCTTGGCAGATGATCCAGAAGTGGTTTGCCATTGCCTTCTTCTGTGTGTGAATGGAGTAATTGTTGGGATGCCACGGAGGAAAACTCCGTGTTGCCTAGACCACGGCCTTGCCCAACACAAGTTATAAATTCGGGCACCACCGGGAATCGAACCCGAGACCCCAGGATTACAAGCCCAGCGTTCTAACCGCTAGACCACCTCATCTTATTATTATTTAGTGTTCTGTCTGACGACAGGTCCATATGAACGGGATCGTTCCATCCTTTTCTCGGACTGGGACCTGTTCATATACGTTCTTGGCAGATGATCCAGAAGTGGTTTGCCATTGCCTTCTTCTGTGTGTGAATGGAGTAATTGTTGGGATGCCACGGAGGAAAACTCCGTGTTGCCTAGAAATTAGGAAATATTAGATATTGTTTCTGCTACATAAATCTTTCATCAGCATCTTAAGATTTTCTTGTGGTTTGTATGCGTTCTGCTCTGTTTCGTAAACGGATAAATTTCTCTGAGACCGAGGCCTACCGCCCGAATAATAGAACGTGTCTTCTGATGTGACGTATCGTTAACAACCCCTGCCCCTACATGATTTCATCTGATATGCTTAGAGACTGTTTTTTATGTAATTTATGTGCAAAAATGTCAGACCGGCTGATTTTCAAAACATTTTCCCCACCTTGCATACTGAAGCCTGTTTTCTTATGATTTTTGTACAACGTTCTCTCTTCAACAACCCCAGTTATTACATCCTGTTTTTGTAATATTATAGGTCCTACACCAAGGAATATCAACCCGCGGTCCGCTAGATATGTGTCTTGTGACGTTCGCCTTTGTTGTAGTAATACTTTCACTATTATAACAAAAAATAATAATTACCGCATAATTCGCAATAAAGGTTTGATATTGAGTGAATAATTAGTAAAAGTAATAAATCAAGAAACCTATAAATAAAAACACTAAACAATGTGAACCTGTTTGCTGTACGAAGCTTGTAGTATTTTTAATAAATTTCCATGAAGTTTCAGTCGCTTACAGTTTGGAGGGCCTCGAGCCGCTAGAAAGGATGAAAATGGTGTCTCACTTGCGAATGCCTTGGGCCCCTGTTAGAGGCCACCACATTTTCCAGTTCCCTCCGCCGTCTGATTGTAAGATTCCGGCCGGTAACACCTTGCCATTGCTGATGGCGACGTATTTTATATTTTGTATATAGCTTCATAACTTTATATTTGTCCCGATGGGAGATTTAGACGTATCTTAAGGATTCAGCGTTTCAGAATTAATACGACGTCGGAATAAAGCAGGGAGCCTCCACCTTGAAGATGATTGTCATCTGGGATGTTTGCGTCGTGTAATCTTGTAGAAGTTTACCGACTTTTCAGATGTGCTGACTGCCTCCATCATCAGGGTAATCGTCCTGATACTATTGATATATTTTGAAACTTTTTAGAATTGTGTACGTCTCGTCACAAAGGTCACTAACGGTTGTGAATAAAGCAGATTACATATCTCAGAGTTGTGTACGATAGGTCTGAAATAATTGGTCAGTTGTCTGCAAGCGTGCGGAAATCCTTGGAAATTCCATGTAGTTTTAAATCTGTATATTTTATGCGTCCGACAGTATGACCCGAACTAAACGTGCCCGGTTTTAATTTATGGGACATTCAGTTTTATCTTATGGTATTTTGTAAATCTTTATAAAACATAGAACTACGAATATAACTCTAACCAGGATAGCCAACCTTGGAACATCGTGGTGGAGCGATCACTTGGGTCAGAGGTCAGATTTAATATTAATCATTGCGCAAGCCTAGAAGGAACTGGGGCCCGAAAGTGCGCACTAGTCCTTGGCCCTTAACACATAAAAGGGCGCCCCACTGAGGCCGTGACTTCCTTTGACCTTACGCTAAGGACGGACTGAACAGTCTACTCGTTTCGATTCCATTTTAGCCGCCCATGGACCCCACGTAATAAATGGGGGGGGGGGAAATCTCCTGGGCTTAATTCCTCTGATCTGCACGGCAGCAACAGATGCGCATGGACAGCATCCCAACTACTCCTGCGAAGTGTAGTGTTCCTTGAAGTGTATAAATGTGTGTCGACCAACAGCACTGACAGATTTCGTAATTGGTGACAAAAGAAGCGAGTAGAACTGTGGTAAACCTGTAATATTCGACCTGTAATTAGTGGTAGATACAGAAATTTACCACGTAAGACGTTCGTACTTTTCTAGTTGCATTCTTTACATCACACGAATTCGTGGAATAAGAATACGAATAGGAAATTTCATGCATTTTAAGATTTCGTACTAAATAAGATTATGGAGCGGAATCAGCGATTAGACTCGACGTCCGGGGTTTGACTCCCGGGAGGGCCGGATATTTCTGTTCAAATTAATGTCCGTACCGGCTCTGAGACCCATCCAGCCTCCTCTGTAATGGGTATCGACATTTTTCTAGGGAGTAAAGTGACCAAACACTAGTAATGCACCAGGAACAAAATTTTCTATACGAAATTAGAGATTTCGGAATTTGCTGCGTTCGTATCACGCTGGAATGAAACTAAAAACATATACGCATAAATTTTAGTTGGTGACACCGTGGTGAGACGGAGCTGATATTGGGAGTATAATAATACAAATTATAATGATTTGTTATTGAAGAAATTACGTTCTGAATTATTGGAAATCTTCGTTGCTGAGAAACTACGTTAAGGTAACTGGCCCGATGTAGACCCTGAAGCCTTCAAAACAGCTATTTTGCTTACTGTAAACGGGGCTGAATGTCTGTGATGCTTTGGACTAGTTTGCGTCTTATAATTCCTGTTTACCAAATATCGAATGAAGAGGTAATTCTCAGGGGTAACACCAGAGGGCGGGGTGGTACTTGTTTTTACAGTTTACGATGTTGGGCCCATATCGCGAAAGATTTCCATGGAGGATGATTGAATTCCAGTAAAAACAATGTTTGCTTTGTGTCTTTGATGGATCATAAACTCTCATAAGTATTTTTAAATTTGATTAACCCCTAGAGATAACCGTGAAATGTTAGAGGATGTAGGAATTAATTGAAAGTTTATTGGCTGTGCAGTTTAGATAGACGATTTTCCATCATTCGTTAATCGAACTGGTTTACCTGGAAACACTGGAGGGAGTTTTACGTTTGGGGTACACAGCGTAGTAATTAATAGAGAATCATATACAGGGTTGAATTAAGGACACAAGAATGCCCTTGTGTTTTCAGAAGCCCAGAAGCATTACTAGTTGCCTCTCTCCTGGGATGAAGTGAATCACTTCTGCAATTATTTCTTTTTATATTTGACTAGCAGAGTGCCCTCAGTGTTACTGCAGTGAAATTCAACGAATGCTTGTATTTCTTATTATTCTATGTTGCCCGAAACTTTACCATAGACCTGACCATTCGATGTGTATAGTTTAATATTGAAATAATAATAATAATTATTATTATTATCATCCCTAAACCCAAAATATTTACTGAGACTTGAACCCAGTACAATGGGTTTATGACCTTAGTTTCTATAATCTCATCGCCGAACATGATTAGGGCGATCGCCCTGATGATGGAGGCAGCAAGGATCTCTGAAACGTCGGTAAACGTCAAGCAGACTACACGGCATAACCCAGAAGACAGCCATCTTCAGACTCTCCACCCTAATCCGATATTTTTTAAAATTCCTTTTCCAGTATGGCTACAAATGAGATGTTACTTGGAATAGGTTTGAGACTAAATTATGTATCCCTAAAGTATGTTCACGGTGGTCTAGCGGTTAGAACGCTGGCCTTGTAATCCTGGGGTCTCGGGTGCCCGAATTTATAACTTGTGTTGGGCAAGGCCGTGGTCTAGGCAACACGGAGTTTTCCTCCGAGGGCTTCCCCGGTTTCTCCGTGGCATCCCAACAATTACTCCATTCACACACAGAAGAAGGCAATGGCAAACCACTTCTGGATCATCTGCCAAGAACGTATATGAACAGGTCCCAGTCCGAGAAAAGGATGGAAGGATCCTGTTCATATGGACCTGTCGTCAGACAGAACACTAAATAATAATAAAAGTATGATCCTTTTAATTAAACGACTCATCCAGTTACGTGAACCTTACCTCAATTGGAACCTTGTACTTACGCTGTGAAAAATCAGCTCGTCACTCTCATGTATTAAATATTACATTACTGTACTTACCCACAATAATGTTCTCATAGGAACTATATGGGGTTTAGTAAAGGAAAGTATAAACATTTTATACAAGCCCTCTCTTTCGAAACCTTTCGTCCAGGTGTGAAGAAGTACTCCCTACCGTTATCGCCATATCACCATACTTCACTGCAATTCTCCCATAAATTTCGCTAGTTTTCACACCTTCTGGGCACAACAACAGGTCCAGAGATTTGTTAAAAGCCTGTTATTTGGCTAACTCTTGTCAATGCAGAAATCTTCTTAAACGTGTTAGAGTATTATCACTAAAAAGCGATGTAAACTGACCGTTAAAATAATTTTGGAAGTTTAATATTGTTTATATACGTCATATTTTTTTTCAATTCTGCCAACATTACCCCTCAGGTTTAGTAAAATTTATTTTTCTTTCTTACTTTAGCTGTAATGGAGCAGTTAATTATTGTTCTTGAGTGAGATAACGTTGTCTGTTTATCTTGTTCATCTAATCTAATCTAATCCATTTCAGAATGTAGGCTCTTCTTTTAAACAATTCATAAATTAGGTAACTTTTACATAGTTGGCTCTGCTGATATTAATTTGATACTTGGAAGACTTTGCAGCATAAATGCTATAAATACGGTTACTTTGGTGCGTTATCAAGGCATGAGATAATGTCCACTGATATTTCCAGTCACGAGTGTCGGGTCGAGGAGCGACTGAAACGTCGACTACTGCTCTGTCAGAACATTGAATCTGTTCGGTGATGCAGTATTTCAGCTTACCCTGTGAGCCACCAATAGAAAGCAGAACACTATAATAAATAGGTCTAAAGAGTATTAAAAATATATAAAAATTGGCCGTCAATCACAATATAAGATAATTAAAAGATTGTGATTGACGGCCAATTTTAATATATTTTTAATACTATTTAAATAAATCACAATATGACGCACCTAAAATATCTTATAGGTCTAAAGAGGTTTATTGTTTAAAAACAGGGTGTAATTTATGTTAAATGGCTGAGGTATGATTACTGGTATCGGCACTCAGACCTTTAAATATGGTTGTCTCTTTGAATCACCGCCCTGATGATGGAGGCAGTAAGCACATCTGAAACGTCGATCATTTACATTAATATTAAAGTATTTCTGTTGTGGTTTTTCTAATGTTGCTTCGTTTTATGATGTTTATGCGTTGACTATATACGTACGTGCGCATTCTGGTCGCATTTTGTATGCCGCAATACGCTGTTTTGATTGGACAGAAAACTATTTTCCATGAGTCGTCAGAATACATGCAATCGAATCTGATCCGTGTTTAATCTCCTTGGACCTCTTCAGTACTTCCGTTTCCTATCTGATTAGTGCCTTCTGGGTCGTTCATCTATATCACACTTCTGCTGCAGACACACGGCAGGGATTGAAATCGTCCGTTATCGGACACGTAACTCCCCTTGTTATAATAAAACCGGTTGCAGTTGATGGTAAGAGGCCTGGTGACTCAATATTCACACCGGAAACTATTCTGACTCGAGAAGTCATCGGACGTCGCAAACATTACTTTCCACAATACCACCAATTCAAGTACGTCTGTACGTGGCGATCTTAAGATTGGTCCAAATTGACACAAACGTCTTCCTCTTGAGACATACTTTCTTGTATAAGATAAACTGGAGCTTTTAAGGAGCATGTAATCTAAACTTCTTACGGATAAAGTCCCAGTATATTTTAATTGGAGTGCTTGGTGGTAGATCCATCTCAGGGTATTAAATTAGCCATCAATTAAAATAGTTGATTGATTGGATGTTAAAGGGCGTGTTCCTTTGTGATAAAAGAGAAGCCGCTGGAGTAGAGGCTCGCCCTCTCATTTCCATCGATCTTAGTCATTCATCTTGTTGCGCGAAGTAATAAATATTGACCTTCAGAGGTAGACCACCTGACAACAAAATTGATACGGTGTGCTGTATTATCAGTAAAGCAGAAGTTACAAACATTGATGCACTTATTTTAACACTGCAGCTTCTTATAATTTAACGCGGGAAGTCTTTGCCATGGCGCGTGGCGAGCCGCGAAGTATTGACCACGGCATCCTGAAAACATTTATCTCGGGGTTTCGGTTTTGGACGCCAGTTCGAGTCGTGTCCATAGTTTTCAGCACTAATGGAATCGCCTCAAAGTTCCTAGAATAGTGACGTCACCCACACGCTGAGTTTTCCGATGCAAGACATGGCATAATGTCAGTTAAATGCTCTTTTCATAGCGTAGGTGTCGTCTGATATGTTTTGGGTCTGATTACGTTTTATCGCCCTGTCTCGTATCTAATATTCATAAATGGAGCGTTATTTATTGGCATGTGAACCGGATGCGAGCCCCTCAAAGAAGGTATTTTGATTCATCCAGTTTTTTCGTCAGAGGGGATGAATTTTGTACTGTTATGACTTGTATAAACTTCTGCAAAGTTGAACCGGCTTTGGGTAAGTTTTCATCGTAACCCTTCGTGGAGATGGTGGAGCTAATTCTGTAACAAGGATCATTTTCTGATTCCTTGACCAGCTGAATCACGATCATTTGCTTCAAGGAAGATTATGAATCGTTGTCTCGAAGTGACCTTACACTTTGGCTGTGTTCCAAGACCATGAAAACAAGGAATGTTGAATGATTTAAAATTGTGGATGAACGTTAGCAAAATCACATTGCGAACTGATTAAGGGTTTTTAGATTCTGTGAGGTTTCTCTTTGAACTACGAGAAGAAACTTTCTTCTCAGCGTCAGAAAGGGACAGCCGTTCTAAAACGAGAAGAGGCGGTTAAACGGTGCATCATCTTGGAGTGACGTCACGCGCAACCTTGGTGCACCGACGACCTCGCGCAACCGAGTTGGCTATTGTCGATTTCCACGCGCGCGACCTTCCGATATCTTCGTTCAGTTGGTCTTGAAACTCCAAAGGCATTTCTTCCAAAGTTTTTGTTCGAGTTGGACAGTACTATCATTTTGTAGTAAGACCTAAATAAGATACATATTAAGAAACAGAGAGTGGAAAAATGAGTATTTGCCTGGAAGTCTACGCGACTTTTCATCCTGGTAGACAAACCTCAACATACAAAAATTTGTTTTATGAAGATTAATATTCATCTTTGTAATGCAATTTTCGTTCTTGTAGCCTTCTTCATCTTCCATACAAATTTATCCTTTACTCCGTCCAAGCCACGTGCCCAATCCAAACATATCTTCATTTGAAGATTTCTGTCTTCTGGGTTGTTGCGCTGTGTAGTCTGGTCGAAGTTAACCAACGTTTCAGAGGTCATGATGCCTCCGTCATCAGAGTATGAAGATTTCTGTCTTCTGGGTTGTTGCGCTGTGTAGTCTGGTAGATGTTAACCAACGTTTCAGAGGTCATACTGCCTCCGTCATCAGGGCGATGAGTATGAAGATTTCTCTCTTCTGGGTTGTTGCGCTGTGTAGTCTGGTCGATGTTTACCAACGTTTCAGAGGTCATACTGCATCCGTCATCATGGCGATGAATCTACGTACTCACCGCTGTGAAAACCTCAAATCTTACATATCTTCATTTGTTTAATTCCCAAACTGCCATGTTGTTAAAGACAACGCAGAAGTTATCAGCTAGATCTCTTGTGTCCGTGATAAACAGAAAGAATTAAAATTGAACACGTTGCATGAGTACGCCACATTTTAATATATACCAGGTGATTCAAAAAGGACTTTACAACTTTGAAAGTGTATAGAAATTTATTCAGAAGGCTTACAGAAACGGTTGAGGTGTCATTTTGTAGCAAAACAAATCAAGTTTGACTCACGTTGTGCTATAGTACCGAATTCCGTCACCGCGAGCGCAAGTGCCAGTGCATTTGAAAATGGCTCGAAAATTTTCTCATACCACAGTTAGACGAAGATGACCAAAAAGGACGCATTCACTTCCAGCAAGACGGCGCACCACCTCACAGAAGTCCGGGATTTCCTCAATAACCGTTTCCCAGGTCGGTGGATTGGTCGAACGGGGTCGATAGTATGGCCATCTCGTTCTCCAGATTTGACACCTCTCGATTTCTTCTTATGGGGTTCCATTAAAGATCGTGTGTATGTTCCACCCTTACCTGCCAATCTCACTGAGCTCAAAGCTCGAATCACCGCCGCAGTTGCAGAAGTGACACCGGATATGCTGGATCGTGTTTGGCAAGAAATTGATTTCAGGTGGGATGTCTGCAGTATCACCAATGGCAATCACAACTAACCAAAATAACTATTTGAGATAAAACTTGATTTGTTTTGCTACAAAATGACACCTCAGCCGATTCTGCAAGCCTTCTGAATAAATTTCTATACACTTTCAAAGTTATAAAGTCCTTTTTGAATCACCCTGTATATTTATACGCAGTAAATTTACACGCAGTAGGAACAAGTCTGTAAACATCGGCCATTTTAGGTCGTGTACAGTTAGCACAACCTGCCTCTGTAACTCGTTAAGTTCGCTGGCATCTTTCATTTACCAGAACAATGCCTCAAGCAACGAGTTTTTTTCTCTCTCGAGATAAAGGTAATTATACAATAAATTGGAATTTATTTATGTATGTACAGCATAAGACACACTGTTTAGTGTTTAACGCTGCTGTGGTGGGTTCAAACTGACGACGATGGTTTCCATACGATGAAGAGAGTCACGGAGGGCTCCTGAGTCTGTAGGCTGATTAATCATTAGACGGATAATATTGTTCACGTTTAGGCAATGAACATAATTTATGTACAAAAAATTTTGTTAGTGACGTATAATTAACCGGATTTATTGCGACGTGCTGAAAGATCCAACATTATTATAAATTTAGACTGTAAATAAGAGCCAAGAATTAGGCTGTTCTCTAAATTCCACTTGAAAGGTAAAGTTGTCCCTGATTCTGAAATAAGAACTATGGAGGAGTGGAGGTATAACACCGTGCAATTTTAACTTCAACACTAGATGAAGGAGAGTTGTTGGTTTCACATCCCGGCCGTTTTATGCCCCAGAATGGAACCGCGGTACCTGCTGTATGAACGAACTGGGTAGACATCAGAGCAGTTCTGAGCGTTGTAGTGTCTGCACAGAAACCTCGAAAATTTGTGTCCTACTTTCTGTCCAATTTTGATAAAATGTAATCTTAATTCCGGGTTCTTTTAACTTGGAGAAACGTTAGGACGCATCTGACTTGTAAAAAGACATTCCGGGCATTTACGACGTTTCGTAAACTGCTGACAGTTTCAGGCTTGAGAATCCATAATGAATTATAGATCGATATATTTGGAAAAGGATAGAAAAAAGGCCGTGACCTATTTTATTGAAATGTAGTTTCCACGGTCAACAAAACTGGACTCTAACCCGGATCGCTATAAAGTCAGACAAGTTACCGCTCTGGTAAACTGATCCGTCAGATTAATATTGCGGTCAACTGTGTGAATATGACAATAGTGGCTCTGAGTCTGTGGACCTTCTTGATATCGGGTAGTAATGCCGTGTGAACGACTTGTAGGGATTATTAAGGCCACAGGGTGTTTGTTACAACCCTGAATAACAACATCGACATCTTCACTTCCCTCGAACACTTTGGTCTTTGGTTCGAATATTTCTGTAAACGTGGATGTTTGTCTCGTTTTATTATGTTTTATCGTGTCGAGTGTAGGCAGAGGCCTCGTGATAGTCGATCCTTTGTTCGAGAGCCTAATGTTTGTTAACTCTTTATCATACTCACTGGTTTGTCGGATTGTTATTCAGTTAATTTGATAGTGTAGGATCTAATTTTATTAAGAATTTGCAACACCAAAACCCTATTAAAATCCAGCTTCAGGTTTCCCAGAAGTCGTTTGATATTGTTTATAGTTTTAAATTTGTCCCAGAGCACGATTTGCTGAGACCCCGTTCACGCAATGCACTGACAGACCGACTCGTTGTGTGAATAATACATTATCTGCCCTCTAATGTGTAGGCTGTTACTGTTATTGATTTTCTAAACGTGTCGAGTTTGTTTTTGAGGTTATGAGCATATAACTGGATATACAGCGTGCTTAAAATGTTGTTCAGATATATTTTTGGGTGCAACTGATAGCCCGATTAACGTATGTTTTTTGTTGGGGACGCTGATAATCGCTCAGCTGTTCGATAGAACTCCAGAAATTTATGGACCACGAAGTTTTATTACAATATGCGTAAGATCCGACCACAGGACTTTGTCCAGAGTCGCTTAAATTCAATCCAGAATCTATCATCTTATTTAAGATCGATTTTAATATTTACCCTCCTATTGTCTTCTGTGGATGCATCTCCCAAGTGGTCTCTTCCGTTAAGGACGCCTGCCTCGTTGACTGCAAATTTTATCTGTAAAAAAATCCGATGTATTTGACAGACCGATGTTGCCTTCTCAGATGTAGTTCTGCCCAAAAGTGCAGTTTTCTTATGAATTAGTACCGCCTAACCTGAGAGAGACAGCTTTAACGCGTCACACTTTCATTCGGGAAGCATTTAATGTGTTTTAATATTTGTATACAGCTGATTCATTGTCATGATAACGAAGTTGATAATTTTTAACTCGATCTTTATTTATTTAGTGTTCTGTCTGACGACAGGTCCATATGAACAGGATCCTCCCATCCTTTTCTCGGACTGGGACCTGTTCATATACGTTCTTGGCAGATGATCCAGAAGTGGTTTGCCATTGCCTTCTTCTGTGTGTGAATGGAATAATTGGTGGGATGCCACGGAGAAACCGGGGAAGCCCCCGGAGGAAAACTCCGTGTTGCCTAGACCACGGCCTTGCCCAACACAAGTTATAAATCTGAGCACCACCTGGAATTGAACCCGAGACCCCCCAGGATTACAAGGCCAGCATTCTAACCGCTAGACTACCGTGGCTTATAACTCGATCTTAAGATATGTATTTTTATTTTTAACCAAATATGCTAATAATATGCCTCTGTTGGTTGTCCTGTGGGGCTGAAACACATCTGGCGAGTCACAGAAAGCTTATAGAGTATTTGTTTTTTGTAATAATTGTAATTACCGTGAAGTTTAGACGAAGTGCCATCGTTAAAATCCCCGAGGAACGTTAAGCGAGTGAGACTTTTGCCCTCGGTCTGTAAGAGGTAGAGTACTCAAATGTTATAGATGTTAATTAAACCTGTGTTCTGCGTTATGCCTATTTTAGACTTTCACACGCAAGACTTTTCTAAAGAACTGCTTTAGCTTTGTTTCAATTGATGTAAAGTCGTGTTGTATTGGCCTTAGGCGTTTGTGGGCTATCAAAATCCATTCAGTAGATTTAGAGATGAAAAATGGCTTCGTCGTTATGAATTTTTGTGCATTTCATACAGAGATGGAAGAGACGCGAGTCTTAAGTCCTGCATTTGAATACATTTAATTTCTGAGACTGAAAGAAATATTGGAACTGCAGACATACCGAGGGTTAACAGTGTTTAATCTGTCTTTGTAAGAAGGCTTGGGGACCTTGTACGTTGCGAGAGTTTGCAAACCAGACGTGACCTTGTAGGAACTACATCGGATCGTTTAGACACGAGTGAAGGCCGCCACGCGATACACTCCACGTGTTGGTCGGTGTACACCTCGTGGCTGCGTCGCCGAACTACAGCTCACTGGCCTCGTCATGCGTTTGTAGTTCCTTGCTTTTCCATGCACTCGCTCGTTCCTACGATATTTCAGGGTCATTTCAGTTCTACTCGCGTTTCAGCAACTCTCACGTTGGTGCATCGGATGCTGTACCAATTGTCTTTTGCATCCTTTTTTTGGCTTTTCTCGTGGAAGTCATAACATCATTCAGACGTCATATTTTAAAGCACAATAAGTGGGGCATGCTTAGGGTTTTATTTTCGAAATGTGGTGGAACATTAGTAGAGGTCTCCATGTTCTAAAAATACATTCGAGGCGCGTTACGTTTGTTGGCATTAATGTAGTCTCTTTGCCATTAATATGTGTTTTTTTTTTAAAGAAACATCATAAAAAATCTTTGTTTTTCGTGTCGTACCGGACAGCTGGTGTCGTTGCACCGAAAACTGGTCTTAAGGACTACTGAGAAAATAAATTTGCGTACCGATATGTGTAAAGTTTCAAGTGACAATTTGATCACCAACCGAAATGTTTTGAAATCATGGCGGATGAGAATTTTAATGTGATTTTCATGGGCATTGACACTTCTTTAAGTGCAAGATTTTGATATATATCCATGCGTTTCGTAATGTCAAATGATAGGACTGTTAATTTCGTGGGTGAAAATATGCGTTTTGTTTCTTGTGTTAAGTTATTTTAACATTGTTTCCCTTAACAGAATTAGGAAAATCACGAAACAAATTTTGGAATGTGGTGAAGAGACATCGATAATAGGGATAATAAATGAGTAATTGATAATGGATACCTATTTTATAGCTATACGATGTAGGTTGACTGATGGTTGAGTGGACAGATGGATAGGAAATCGTGTGGGGTATCGAACTACGTACTGTGTGAGACAAGCAATTGTGGTATAAAGTTACAAAGCCCAACATCTCAATTTGACGATGTTGATGTTGGTCGTTGAGAACCTTCCGTATCGGTTGTAGTTATCACTTATACTGTACAGTTTATCATAGGCCAGCTTTACCCCGCCTTCCCGCGCGTGGAGTAAAGTTGAGAGCAACAGGTGGGCGCGCTGCTAGGGTAGGATTAATTCGGAGATGGATGAACTAGTTCAGAGTGGTGCCCAGTGGCGAGCTTTCGTATCAACAGTGCAGAACGCACTAACTCTATCTAAATTCCAAGCCACCTGTCCTCCTTAGAAACTGGTCGTTGCTTGATTGAACGTACACCAGGAAGGTCAATCCTCATTGACGGTCAAGGCTATCCGGCTGATATTAGCGTCACTACGTGAGGATCCCGCTGTCTCATGTCATTTAAAAAATAATGAGGAACTAACCTTTAAGAGACTGTATCGTAGATATTTGGGAGCGACTGTAACAAATCAAAATTGTATTTACGATGAAATGAAGTTCAAATGAAATTTGAATAATGCTTGATATAATTCATTCGAGTTAAATCAGTTGTCTTCCGCCGTGTTATAAAACGTAAGAATTTAAGTCTAAAAAATTATATAATTTTACTTGTTTTGTGTTGGTGTGTCAAAATGTATGGTGCATTAAGGCAATGGTGTTTGAGATCAGGGTGTTGGAGTAGAGTATTTCGACCAAAAAAGGGTAGAAGGGAGGTTGTGACAGGAGGCTGGAGATGTCAGATTAAGTAGAATGAGTCGTCGGTACATATATAATGTATGGGAAATAAGAGAAATTTTAAAAAAAAAAGACTTTCCAAAAGCTAAGTCCTGAGTCACTTCAATCCACTTAATTTCATTGTCCTACGTGAATGATGTACGTCTGTGCGATCTTAGGGCGTCCAAGTACCTCTTCTGCCAATGACTCTTTGATTCAGAAATTATTTAGGTTTGTTGTTGCTTAGATCTTTATTTCCCGCGCCTGACTTCTCCATGCCACTTTGTCAGTTCTCCATCATCATCACTTCACATGTCACCGCACGTTTTTCCCCGTTTTCCTGTATCGTCTCATTCCGTTAGGATTTCCACACAAAGCTTTGTATGGATTTCTAGTTTCTTTCGTGCTTGCTACATTCCCTACTTATCTCAGCAGAATTGACTTGATCAGTCCAATAATACTGATAGATGAAAAATACGAATTGTGAGAAGCTTCTAGTTGCTTAATTTGCTGTCATTCCGTTCCATATTTGCACGATGTTCGTGAAATCAACTCATTTAAGGTTGGTCGTGTCTGTCTGTTCGTCCGTCCGCATGATTTAACTCGAGAACCAGTGGACGATATTTGGATGCAATTTGGATTGGACTTTACGCCATCGGGTACTGCCCTAAAATCATACTTTAGAATTTTGTGCAATAGGTAATACTAACATGGCGGACGATCAAACTTGTGAGGTGGGATCGATATATAGAGTAGGGAAATATGGCTGTATGGTAATATAGATTGTTGAGAAATAGATAAACTTTGATATAATAATTATTTGGTTTGTGTAAAATAACATGGTGACTGCTTTTTTTGGTCGGGATTCGAGCTGCAACCTCGTGCGTAGGAATCCCATGTACTGTTATGGAGATAGAGCTCCTTTTGACGTATGATTATTGATTTGCAGTATTTAAGAAGACGCCAAGACAATATAATTTGTATAGTGTGAAACTAGAGTTGTCCACGTAAGAAAACTGATGTATTCTTTTATTAATCATTCAAAAATGACGCATATGTCTTTTTCCCGGTACGGAACACGCCTTTCAAGTCTTGTTAAAGATGTTTTGGTTCAGTGCAACTATTGGTATTAAATTAATTATTTATCAGGCTTTAATTTAACTTACAATTTGATGAGCGAACCTAGAGTTTATTTTGGGTGAACATCAAAATGTTGTAATTCTCTTTCTTCCATAGGTCCATGTCTCACCAAGTGTTTGATGACGCAAAGTGTAAAAATAAATTGGCTTCCGTTAGCAGGAGGTATTGTTTTATCATCATTTCTTAAGGGGATTATTTTTCAGCAACAAAATATGTCATCAACGTTTCTCCGTATACCGTGGACTGGTTTACGTCACTGCGGCAACACGTGCATTTTTTAACACAAGTTCTGTTCTCTTAAAACAGACTCATGTCTCGCTGATTCAGAAACAGAACAACACTAAACTAACTAAAAATCATTGTTTTATGTCAAGTAATGAATTTACCATCGAATGAGGTGAGAGAAATGTTACGGATCGTGAAGTGTAAGGAAAATTCAGTTGGGAGGTCGAGTGTTTACCGAGAAGAAGACAAAGGCATCTGCACTTAAGTCAGTGGTTTATAGGAGGGTGCTTAATGGTTAAGCGTTTATTTATTTAGTTAGATAGCCTGATATATTTATAGTTAGGTTAGCAATTTGGCTAGAAAGCTAGCTTCTCTGTCGGTCTGTCAATGAGTCTGCTAAGTAGGTAATTAGGAAGGTTTGTAAGTATAAAGTTTGTTGGCTAATCACTTCATTAGTCAGCTAGTTAGACACAAAGCTGGCTAAGTAGTTACGTATTTGCTTACATACAAAGTTGGCCAGTTAGTTACGTAGGTAGGCATGTAATTAATTAATTAATTAATTATTGTAGTTACGTACTTAGTTGGTTGATAGTTATCTACTTCAGTAAATAGTTTGTTCGTCTCCTGGCTTGTCAAACAGGTAGCTTCTTATACAGCTAGTTCATTAAATCTTTAGTAGGCCAGTTACTTAGCCAACCAGTTAGTGTGTCTACCAGGCCAATAAGACTTCACCCTACAAAATAGAGGATCTCGCTGGAAACGGAATATCTGGTTCCTTTTTGTAAGCCACTGTTGCACGAATGAGTCGTCTCCCGACAAATACACAAGCTTGTAATTGCGTCATGCAGTCAGGCATTTTCTAAATGTTGTGTGGGAGTGTGTGTGGCACAGCTGCCCCTGGGATAGCTGCAATAAATACAGTGTAACGTATCTGTCTGCAGAACGAAACAGCGTCTGTGTGAGCCCTAAAGGACTACGCGTATCGCTTATTCGCGGTATAAACCCTCCTGAGTAACACAGACTAATAAAAGAGGGACTGACAGTGATTTTGTGACTGACTGGTTGACCTGATTTATGATTCGATGATATTCGTAGAGCGTGTGACTGAGATTTGCATTGTGTCAGTATAACGGACAGACTAAGTAAGTAGCTAAGTGACTGCTTAACTGTGTAATTAACTGATTGAGCGAGATTGATTAACATGCTGATTAAGTGACCAAGTGAATGGATATCTCATTAATTGGAGTGGCTTTATTAATTAGCTGAGTGGTTAATTGGCTGGTTACTTCACTAAGTTAGTGACTGGCCGATTAGTAACTAATTAACTCACTGATTAAGTTACTGAGTGATCGATTTAATGACGAAATAGCTTTGTTTTAAGGCAGTTGACTATTTACTGACTGATAACTGACTTATAAAGTGACTGACAATCTTGCAGACGAAGGGAAATTTTGCACAGAAATGTATGTCTCTCAGAAGGATTTTCCGTCAGGTTTTATGCCTGTAATTTTGTAATGTTTCTCATCTCTGACATACTGCAGTCCATGCATCTTATCTTTGCTAATAACATTGTGGCGGAGAGCACAACGATTATGAAGCTCAAAGTTATGCACGTGATTTGGAAGAATTTTTCCCTCTTTACGTGTTTTCCTATTCTGTCAAATATAAAAATTCCAATGGCCGTGGACTTATGTGGTATTCACTGTTGTTACCGTATTGAGATCCTTGCTTCCTTGTCAAATTTGTGTGTTCTAAATAAATTTTGTTTCTTTTATTTTCAGGTGAGTACCGTTAATACCACTCTGTAATGGCTACTTCGACACAGGTATGTCCCACACATAGTTGTATGGTCAGTCTCAAATATAAGGCAAAGTTTTATAGTCTACTTTTTGCATAAGACAAAATGATTTTTCTTTTGTTGAGCCCAGAAGAGTTTTCTGAGCGGCGGAGGTAGGCATTGACACATAGAGGTGAAAATTTTTGTATTGTGGTCTTCTGGGTTGTGACGCAGTGTAATGGAGGAATTTATCGCCTCCATCATCAGGGTTACGTAATTTTTCACGTGGACGGAGGCAACTCGGGATTCGGACACGTAGATGGAAGGAGAAATGTTTCAGAGTCCAGTGGTGGGACTATGAGATTCCAGCGATGAAAATTGACGTTTTATAATAACAGGAAGTTTACTGTTCTGTTGATTATAATCTGCTCAAGAATGATGGTGTGCTGTGGGGTTAGTCAGTTTATTAACGAAATGCTTAGCTAGCTAATTAGATAAGGTGTGAACTTAGTATAAGACAAAGCTTTGAAAGAGGAAGCGAGAAATGCATGCAGAATTTTGGAATTTAGATTGCGGTGTCTGGCAAGTGGAGGAGGTAGGAAGATAACACTAAGATCGAACAGAGGGAAATTATTTGTGAGTGCGAGACAGACGATGGTATTGCTTCAGATCCGTATTCGACGTCAGGCTTTGGTATAAACCGTGTTGAACTATTTTTACCTGTTATAGTTTATCGTTATTAGTTATTTACATATTTTGAAAAAAATATATAAAATATTTAGGGCTGAATGGTTGCATTGTGTCGTGAGAAGCGACGGTTTCCTGTGGATACTTACTTTGTGCTTATTCCCTGGTTGCGTTTTCTCAATCCGTTTCAACTTAGAGGCTACCCGATCCCGAGAAATTTGCCCTTGTTTCCCACGGGGATGTGAGTGCCCACGTCCTCCCCTCCCTGCTACCACCATCGCTGCCCTGATCTTGATGCGGTTACGAATTCTCTGTTTAAGAAACATTTCGCTAGCAAAGGAGGTATTGGGGGGGGGGGGGGGATGGCTCCGTATAAGGGGAGGAAATTTTGAGGACAAAAGAAAACTATTTTAACCTTCCCAACCCCCAATCTACTCTTGCTTGACCTGAAACGTCCTAACCCTTATTTTTTTTGTTCCACCCCCTCGTCTGACCAAAGTAAAACGTTTGCAACCCCTTTGGCGAAAAACCCTTTTAGTTATTATTTACGTCAGGCAGGGCCGTCCGGCCCGAAACGCAGATGGTCCATCTCCACCCCCGCTTCCCCATTGTCCCAGCCCCTTAAATCCTGCAGTATGGCTGCCTTCAGCACTGACGCCACGGCGTTGCAAATCCTCCTTGCCTGTAGATTCGTGGGAGTTAGCGGGAAGGTCCTGAATGAACAGCGCGGTTCTGCACGGATTGCAAGGGGTGAGGACGACTATTAGCAGTGGCGTTTTCCATCTAGAACAGTGGTATTCAACCTTTTTGTGGTCCAGCGGTTAGAACGCTGGCCTTGTAATCCTGGGGGTCTCGGGTTCGATTCCCGGCGGTACCCGAATTTATAACTTGTGTTGGGCAAGGCCGTGGTCTAGGCAACACGGAGTTTTCCTCCGTGGCATCCCAACAATTACTCCATTCACACACAGAAGAAGGCAATGGCAAACCACTTCTGGATCATCTGCCAAGAACGTATATGAACAGGTCCCAGTCCGAGGAAAGGATGGAAGGATCCTGTTCATATGGACCTGTCGTCAGACAGAACACTAAATAAATAAAACCTCCACATATAATTTCTCTTCAACTTTGTACCCCCAAACTTGTTGGTGTATAATTCAAGTTATTTGGATTATGATTTGAGGTTCTCATAGGTTGTAGCGCTGTGTAGTCTGGTAGTTTACCAACGTTTCAGATGCCTTAGACGCTTCCATCATCAGGGTCTGATTACGGAGACACGAAGTTTGCTAGGTACAATTAATTTTGTTTATAAACGTTCAAACTATTCGGTTCTTGGAGCTGCACAATCAGCGTTATACGGAAGCGAATCATGGTCAGTGGGGAAGGCAGAAATAAGAAGGGTAGAAGCATTTGAAATGTCGTGCTATAGAAGGAAGTGGACTGATAAAGTACGAAATCACCTGGTCTTAGACAGGATAGGCGAAGGAAGAAGTCTATGGAAAAATCTTACGAGAAGAAGAGATAGGATGGTGGGACACATTCTGAGGAACCCAGGATTGGTTAATTTGGTAATGGAAGGAACAGTTGAAGGGAAGGAGTGTACGGGGAGACAAAGATTGGATTATGTGACGTAGATTTTTGAGGAATTGAAGAGATTGGCGCAAGATAGACGAAAATGGAGGACGACATCAAACCAGTCGAAAGACTGATGACAAGTACAGGTTTTAATGGCATCCAGGACACGCCACTGGTTGCACAACCCTTCGTCCCCCTTCCACCGTCCCTTTTTAAGCCACTGTACCCTCAATATGCATCACGATCTGAGGGTAAGTGGATATGGTGCTGTCCATCCGTGGTGTAGTTTTGTATGCGCCTCCTACCTTATTCATAATATAATAGGCCCGACCTGGGGTTGTTGTATCTTTTCTACATTCTGCGCCACCGCCATGTGGCTTGCTACGCACTATACAAAACCCTCTCCCTCCCCTTCTACCCCCTCATGTGATAATGCATTCAAAACCTTTACAAGTTCGTGTCTCTGTATAAAAATTTTCTCCCAATTCTCATTCAACACTTTTTAGAAGAAACGTCTATTTTTCTGTTCTGAGAGAGAGAGAGAGAGAGAGAGAGAGAGTTGTCCACATCTGGATCCGTGGAATCATACGTCATCGTATACCTACCAATGGTGGACCGTCATTTGCAAGAGGCACACCTGCCTTTATGAGAATAGAATGGCTTACATTTTGTTTACTCGTTCAAACGCAAGTTTGTAATGAAATTGATTTAGAATATGTTATAAATATAACCAACTAATTAATATCAATTTAAGAATTAAATGACCTTTCATCTATTCGGGAGATTCCGTGTTCTTTTGTAGCCCGAAGTTTTATCGCCGCCATTATTAAAGTCGGAGCCAGGTCTTGTCAGTTCAGAACTCCACGACTTAACTGTTCTAAGTTCGGTTTGAATGTTTGCCTCTCATACGAAACACCTTTCTGTTTTGTATAATGCCCATGTTTAACTGCACTTACATTAGCCCAAAGATTCTCAGCAACGACGTTAGATGGCAGAATGTTATATTTTACAAGTACTATTACCATTAGGTATCTTTTAGAAAAGCTTGTGACGAAAATGTTTAATATGCATTCTTTGCTCGGTATGCTTGAAATTAACGCATAGAGGGATGGTCATGTCTGTCTGTCTGTCTTTTCGCATGATTTAGCTGTAAATCCGGGCGGACGGATTTGGATGAAACTCTTGGGGATTACACTAAAACTGTAGTTTTAAATTCTCTACATTCCTTAATACCAGCATGACAGACTAACATAATTGTGAGTTGGGAACGACACTAGCGTCGCTTTTAATAGAACCATACAGTGAAGTACGGTAATAAACTTCCGAGAACACAGAAATCTGTCATAATAATTATTTATATATTGTTAAATAACAACATGGCGGCTGGTTTAAAGAAAAATGTTTGGCTTCATCAGGATACGATCCTATCACCCCTGCGTGCTAATTCAGTAAAGCTCTTTATTGTTATTGATTTAGGGTAATTGAAGGAAACGTTTAAGACGAAGTAATTTGTGTAGTTTGAAACTAAAGTTGTTTGAGAATTTTTTTGTTAAAAATTCGGAATTTGCGAAGAATGCACATGTGTATTCCAGTACGGAACACGGATAACCTGTTGGCCATGATGAGCATTGTTCAATATGTAATTACTATTAATGTATACAATTAAGATATTAAGAAAGAGACTAACATCTATTATATTAATTACTGCAGCCATTTTATATAATTGAGGACTGCCTCGTTAAGTAAATTCCTTGTACAAAGAACCTTCCTTCCACATCGCAGTCAAGTTTTACATTTGAACGTTGTGGTTGGAGAACGCAATATCTTGTATCTCGTAATTAGAATTAGTAATACACACAAATTCATCGTCGATAGTTATATTTTAACATATGTGCCTACATTTTTATAGGACAAGGTTTATATGTAGATACATATTTATATCCATGTATAGTTTCGTATCCCCTTTTTGCAGTGTTCCGTCATGTTTATTTGACAAATAATGGCTTGCCAGAGGTGAAAAAAGGTTGCGGAACAGTGGCACATAGACCGAAATGTAATAAATAACATTCCTGGATTCCAGTTCTTATATATAACTGTGTGTTCAGGTTCTTTCGTAGAGTAAGATTTGAGGTTCTCACAGCGGTGAGTACGAAGATTTCTGTCTTCTGGGTTGTTGCGCCGTGTAGTCTGGTTGATGTTAAACGTTTCAGAGGTCATACTGCCTCCGTCATCAGAGTATGAAGATTTCTGTCTTCTGGGTTGTTGCGCTGTGTAGTCTGGTCGATGTTAACCAACGTTTCAGAGGTCATACTGCCTCCGTCATCAGGGCGATGAGTACGAAGATTTCTGTCTTCTGGGTTGTTGCGCTGTGTAGTCTGGTCGATGTTAACCAACGTTTCGGAGGTCATACTGCCTCCGTCATCAGAGTATGAAGATTTCTGTCTTCTGGGTTGTTGCGCTGTGTAGTCTGGTCGATGTTAACCAACGTTTCAGAGGTCATACTGCCTCCGTCATCAGGGCGATGAGTACGAAGATTTCTGTCTTCTGGGTTGTTGCGCTGTGTAGTCTGGTCGATGTTAACCAACGTTTCAGAGGTCATACTGCCTCCGTCATCAGAGTATGAAGATTTCTGTCTTCTGGGTTGTTGCGCTGTGTAGTCTGGTCGATGTTAACCAACGTTTCAGAGGTCATACTGCCTCCGTCATCAGGGCGATGAGTACGAAGATTTCTGTCTTCTGGGTTGTTGCGCTGTGTAGTCTGGTCGATGTTAACCAACGTTTCGGAGGTCATACTGCCTCCATCATCAGGGCGATGAATATGAAGATTTCTGTCTTCTGGGTTGTTGCGCTGTGTAGTCTGGTCGATGTTTACCAACGTTTCAGAGGTCATACTGCCTCCGTCATCAGGGCGATGAGTATGAAGATTTCTGTCTTCTGGGTTGTTGCGCTGTGTAGTCTGGTCGATGTTTACCAACGTTTCAGAGGTCATACTGCCTCCATCATCAGGGCGATGAATATGAAGATTTCTGTCTTCTGGGTTGTTGCGCTGTGTAGTCTGGTCGATGTTTACCAACGTTTCAGAGGTCATACTGCCTCCGTCATCAGGGCGATGAGTATGAAGATTTCTGTCTTCTGGATTGTTGCGCTGTGTAGTCTGGTTGATGTTAAACGTTTCAGAGGTCATACTGCCTCCGTCATCAGGGCGATGAGTATGAAGATTTCTGTCTTCTGGGTTGTTGCGCTGTGTAGTCTGGTCGATGTTAACAAACGTTTCAGAGGTCATACTGCCTCCATCATCAGGGCGATGAGTATGAAGATTTGTGTCTTCTTGGTTGTTGCGCTGTGTAGTCTGGTCGATGTTAACCGACGTTTCAGAGGTCATACTGCCTCCGTCATCAGAGTATGAAGATTTCTGTCTTCTGGGTTGTTGCGCCGTGTAGTCTGGTAGACGTTTACCAACGTTTCAGAGGTCATACTGCCTCCATCATCAGGGCTATCGCCGTAGTTTTCGTAGTTTAACCCTCCTTTCGTAGGCGATTGGGAACTGTTGTTACGCTGAGCATGACTGAATGTCTGCGGTGTGCACTTAACACGCGCTTTAGGCACGAGGAATTATAAACGACGTGCTAACATCCATGCTTTTCAAATTAGCTGAACACCTAATGAAGTTTATTTTTTTATTACACGTGCATCAACAACTAAACACACGTATGACTTGTTCACTTTTAGATGTTCCATGAAAGTGAATCTCTTCACTAAACAGAATAATTATGATTACAAATGAACTCTTCCTTTTTATAAACATGTAAGTGTTTACTATTAGGTGGTAATTATTTATATTGGCAAGATGTTGTGCTATATGGATGAATATAAACGCTCAGTACTTCGCTCTTACCGGTTCCCTATAATTACTTTACATCCATTTGATGTATTATTAATAAACTTGGTGGACGTCATGTTACAATACGGTACCCCATCTTTGTGCCTTTTAAAATATCCTACCATAAGTGAGACCAGTAAGGCAACAGTGCGAATATCTGACACTGGAATAATTTTCGTAACTTGTAATGTCTTTGAATTGTTTCCGGTAATAGATCTCTCAAAAGTATTTAACTTTTATTGATTTTTTTTTTGTATAATGGAAACAACATGGCAGCAGAGCGAAATGTATATTTAAGTATCCTTTTGATAGCTATAATTGATGAATCACTGGAGTTAATCATGTTAGACATTGTGGAGATCTATCATAAAAATTTCGTGCGAGACTTATTTTATATAGTAGGAACGGCCAGGACAGGGTCCGGTGGAGGGCTTTGGTTAATTCGGTGATGAACCTTTGGCTTCCGTAAGCCATCTAGTTAGTTATATAAGAAATACTGACATGGCGACGATGAGGATTTGTAATTCGAATGTACGTGGAATATTCAGGAAAATTACGCTCAGGAATAATTTACTAAATTATATAATTGTTGGGTTAATTTATAGCTCATTCTGACGCAGTTATACGTTGAAGGACATTTAAGTAAGTAGGCGTTACAGGTTCTTCTCAGAAATTCTTGTTCAGTAACATTCCGTTGTTGAATCTCCAAAACATATGATGAGCATTCGAAAACCGTGTTCCTCTAGTATGATCTGTTTAAGAACCGCAGGATCAGAATTAGACTTTTAACATCTTCAAACCGATGCTCCTGACTTCAGGAGTCATCATATATGTTTTGCTGCACATGGTACTCGCGTCTTGTCCTGCCTTTAATAGGTTCTGACTGCACAGGACGGAAAGTCTTTCTGAGAAGCTTCTCTGTGTTCTCCCACTCGGAGGAGATCTCCATAGCTACAGCCTTGACACCCTCGCTGTTCGCTGCGTAGATTCTAATCGCGTTGGAGACGACTGTTTCACGGCCACACCTAATGATTTTGTGCAGAATTGTGTGAATCAACTTAAAGGCTGTTTAAATCCGGATGCAAAGCGAATTATTTTTAGCCGGTACTCAGCTTTTAAGTTTAATTCTTTTTACTTTACTTTCTTTGTGGGTAATTAAATCGCGAAATCTGTCATAAGGCGTTTATATTACGATAAATCAGGAGGCCAAGACATTAACAGCTTTTAGTTTTCTCACTCACGCTCTCGGACCATGTTTGAGCCAGCTGCATCCACTTGACATCGATTACTGAAATGTCCATTTGAATAAGTTATCACCCTCCAAATAATTCATCATGGATCATGGCGTGTGTCCTGCCGCAGTTAAATGTAAAAAAAGAAGATGCTAACCACACTGATATGACAACTATGATGACGTACTTCCTAAGAGCGTGTTTCAGGAAACAGTTTACAACACGTTTTGCTGAAATTTTGTATTGAAGTGATTGATTGGAGGACTAGTCTCATATGTGATCATAATATTAAAACGGACTTTTGAAGGAATATGTTGGAAGAGTGTGAACTGGCTTCACCTTCCTCTGGGCAGGGACCAGTAATGAACTCGTGAACGCGATAATGAACCTTCCATAAGAAGTGGGGAATTTAAGTGACCTTTTCCTTCTCAACTAGCATTCGCTGTGCAGAGTTAATTTCCTCGTATTGACAAATACGGAGATACATTTCGGAGGTAGATCGCTTTATGCATTAACTGTATATACCTGCTTAGTTAACACAGAAAAGTCTAAAAATTGACCATTTATCAGGATTTTAATAAATTTGTACTAATCATCAGAGATTATGGTATACAAAGTACTGGGCATTAATTTCACCCTGAATTGTGTTAAAATTTCGTATCGGAATCTCGATTCTGATTATAAATAATTGACAAACAATTCACAGAGTTAGATTTCCATGTCATATAGTTATTTATAATAATCGTCTCTGCATCATATTAGTTTGAAATTAATTAAATAACCTTTTAAAGTATATATGCATTGGAGCAGATACGACGTATTCTTTACAAGATACGTGTATTTTTAAGTACGATGGCGAATAAGAATGCTACGTCATTTTGTTAGGTTGATCAAATCGTAAGATGGACGGGACATGTAACACGCATGGAAGTAACTAAATATTCGTGCAGTTTCTTGGATTGGGAAACTTCTTGTCAGGCGTTTGTTTGAAGACCTACAATGAAGTTACGAATGCGTGAACAGGATTGAACTGGCAACATCCCATGCATATGTTAAGTTTTTTAAATATTTGAGTTTCAAAATTATTAGAAATTCAGATAACATGGGAACCATGCGTCTAATGCATTTGCTGTTCAGTATCGTCTGAAAGGCGAAAATGCTTTATTTAGTACCATTAATTTTTTAAAAATTTTGCTTTAGTATAAGCCATTACAAGGGTCCAAGGAGACAAATAGAAATTTAAATCGAATGTCAAATCAAGTTCCAGTCTGTGATGATAACGATTGTAATTTATTGGGCGAGTATATAAATAACTTAGATAAGAACACTGAAGCCCAATCAGAGGCCAGTAAAAGGAGTTGCTCACGTTAGGATAATAACGCAAACTGAGGGGGTCAGACCTCTGGAACAAAGAGGGATGCAGTGTGAGATCGATGAACATTGCGCAATGAAGTGTTTTATAATTTGTTCCCTTCACTAAATGCTATTAGACTGATCAAATGAGGGAGGATGATATTGACTGGACATGCAACACATGAAAACTGTAAGAAATGGTTACAAAATTTTTGTAGGAAAACGTGAGGGGAATGGACCTCACGTAACATCTAAGTGTTGAAGGGAGGAGGTAGTACGCCGATTGGTAAAGGGATTTTTCAAAAGATAACAACACGAATGTGTTCTACTGTGTTGCTGTGATGGCAGAACATCATATACGAACATACTCACACGTCATGGAGTTAGTTAGCTTTGTACTTTAAGCTGCATGCTGTTGCCTAATTACCGCATGAAAAGTATTTTTAGATTTTTGAAAATATTATCAGTTTATATAAACTAATTTTCACCCTTTTTTGAGCGCAGACTGTAATATGGATCTACCTATATCCCCAAAGTAATGTCATCCAAGTTGTTCAAATTCAGCATAATTTGTTTAGTCTAAATGCACCAATTTATTTATTTGTAACTTTAGAGACTAATTCACAGGAAGAGCGACCAAATTCTTCGTATTTGTAAGGTCCTGGTTTCAAGTCTCGGCCCGGAGACTGAATATCCTGACTGAAGTGGTTTTGTGGTGATTTTCTTCAGTCCTTCCAGAAAAATTCCGTGATAACATATTAAATTAGTCCACGATCGCTTTATTCTGCAACATTTCCATTTTTTGTTTTGTTTTGTTATAATTTTGAGCTGCTAACAGAGTCTATGAATAAACCACAATCCTAGATTAACAAAATAGACACTAAAGAATGTTTTGTACACGAAGTCACACGTAAGTAGAGAAGGGTTCAAATACATTTGTAAACAAATGATTGGTGCATGTATCACAGTACTCGCGAAGACGTGTTTGTTTTTAATGTGGAGCCCCGAGGATGCAAACAAATGAAGTGCGTGTTGAAGTTTGTGAATTATTTGGTCTTCCTCAGTGTTTATGAACATTGGTTTGACGTCATTCGTAGAGATCGGATATTTTTTAACATTCAAGTGAGATGCCTTCTACTTGTACTTAGACAGTAGGTAGATGTTTAATATGTATGTTAAGAAAAGACAGTGAGAATAGTCTTTCTTAAAAGCTTTGCTCAGTTGGGTAGCGGAACAGACGTTTCAGGGCGATCTCCCCAATGATGGAGGCAGCAAGCACATCTGAAACGTCAGGAAACTTCTTCGTACTTGTAATGTTAGTTCTACCGCGTGCAAGGAAGAAGAAATTTGTGCACAAAACAAGAAATAGAAAGTATTATTCCTTATTCGGAGTGTTAACATTTCGGTGACTTAATTTCTCATCGTTGTTATTGTTATGATGGAGCGAGACTGTATCTCTGTGTGGGCGTCTGGCAGAATTTTCGGCCCAGAATGTGGAACGGCGGAAATGGGAATCCGTAGAGCTCGGAGAAGGACCTATCTCAGTGGCATTTGGTCCACTACAAATCCCACATGGACTCACCTGGGCACGGCTTCGGATAGACCTCCAATCGAGATACGATTTTAAGATTGAGACATAACGAATTACAGTTGAACTTGTTCTTTGCTAAATTATAGATCATATCAAACAGATCTATAGACCCTAAAGGAAAAGGTCGTAGCTGTATTTTTTAACTTATAACCCCATTTCTGGCACCGACATATTGCCGTTACAGGGTGTAACTTGTCAGAGACAGATGACTCGAAGAGTGAACAACTTCATAATCACATTGGTGAAGACGTTAAATGCGAATACCAGAAGTTAAATAAATAGGATATAAGAGAAGCCAAAGGCGAAAGTACTCCATGCAAATAAGCATTCCAGGTCTTCAGTGGCACCAAGTGCTGTGCAGATATCTTCTGAAATGTCTTGCGAATACAATTATATGGCCATAATATTAGTAGAACAACTTCGTATGTTAGTGACTTTGTCATTCAATAAGCCAGTTAATGAGCTACTTAGTTACTGTTCTTCTTGATTAATGGTCTTAATAATTTACGGAGGTGCTTGGTTAACAAGCTATGTATTTAATCAGATTCTTAATGGCTACGTTATGATCCTTATAATAAAGCTCTCTGTGTTGTTCACCCCTGTGTGGGAATTTTGGCGTGTAAGGATAAAAAATGAGTGAAATGGGGGGGGGGGATGAGGTTGGTCGCGTGGCACCACTCAACACCCTCATAAAAACTTGGGGTGGCATTGGGATCGCACGCGTATCGGCTTGGTTTTTTGTGGGCTGACCTGCAAATCAGGTTCTTGAATGAGTTTTTCCTGAGCAGTAAAAAAAGGGAATTGTCGGAACTTTGACATTGCCACTTGTTCAGGCCGAGTGAGTGGGAGGTTCCGAATGGTTGTAATATCGCGCCTTTTTATAATGGCGTCTAGACAGCCTTTTCGTCTGTTATCTGGTGTTTGATTTTGTGTGTAGTCACGTGACGGATGAATTAAAAATTTCTGAGGAAAATATTTGGTCGTAAGATAGGTTATAAAATTCTTGACATTTTCCAATAACTGCACATTATGAGGTTATAGTTGTAATTCAAGTTTGTTGTAGTCTTAACTTTTTAGCGGAATTTTACTTGGTGTTTTAAATCAGAATATTCTTCGTGGTTCGTTCTCTCCTTGTAAAAAAAATCCCTTATTAAAGGCGATGTATCCTTCTACAGCTACATCAAATATGTGAATACTGTCTCGCTGATAGATTTAAAATAAACGGAATCTCGTATATTTTGGTAGATTGATGGCTTGAAGGAATCTGCCGTTTCATTTTTGATTAGTGTATTTTAGAATTTATCTAGAATGACTAAAGAAAATCACGAAATATTTTATCCAGATTAGCTGATTTTCAGGCCCATAAAATATGAGTGAGAATAATTATTTGGCAACGTGAAATTATTTAATGTTGATTATAAATTATGCTCCTTAACATTTATCATGCTACGAACGAGATATCTAGTTAAGAAATATGTCAAATTCTGAACAAACTTTTTATGCTTTCTCTGGACCATTGTAGCTGGTTTTTAAAGCAATGAAATGGAAGAATGTAATTTACCATGAAAATAGGCGTACGCTAAGAAGACAAGGCGTTTGATTTCTGAATTAAACCCAGCGCGTAAAGGTAAAGCACTGATTGGCTGTCGCTTTCTTGAATTTTAATTTCCGTAAGACCCGTTCGCTTGAGAGCCTCCCGGCCTCGTTGATGCATGTTTTATGAGCGTGTCTGTACTGCGGTAGTAGGCATTTCAATAAATGTACGGCGAATACGAAACCCAATGGCGACTTGTTAATAAGCGACTGCTGTTGTAGGGCTACAGAAGTTCGTACTGTTAGTGAATTACTGATGGAAGGTAAGATAACCTTTGGCAGAAATTTATTATATTTCCTTTAAATTTATGGTGGGTGTAGCTGACTGACTACACCGATGTTCTACACCCGACAGTGGCGTTACGAATTTTTCTTCTGGAGAACAGTTCTGTGCCGCCAATCTCCCACCACTCATCTTCGTATCCTGATATCCTTGTGTTAAGGCGGCCGAAGCTCGACACTTGCAGCTCAGCTTATGCCTGTGTCGAGAACACGTCGGACTAAAGATTTTGTTTTTGGTTGGAAAAAATAGTTACCGAATTCATTTCTAAACCCAATGAAAGTAGAAAACGATGCTTGTTCTCGGCAATAATAAATAACGCTGACAGATGAATGAGCAGGTTGTCCAATGTCCAGAATTCACCCTTGCCTTGCTCTGAAATTTACACAGATATTTACATATCTTTCAGCATCCTGCCACTTTGTTTGTTGATCATTACTGAGTTCTCCACGACACATCTTTCTATTTTGGTCGACCGTGGTTCGATTCCCGACAGTGACACAGATTTTGCCACGTGGACACATTCAGCGTCTTACTCAGTGGGCAATGCAGCGACAAAGTGACTGAATCGTGAAGCTGGCCACGGATGGTTGTCCATCTCGTGCCGAGGTCACAGGGGCATTTTTTTTTACAAAGAAATTGTGGTCGTCATTGAGTGAGTCTTGAACGCCGTCTACGAGGTGCGTTTCAGAAATGTTTCGTACTTATGGGATCATTGCGGAGTCAGTAGAAGTGATGCTGGCACGTGCGCACATTTTTCCGATCAACGTAATAACATCAAAGGTCAACGCACTGCTTCCATTGCCCTTTGAGCGTCTGTGCTCAGACGCCGTATTAACGCTGTGCTAGCCTCGGCGATAACGTCTGCAGGATCATATGCGTGTCCACGAGATGACTTCTTTTTACCTCAACAAACAAAATAAGTTACAAGGCTGAGAAAGGAGGTATACGAGGTGCGATCGGAAATTTTCCAGACTGCGCGTATGAAAACCCGTACACTTATCTCAGGTATTAAATTCATCCATCACCCTCGAAGTAGTTCCCCTGGGAGTGAACACAACGATCCCAGCGCCGCTGCCAAGCCTGGAAGCATCCCTGGAAATCTTTCTTTGTCAGCCTGTCAAGCACCATCTGCGATTCTGCCTGAATCTCTTCTATCGTCTCAAATCTCCTTCCCTTTAGCTGAATTTTCATCTTTGGGAAGAGGAAGAAGTCACGCGGAGCTAAGGAGGGTGCGGGATGACGGCCATGGTGTAAGTTTCAAATATTGTCAGCGACAAATGTCGAAAGAATTGTCCCCCATCACCAGGGCGCCCTGATAGTGGAAGCACGACAACCCAGAAGACAGTCATCTTCAGAATGAACTTATGACACGTGGTCTGACATGCAGACAGACATGGCCAAGGAGTAGCGTGTACTCCACCGGCTATGATCAAGCGGTTCTTATTCTCGTGTGCCGAGTTTACTCGGCCAGGAACAGGAAGGGTTCTGGAGACATTACTGACTTACATTGTTCTTCCACCACATTGAAAGCCGCGCAGTGCTAACAAGGTGCTAACTGCAAGTCCACGCTAATGGACTCGCAAACACACGGCCAGACTGACAGTACTTCAATCAAGGTTATAGCAGTTTGAGGCTTATAGATTCGTCGGACGAGGATTTCTCAACCTGTGGTTGTCTGGTGAGACGACAAGGCCTTGGATTTAATTCATTATTACGTACATCCGGAGCTTGAAGACCAAACTTTTCATTAGGTGACGGGTTCAGACTACCTGTTTCTGGGACGACGGAGTAAGAAGTGATGACGGGAACATTCGATTTAGGGGACGTCGTGTTTATAAAATCCAAGACAATGGACAGTGCCGTTCGTGATAGTCAGAGGATACCTAGATTCGCAGGAAATGGGGTTTCTGAACAAGATTTAAGGGAGAGAATGTAGAAATGGTGTTCTCCGCGTATTGATAGTTGACAGGGTAGTTTTGGTGGGGGTACAGGTGACCCTCGGTATTCTACTACAATTTCTGTGTAACATCATCAGCTTTCGCTTGAGTTCATACCGGACTGTACATTTGTTTTCAAATGTGTGATTGGGTAAAAGTGCCTCGCCATCTCTGAATCAGTGAACTGTACTGTGTTTGTTTCAAATATATTCGCTAAGATATTTGCGGATTGACAGGGAAGAAGGAATATGGCAAATAAATTAAAATTTGAAATTTAGCAAAAAAAATTAGGAACATTAAAATGTGACTGGAATGTGTTTCGCATGATCCAAAGGAAAATAATGTGAGTAGGTGTTGTAAAAATATAAAGAAAGGTGTAATGATATAGAATGTCAGAATCTGTTTGCAAATATAAACGAGGTCATTAATTTTTTTTGTAATATCAAATTGGGCACACTCGGTTTGGTGTATATCAGTGGTATTCAACCTTTTTTGTTCGCGTACCCCCAGATATAATTTCTCTTCAACTTTATACCCCCCAAAGTTATTGGTGTATAATTCAAGTTATACATAGTATATAATCTACATCTAAAATAAATTAAATAAATTACATTACTGATTATTCAGTGTTTATCATAAAATAATATATTTTTTTAAAAATTTCACGTGCCCCCTAAGATGTCTTCGCGTACCCCCGGGGGTACGCGTACCCCAGGTTGAATACCACTGGTGTATAGGATAAAGTGAAGTGGATTGATATGGCTCGTTTTTGCAAAGTAGGTGAAGAGAGATTTGAGGAAGGAACTTTGAAACTAAGAAGTAGAGAGAAGATTTTTTTGGGTAGAAAATTGCATATAGTTAAGCTTAACAGAGAATAATTAATCACACGTGTGCTCTAGAATTAAGAAACGTAGGAAAATACTTGTGTAGTGCTGGATTTAAGTGAGATAATAGAATCAGAAGCTTGTAATTGGGAATCGGGATGTGGGCGTTAGTTTTTGTGACGAGAGAACAGAGCTTCTATACGTACTTGTGATTGAGCTGTGTGGGTGGACACATTCTTCTTAATTGTCTTAATAAATGAATGATTGATTGATAGCACATCAACGTCAGAACCATTTAAACTCGAAGGATTTATCGATTGTCTGAATCTAGATCAACTGTCCAAGGAAGATTCTGTTGTTAAATTCCTGAACATTTCCGATTCTTAAGAAGTAATTTGCACATGATATTCTGGAAGGAATCTGATTGGTCAGTCCCTTTATTTCAGGCACATTCCGTGGGTTCCCTGTCATTCGTAGAACGCTTTGGCTATTGAATTGCACAGTAGTGACTTTGGCATTGTGTGCGTTTTCTTTGGCAAGGATTATGGAGGGGTGTGGCGTGAGTGGCTGTAATGGCGACTGCTATAGGCCAATAATTATAATAGTGACAATAAACAAAGAAAGTTAAAAAAATATAGTTACGTAAAATACTCTGCCCTCTCTTTTTCGATGCTGTTGCACATTTGAACTTTGTTTACGGCATTATCTCTTGATTCTGTTATCAGTAGATTTTATTTTATCGTATTGTTTGTTTTTATTAATATCTTATATTTTTAGTGCTTGGCAATGATTGGCCTTAGGCTATTTGCTGTTTAAGGCACTTAAATACTTTAATTGAATGGGATTATAATTGTGCCGTGTGTTAACTGTTGATACGCACGTGGGGTTGGACAGTGTTATCGTTAAAAATTACAGATTGATTAAAGTAAGCGTTCGAATTGTGGAGGAGGCTGGCCGTCTCATCTTAGGTTGCGAAGCAGTTTAGCAAGCTAGACTGGCAGGGGGCCAAGGAATGACTAGTGGCGCACTGGGGATCGCTGCCAAGATACCAGTATCGTCGTAGTTCACATCAAAAGCGGTTCATGCCTCGCTCCAACGCAGCACGTGTTGTTCTGAGAGATAGGTGGCACTAATAGTGACGTAACGTGTTTCAGCGTGTTGTGTGTTTGTTTTTTTTGTTACACGTGGTACGTTACATAGGAATATGAACAGTAGATTCTGGGAAGAAGTTAATGAAGTACGCACCTTATTCTAGTTAGACCTATGGCGAAAGGTCAGCTCAAATGTAAATTAAAATAGAAACTTCCGTTACTCCGAAGACACCCATCCGCCATATCAGAGATACTCGTAAGGATTTTTTACTTGGGACCGAGGGAAATACAACGTGATATTTGGTCAGGGTCATAGCACATCTCACAGGACGGTGTTAAATGGTGGAATTATGATTACTAGGGGGGAAAATAAATACCCGATGAACTTGTAAAGAAACCTTTCCACTGCCACTTCTTAGCCCATCACGAATGTCGCTTTGAAGTCTCCCGGAATTGAACCCCAAGTCTCTGCGATGAGAAACGAGCTCTGGCCGTCTGAGCTATGGTACGGCCTAGTTGGAATAATACATGTTTAATTTCTGTGACCACAACCTCAAAGCCTTCGTAATTTCAGTTATTTTTATTTTAACAAATATTTCATTTGGTTTCGTATGTACCGGTATGTTCACACAAGACTGTCTGACTGCAACGGTTCATTAGTGATCGCACTTAGATTGAAAATATGTCTTCGCTTTGTCGTCGTATTTTATTTTTTCACCTGAATAAAACTCATCTGGAGTTCTGGAAACACAAATAAAACGTTCATGTAACTCACACTGTTGATTTGTTTGCACGAATTGAAGTGGTGGCCAGAATTGAAACCTCAGATAAATGTTTTCAGCATGGCGTGACAAATATTTTATAGCTACCGTTACAGGCCGCCCTTAAAGGTAGCTCATGCGCCAAGTTCTTTGCTCATATCTGTACCTAGCACAAGTGCGTAAACTGACAAGGTCGAACAGTGAGTCAGCTGATGGTATTGCCAGAGAAAATTGTCTTATTTCCGTTTCAGGCGCTCGCATGCAATGGATGTAATATGTCCATGGGTGTAGCAGTTTTAAAGCCTCTGAAATGTGTACAAATATGGTTTAGACACTTTCCACAAATTAATAGTCGTTCAGTTATTTTTGGTTGTATTTCGTTAAATATTCACGTCGCCGAAAAATTTTTCGGATGTATGTTCCGTATCTTTTTGAACTGTATTCAGAATAATATTATTTACCACATTTGATGACCTGATGACGACACAACACGAGCTAAAACATGCAGTCACAACGCGAGGTTATCTACATAATAATAATAACAGTGCTTCAGTAGATTAGGGAAATGTCCCAACACGCATTTTATATAGTTTACAAATATTCTGCGATGAACCTTTCTTTAAAACAATTGTAAAGTAAGATGAGCTTCATGTGAAATATAATTTATCTGAAATCACAAACTAAACATTGCGGACGGTCACTACATACCATGATGTGTTGTTCATTCTGTGAACTTTGTAGACGGAACCTGTAAAATTATCACGATATTGTTATTGATGAAAATAAGAATTTCTGAAGTCGTGGTTTAAAATAATAGTTACGTAATTATTTTTTCGGTAACTGTTGGATATGAGATTTGAGGTTTTCACGGTGGTGTGGATGATTCTGTTCTTGGTTTCTGGCGCCGTGTAGACTCTTCGGTAGATGTCAATATTTCGGAGGAACGTACTGTCTCCATCCTCAGCCCTGAAGAACAGCACGGACTCTCTTGGATGTTTTACACAATGGATGCTCCTGGTGTTTATCTGTCTGCCCATCGTTTTGCATTTAATAAGCAATTTCTGGGAAAATATGTTTCGATGAAATTTGGTATTTGGGGACCTTTATAAAATGTATTAAATTTTATTTTTACCGAAACATAAAAACTTGGACGTTGATTACAAATACAGGGCTATTCTAACATCATTTAGACTAACCCTGTACAACCTTTATAAAAAGACTGTACCACCTGAAGATGTTCAATAGGGTTTGTCGGTTTTTAAAAATCGGGTTTAGAAACCGGTTTTTTAAATAGATTTGTAAAATTCGAAAACCGGTTTTTAAAATTTAAAAAAATCTGTTTTAGATACTAGAATTAATATTTAAAAATTAATTAATTAATTCATTAAAAACGTTAACATTTTCACTTCAAATCGTCTCTGTCACAAGCATATTGTAGTAAAACTAATCTTCATGAGTCAGGTGAATATTTGACATGCAAATCCACAAAAATCAATTCATATATTTCTTGAGGAACCTGAAGAATTAATATCATATCCGAAGACATTGAAGGCCGAATTTTCAGTATTTGAGGCAACCAATTAAAGAACAAAGAATTTAGATTTATTATTTGATGCCCTAAAAACGATAAAACCAAGTTCAGTAGCCAGTGAGAGAGTATTTTCTATTTCAGGCAATTTTGTATCTAGAATAAAAACAAGATTAAGTAATAGTTCAGTGGACTTTTTTTTTTTTTTGAAATCATATTTCCTGAAGAAAAATACTAAATGAAATAAAAATTATTTTGTACGGATTTTAGTTATTTTAGTTTTTTTGTTTGGTTTTGTATGGAGTATATTTTATTTTGTTATATTTTTGTAGTTCCATAAATATTAAATAAACTGAATTTTTTTTAAAATTATTATAAATATTTTTTACTGTTTTAATTATTTTTTGTAAAATTCGAAAACCGGTTTAACCGTTTCTTTTTTGGAAAAACTGGTATTCGAAAACCGGTTTTTTCAAAAGTCGATTTTTGTATAAACCCTAATGCTCAATATATTGACCGAAACATGTGGTGGTATGAATAAATTAGACAGATCGCTATAATGAGGTATTGTGAACGAATTCAAATTCGTTGTATTTGTAATACACCACGCGGCATGATGGATGAACTTAAAATTGTTAACATGCACTTAATTCTACGTGAAGGCATGCATGAACGATTTAGTGTTTCGTTTCGTATTAATAAAATTTAATTAAGGATATCATATAACAGTTGTAGTAATTATTAAAATCAGTAGCTCATGTCATGTACATTTTTTATATCGCTTACTGTTTTTGGTAGACGTAATAAAATGTTAAAGTGGACTCCGTAAATATAACACGCGCATGCTCGTCACACTAACCTTGAGGACTCCTGCCCTCTGCACGTGTCTTTGCTGTTGTAATTGCAGATTTTTATCCATCCCTCCTCATCGCAATCCACACCGTTGCCACCACCAGCTCCTATACTTAGCTAAATTGTGAGGAAATACTACACAGCTTTTCGCCGATCCAAATAAAAGAAACTCCCAGCTACTCTGTTGGGTCTGCGGAGGAACTGAATGCCAAAAATGAAGGCGTACTATGTTTAAGATGTTGAATAGCGGTAATGTATTAATATAACGGTTGGCACACGCCAGTTAAAATAAATTAACCTCGTGGGTACATGTAACCTCCAGTTGGGAAGAACGAAGTTAATTTCTGAATCAGTACTGGCACGGCCAGTTAAGTATAGAAGTTATTGCCAACCACGGTTTTGCCAATTGTTCATATGACGTATCCGCGGCGTCTTCTTTTATATGTGGTCTAGCGGTTAGAACGCTGGCCTTGTAATACTGGGGTCTCGGGTTCGATTCCCGGCGTTGCCCGAATTTATAACTTGTGTAGGGCAAGGCCGTGGTCTAGGCAACACGGAATTTTCCTCCGGGGGCTTCCCCGGTTTCTCCGTGGCATCCCAACAATTACTCCATTCACACACAAGAAGGCAATGGCAAACCACTTCTGGATCATCTGCCAAGAACGTATATGAACAGGTCCCAGTCCGAGAAAAGGATGGAAGGATCCTGTTCATATGGACCTGTCGTCAGACAGAACACTAAATAATAATAAGATGAGGTGGTCTAGCGGTTAGAACGCTGGCCTTGTAATCCTGGGGTCTCGGGTTCGATTCCCGGCGGTGCCCGAATTTATAACTTGTGTTGGGCAAGGCCGTGGTCTAGACAACACGGAGTTTTCCTCCGGGGGCTTCCCCGGTTTCTCCGTGGCATCCCAACAATTACTCCATTCACACACAGAAGCAGGCAATGGCAAACCACTTCTGGATCATCTGCCAAGACCGTATATGAACAGGTCCCAGTCCGAGAAAAGGATGGAAGGATCCTGTTCATATGGACCTGTCGTCAGACAGAACACTAAATAAATAAATGATGGCCACGGTGGTCTAGCGGTTAGAACGCTGGCCTTGTAATCCTGGGGTCTCGGGTTCGATTCCCGGCGGTGCCCGAATTTATAACTTGTGTTGGGCAAGGCCGTGGTCTAGGCAACACGGAGTTTTCCTCCGGGGGCTTCCCCGGTTTCTCCGTGGCATCCCATTCACACACAGAAGAAGGCAATGGCAAACCACTTCTGGATCATCCGCCAAGAACGTATATGAACAGGTCCCAGTCCGAGAAAAGGATGGAAGGATCCTGTTCATATGGACCTGTCGTCAGACAGAACACTAAGTAAAATAAAATCCTGTTTAACCAACACTGTGTACGATACAGCGTATCCACGATTTGAATTTCTGTACTCTCGTAAAAGAACTTTGACATCTACCTCAACAAATGAAAGGTTTTAACTGCATCTGAAAATTGTCTGTGCTGATCGTGATGTGGGCGCGTCTAATTCTGACGTCATTGTATCTTGTGGACTTCTGGTTTAATTTGTTTTTAGACGTGGCTAACACCGGCCTCGCTCGCCGTAAGTCCATGTCCAAGTTTGCCAGAATTTCTGTATTTATAAACCGGGAGGTTATCAGTTAAACGTCGTGGGCTTATCACTCTCTCGATAACTGGCACTTGAAAGAATTCTTTACTGACAAATTTGTTTCTTGGTGTTCGACTGTTCGAAAGGATTCTTTGGAATGGTACGGAGACAGAAAACGTGCTGCATATTTTATATACTTCGTTTTACACAGTTAACCTGGGAATCTGGTATTTGTCGGCAAATCAAAAACATTGACATTCATTGGAAGATTTAAAGTATAAATTGAGTTCAGATTGGTTTAGAAATTAGACAATTCAGCTGCTTTGCCTAAAGCCTACTGAAGTAACGCAGACTTTTTCGATCAAATATTAATGTAATAAAGTAACAGTACATGAGGTTCCGAAGTACGGACGTTTACATGAATTGATTCCAGCTGCAGAAGGTATTCGTAATGTGCAAGGCAAAATAAGATATTCAGACGTTTTCAGTACATGACAGAACGGGAATGGAAACCTTTTTTTAAGTTATCGTTCGAATGTCTGAACCTGTAGGGATGAAAAATAAACAGTGATAAAGGAGACATGTGCCACTACTGCTCTAAGAGCCTGAAATTTTCTCGTTTTCCGGTAATCATCTTCAACTTTTAACACATCTCTGTTCGGAGGTTGCAACGGACTGGCCATTGACTGATTTGCGTTCTGTGTACACAGTTTTTTCCTTGCTGGTCTGATGATTTACAAAATCTGCGACACGTTAAACTCGACAAAGCTTTCTTCTCAAAGAACTACGAAGGCTAGACAGAGAACGAGTATAAACACTAGATACAGCTCCTTTTTCACGAAGGCATCGAGAAGAAGCCACTTGTTCCTTGCTTTGATACTTCAGACGTGCTATTGACATGATGTGTAATGTTGAAATTCCGATAGAATCTTTCGATGTTTATGTCTACTTCTAAAATGGCTCTAATTTCCACTCAACCGCTTATATATAAGATGTCCCGAGTCCCTTACCCAGAGATAAAATAGATAGTGCGTGCTTATTTCCATCAATTGTAGATCCCAAGTGCTTCAAGGATAATTTCCACATTTATCATGACGTGGTGCATTGACGCAATGATGTAATGATCTTGGTAGCGGAAACAGCAGTATTAATCGAAGTAGTTGTAATGTACAAGTAAAATTTCTCAAGCAAAAGTAGTCCAGCATTGTGAAAATTTTACACTGTGGGAGAAATAGATCCTAAATGAATTAGTAATAAAGGAAGGATAGAAATAAATATATAAATGTGAAAGAGAGATGATGAAATAAGTAAGCAAGGCAAGGTGATGTATACGAGGTGCGATCGGAAAGTTTCGAGACTGTGTCAATAGAGGGCGAACCGGATGTAGTACGAGCTTCTGCCGCTAGGGGGTGCGGCCTACATTCATAGTGAATCAGTGTGCCAGCCGGCATCATCGAATTAGCATTTGTTTCTTAGTTACGGGCGTTTTGGTAGTGCATTACACCGACCCTCCTGCGATTTCGGAATGGCGTGTGCATCAAATTTTGCCAAAGACTCGCCAAAACGGCTACGGAAACCTATGAAATGCTAAAGCAAGCATTTGGGGAGTCCGCAATGGGTCGTGCACAAACTTTTGTGTGGCATTCACGTTTTAAAAATGGCCGAACCTCTGTCGATGATGACGAGCGTTCTGGACGACCATCTTCGAGCACAACGCCCGAAAATGTTACGAAGATTCGGCAGGCCATTCACGAAGATCGACGTCGTACCATCAACGACTTGTGCGACATTGTTGGGATAGGCTATGGGACCTGTCAGCTGATTCTAAAGGAAGAACTCCACATGCGACGCATCCTGTCTGAGGACCAGAAGCAGAATCGACTTGACTTCTCGTTTGTCAGGAGCTCAAAGATCTTGCAAGAACCGACCCCAACTTCCTTTCTAAGCTCCGTGTGACTTCTTCCTCTTCCCAAAGATGAAAATTCAGCTAAAGGGAAGGAGATTTGAGACGATAGAAGAGATTCAGGCAGAATCGCAGATGGTGCTTGACAGGCTGACAAAGAAAGATTTCCAGGGATGCTTCCAGGCTTGGCAGCGGCGCTGGGATCGTTGTGTTCACTCCCAGGGGAACTACTTCGAGGGTGATGGATGAATTTAATACCTGAGATAAGTGTACGGGTTTTTATAGGCACAGTCTGGAAACCTTTCGATCGGACCTCGTAAAAAACGTACCAGACGCAAGCAAATAAGATAGAAAAACAGGGAAAGGACTATATAAAACGGTGGAGAGGTGAACAAAGAGAGAATAAAATGAAGAAAGCAAGTAGTAAATAATAAAAGTCAAGACGAAAGAGAGGACGTTGCGAAGTTGCGTATAAGCGTCAACAAGGTCCAGTGGAGTGCAAGCTGCAAGTTTCTGTGACAGTTCCGCACTGCTGGTTGCATAAAAACTCAATTTTCTTTCGTGAATGAGCATGCTATCAGCGGCACTTGTCCGGCTGCTTGTTTTGTCGGGGGGATTCCCTTCCGCCCACAGCATCACTCAGCTGATTGGACACGCTACTCGGCTCCCAGTTCAATTCAGCTTCTTTCCAGAGATTCTCGCCGGCCAGCAATTGCAGGATGGCGTTTCGTCACAAAGTGCGAGGTCCTTCATCCGTCTGGGGTGAAGCACTGGTTAGGTCTCCGGCGTTCTTTGTATGTCTTATTTCTTCCTGTTGCGTCTATTTTTTCATACCTTCTATTTCCAGTTGTTATTCGTTTTCCACTCCTCTGTTTTCCTCTGCTTGTACCCAAGCCTCAAGCCTCAAGATCCTCTTTCCAGCGTTAAGGCCCATAATTCCGCAGGTGTGTAATTACTCAACTATGCAAGTACTCAGTAGGTTGTCCAAAATTTTATTTTGTTTTTTTTATTTGTAGTGTTCTGTCTGCCGACAGGTCCATATGAACATGATCCTTCCATCCTTTTCTCGGATTGGGACCTGTTCATATACGTTCTTGGCAGATGATCCAGAAGTGGTTTGCCATTGCCTTCTTCTGTGTGTGAATGGAGTAATAGTTGGGATGCCACGGAGAAACCGGGGAAGCCCCCGGAGGAAAACTCCGTATTGCCTAGACCACGGCCTTGCCCAACACAAGTTATAAATTCGGGCACCGCCGGGAATCGAACCCGAGACCCCAGGATTACAAGCCCAGCGTTCTAACCGCTAGACCACCTCATCTTATTATTATTTAGTGTTCTGTCTGACGACAGGTCCATATGAACAGGATCCTTCCATCCTTTTCTCGGACTGGGACCTGTTCATATACGTTCTTGGCAGATGACCCAGAAGTGGTTTGCCATTGCCTTCTTCTGTGTGTGAATGGAGTAATTGTTGGGATGCCACGGAGAAACCGGGGAAGCCCCCGGAGGAAAACTCCGTATTGCCTAGACCACGGCCTTGCCCAGCACAAGTTATAAATTCGGGCACCGCCGGGAATCGAACCCGAGACCCCAGGATTACAAGGCCAGCCTTCTAACCGCTAGACCATTGCAGAGAAATGAGATAATTGCTTACATTATCAATATTTCTTGAAAAAACATTATCGTGGGCCTGGCATGATCATTCGATACGTATTGTTTAATACCATGGGAAAAATTGTTATCCCTAAACCCGAGAATAATTGTCTTTACAGTGCCATCTACACTCAAAGATAAGTCAGGATTTGACACATCTCCTCTGCATGAATACAAATAGCAGATGGGCCCGACCTTACTAAATCTGTTGTATTTTGAAGTGTGTTATTACAGCTGCAGGCTGTGAAAACTGGTTGAGTACGAGAATATGTTTCAATGAGAATAATGAATTCTTCTCGGACTACCAAACGTGTAAAGTGGTTTAATGGTATCCCGAGAAGAATTCTTTATACTTGGTAGCCGTGAAAGCTTCAGATCATATGTGTTTGAATGAGAATTGACATTTAAAATTTTTTAAGAATGGGTTTTAACATAAGGGATATTTTATCAGTCATTCTTGAGAATGCGAATGTACGTTCTGATGACAGAATCAGAACTTCTTTATAATAATTTTAATGGGACCCACAGATAACTGTCCTTTTTGTTGAAAAATAACATTCAACCGATCGAATACCAGTAGGTTTCCATTTTATCATCTAGAAAAGGAACTATTAAAAATCTTCTGTAAATCAAATCGTATGGCCGGGAATCCCTTAACAGGAGTACCATGGCAACGGTACAACACGCAAAAGAATTATTATCCCACAAGATAAAAAACTGCTTAGCAACGTTACCTTGGCAACTGCAATAACAACAGCACAAACAAACGGACATTGCTCATTATATTGTGTAGATTATCATCCCATCCTTTTAACGATCGTCCGCTGAGTCTTGGGTTCAATTCTCTGTTTGGAGACCTGTTAACCTGATTGAGACTCCTCAGTACCTCCAGGTAAATACCAGAATAGTAATTTAAGTGAGGCCGTGGCCGATTCTTTTATTTTAATTTATGATTGTCTGCTTGTTAAACATCCTGTAGTTTGACGCAACATAGTCTGATGTAATGACAACGTCGTTAAATACACCACAGACAATCGCATATTTACATTTATGGTTATGTGTATATAGCACTCGAATCTGCTACATTACGAACAAAAATTAAGGATAAAGAAACATTTAGCCAAGGCGTTTTTCTTAAAAATGAAACGATCTGAGTATTTACGAGTATGGAGACGCACTGCTTACATTTCCGAGAACATAAATATGGATTCCCCAATATTCCAATGCATGTATTGGCTTACACAGTTGTATCACCGGGTTTGAATCCATTTCTGTATATCTGTGTTTCGACTGTTTTCTGGAATGTTAAAGTACTTGGATAACCCATGCAAAGAGTCTTTCTGGACGTGATCGACGTGATATAATACATAAGGCCGGTTAAGTTTCAGGCCTGACCACGTAAAACGAAGAGAAGAGCGCATTAATATACAGATCCGTGCTTCAGAAGAACATTTCGGATTCATTTCAGGTTGAACGAGACAAAATACATTTTATGTGCGTTCGCATGACAAAGATTTTATTTTCTAACAGATTTTGTAGATGTCTGGCAGCGAGCTAGCGACTAGGATTGCGGTCTATAAACATGCAAACGGCTTCTCATCCGTCGTGAAACGTTTTGAAACAGCTGATACGAGTGAAGGCCTCTGGCCCCTTTAAGAGAACCACGCGAAGTGAAGTGAATAATGTTTCTGAGATTCTCCGTTTTTAACAAGAGTAAGTTGATTAGAAACGGTAGCAGTTACAAATATTTATATAAATCATCAAATCCATGCATTAAACAGCAAAGGACCCAGAACAGAATATTGAGGAACACTGTGTTATTTTTTTATTATTAGTGTTCTGTCTGACGACAGGTCCATATGAACAGGATCCTTCCATCCTTTTCTCGGACTGGGACCTGTTCATATACGTTCTTGGCAGATGATCCAGAAGTGGTTTGCCATTGCCTGCTTCTGTGTGTGAATGGAGTAATTGTTGGGATGCCACGGAGAAACCGGGGAAGCCCCCAGAGGAAAACTCCGTGTTGCCTAGACCACGGCCTTGCCCAACACAAGTTATAAATTCGGGCACCCGAGACCCCAGGATTACAAGGCCAACGTTCTAACCGCTAGACCACCGTGGCTTCAAAACCACTACTTACATAAAAATAGATCTTATTCTTGAAAACAATGAATGGGTGTAGCAGCGTCGAAGTAAGTGACAAAGTTTGTAGCGGTCGACTTCGAGTAGTAGTAGTAGTAGTAATAGGTCGCCCACGCACATTGCAAGAGCTTCATAATCTGCACGTGTTACTCTGATCGATACATAAAGAACTTTGTGTATTCTCGCAGTTATGGAACATTCTTTCGCCAGAACTTGAACTTTGACCTATGATTTGGCAAGGCGTCTGGCACCTATCTGGCTCATTGATGACGTCACGGATAATCCCCTAAAATACGGTATCCCAACCGGCTGGAGATCATCGCCTAATCAATAAAACCGCGTTTATGCCTGCACTTGAAGTTCCTGTTGTCGTTGCCCGATTTTAGTAAAAATTCCCCCGTACAAAATGTTGAGGTTTTCTTATAGGTGCAAAAGATGCTAATTGATTGTTTAGGCAGTTTGCCAGCTTTAAAATTAAAAGTCGTATCCGAATGAGTGTTTGTCATTCTAAAGTGAATACGATTTTCACGTTCATTTATTTTTACCTGCTATGTCTTGGTGCAGAATGCAGCGCCCGCGGGACGATCTGTATGCAACAGGTGCGTGGCGTCTGTTTGGGAGTGAAAGAGACGCCCTGCAGTGTTCGGTCGCGTTCCCAGGTGTAGCAAATACAAACGCGCAGTTAACACAATCATAGGTGTGTAGTCTAATTAAATGTTCTTGTTGAGCATAATTACCTGGTGTCTACTACAACATAATTGTGATAATTATGATTGGGATATACACAGATGAAGTGGTCGACACCTATTCAAGGATACTGTTTTGTCATTCGCTACTAGAAAAGAAAACCACGAAAACTCTGCCAGATACTTTGACAGACCCGTTATTCAAGTACCTGAGCACTGCGGGTCCCAACTTTATCGTTGGTTTTTGATCTGTAGACATTTGGTAGGACTTCTACGACGAGGGATAGGCCCGTCGCAAGGCCTCTACCTGCACAACACAGAAAAACCGCGTACAAACATCCATGGCTTGAGTGGGATTCGAACCCACGGTCCCAGTGACCAAGCGGCCACTGTATATCCCACAAAGGGGAATAAGAGAAATTATTCCTGTTATTTTATTTGTTGAAACATACTTTTGGCCTTTCTAAGCAGTAAAATGTGTTTCTTTAATGTAAGTTCAAATTTATTTTGTGTTTACACAACGAATAATTCTCACGCTGCTCAGCATGATGCATATTCGGAAATAAAAAGGGAAAAGCGAACTTTGTGCCTTTTTTTTTCCAGTGTTTTCTGTGATGTTGGCACGAGTGTTGACACCCCACCTCTTCTCCGCCCCCTCCACCACTACCACGTGGCTTTCGTGTTTCGTATACAGTTTCGTTACTATGACAACAGCTTCGTTACTCCAAGGATGTGTCGGTTGCGAGTAAGAGTGATCTAAGGCACCATTAATCGAATGAGTGGTCGGTGTTATGGCTTAATTCGACGTTTAACGAAACTAAGACTTCTTCGCTTTTACGTATGAAGTTAAGTGCGCTCTATCCGTTTTCTCGCATTGGATTTTAATGTAATTGTTTCTTGTGATTACTTTAATAATGTACAGATTTTTTTTATAACCTCAAGATGTGTATGATCGCGATGTTATAAATTTATTCTTCTAAAAGAATAACATTAACTGTAGTTATGTTCATTATCTGCCACATTGCCAGATTTCAAATGTTTATCTTTAATAGTTCGTTATTTATATCCATAAAAAGGAAAACCAATAGTATGCAGCCAAAACCCCTACAACTTATTTTCCTTTTAGATTTTAATATTATCATGCCATCCATGCTTAGGTTTTACAAGTGGTCTAATTCTTTAAAATTTCTGACTAAAATTTTGAAACCGTTTATTATTTAACGCATGTGTTCTGCGTGTCCCTCTTGTCTTCCTATTGATTTGATCTTTCTAATATGCCTTTAGTAGCCGTCACGAAATTGCGTGCTTCAAGGCCACGGAAGGCCCGCAGTCCTCCTTGCTTTCAGGCAGCAAGCAGTACATCTGTACGTCATAAAGGGACATGGATATTGGTCGTCCGCTCTTTCTATACCTCAGCACCAGACGGAGTTGAGTGATCCTGGGAGGACCGGACTGGACGTGGTGGCGTAGAAACACCTTCCTGGCAGTGTTGGGAATCGAATCCTGATCGTCCAGCGTCTTTACTGAGTTATTAAAAGAACTCAGTGAAGCACAAATAGTCACTCTTATCAAATCAAGGCATTTTCCGCCTTATATGGAACCTGTGACGCCTATCTTGAGCCATCCGGTGAGGTGAGACCTGACCAATCCCCAGCTTGAAGACTGTCCCTTATCAGCTGTCCGTATTATCTCATGTACGTTCTGCATCTGCGATCTGCCGTGGTGACAAGAGACCGCCATAACATTAACTGAGTTATCACGGTTTGTCAAATTAAATAGGTACCGTCTTTAAAACGTTTGAGTTGAAGCTGGACATTTATTACCAGGTACCGAGGTCTAGAATGAGTGGAGCTTTAAGTCTACATTTCTCTGTCTTCATGTCATGGTGCTTAAGCTCGAGGGTTGCTTTATCCGTAATGCGAAGCTAATAAAATAAAAGTGGCCTCTTGTGAAATGGATTGGATCTATTTGTCACGCGGTGGCCGACCTCTACTGCTGTAGTCAGTCTATAATAAAATATAAATGGACTCAAATTATTACGAGTTTCCCCAAGGGCTTGGAATATTACAAAATGGAAGGGTTCAGAGACATTTCTTTTACGTGTTAATTTATCACTTTTCGTTGGAACGCGATGTCATTCTTTTTGTTACGTTGTGTTCTACACTGCTTAGACTTTGCGGATGTCCTTGTGCGATTTGAGGTTATCGTGGCGGTGAATGTTCCGGTCTTCTGGGACCTTAAGCCCTGAATATGTAGACAGTATGTATTTCGGAAACGTTGGTATCTACGTATAAGCCCATACGACGTTGCAACTCAGAAGACTAGCTTCGACTGTGTTAGTGAATTCTAGTAGCTGTTGAAACGATTTTAACCGTGTTTTAGAGTCTCTTCGGCACGGGTATGTCGATTGCCGATTGTCGATTTTATTGGGCATATGTGACGTGTACAACCCCTCTGAAATTTATTATTGGCATACCACTCGGGTTCGATTCCCGGCGGTGCCCGAATTTATAACTTGTGTTGGGCAAGGCCGTGGTCTAGGCAACACGGAGTTTTCCTCCGGGGGCTTCCCCGGTTTCTCCGTGGCATCCCAACAATTACTCGATTCACACACAGAAGAAGGCAATGGCAAACCACTTCTGGATCATCTGCCAAGAACGTATATGAACAGGTCCCAGTCCGAGAAAAGGATGGAAGGATCCTGTTCATATGGACCTGTCGTCAGACAGAACACTAAATAAATATAATAAATATACCAAATGGGAGCACATTTGGAATGTAACGAAGAAACAAGAATTCCGTATAAAATTTTGGTTGGAATGTAAGTGAAATAAGATCTGAAGATGTGAGCTGGTTTTTACTTCAGTCAGGACAGGTCCATTGTCGGGAGAGTGTGTGAAGTCGGCGATGAACGTGCAGGTTCAAGAAAAACAGGAAATTCATTTAATACCAGCTGTGTATCAACTGTTGAAGGAAGTCTCATTATCGTGGAGTTAGTAAGGTTATTTTATTTCACTATTTTGTATCGTAGGAGGAGGAGAAGACGCTTGGAAACAAACTGCAAGAAGAAGGGGTGGATCGAAAAGAGGAGAATTAACAGGAAAATTGAGAAAATTGCGTATCTAGAAGTTCTATCTTTCTCTTCTGTTATTAAGGCGTTTGGCAGATTCCGAGCGTGGGTGATGACGCAGACTGCAGAGGAAAATAAATACAAAACTTTTCAAAACGTCGTTGCGAGAGGCAAATACAAAGATACGAAGATAGAATTGAAACATACAATACAGTAATACTTTGTGTAAATTTGAGCCAGAATGAGTTGGTTAAAGACAGGGTTTAGTCGCGGGCTTTAATAGTGACGATGATGAAATGTTGGTAATTTCAAGCTTCTGAAAAAAAATTATTATTTTTTTGTTTGTTGGCATTCGTGTTTCTGAGAGTGCAATTTCCCGCAGCCTAACATGGCACGCGTGTCCCAGTTCCAGCCACTTTGTTCCTTGTGCTCTAGTCGGTCAGGCACCACGACGCAGATGGTTAAACGTCTAAGCCACGAGGGCGTCTCAGTGCGCTCACTGATAAATCCCTCGGGCAATGGACTTTTTATTCTTTAATCACTTTGCCGATACACAGTTTGATTTATCGATTGGCCACGTGATAATGCCAGCAACTTGCGGGCGAAACAACTTGTTGAACCATCATTGTCACACTAGTTGCAATACAGGGTTTTTCAAAAATATTTATACAAATTATAATAGGATGGTCGCTTGTCAGTTGCTCAACGCTGTCAGCTGTGCCACGAAGCTGTCGGTGTATACGTCTTTTTGGACAACCTGTAATAGTGAAATAAGTGATTTTATGTTACTGTGTGTCTTGTTTCTGTGAGATGGAGTACGGTGCAAGAATGGATATTTTTTGGGTGAGGGTAAATATTACGAGCGAAGGAATCTGACATAGGAACAACTCTTTGGGCGCAGTTACTGCATGTCTGTCTCTGTTTTCCTCGGGGCATTCTCGGTGGTTTTGGTTTTTCCACACTAGACGCATTGGCAGTGTACCCAGATTTAACCAAGGCGTTTGCTGTTCTAACCCTGCGTCAGTCGATACTGGCCCCCGTAGGTTTAGATTTGTCTTTCCTGTGTTATAGAAGTCTGTGAGGATGAATATGATCTGTGATCTCTTTCATCGTGCCGGAGTCATTAGGGAGAGGATACAGGTTTAAGGACCCACAGATGAGGTGCTTCGGTTGTCATTTGTTTACATTGATAACTTCGAGGCACAGTTGATGGAGGACATGACTAAAATCTTGGGTATGTGTGTCTGGATAATTACGTTAGGAAACCAAGGCCTTATATTTAAATTTCAAGATCGAACGAACACGTTATGCTTATCTAACAACAGTGTCTTGAGTTCGGGTTCTCGCCGTGGCGGGTATGATGATGACTGACGTGTGGATTGTTGAGTCATGTCGTCTAGTGACGTTTACCGACCTAAGGCGAAACAGCCATCTTCATTAGACCCATGTTGATCGAGTAATATCGTCGCGCCTTGTATCAAAATCATTTCCAGTTGTCCGTGAATGGATTGTAACTGACGCCTTGTACTAAGGTGACCAATCATTAAGAAATTTAATGTGGGAATTCCAATGTATGTAGAACAATTTTTTCGGACGAGCGGTCTGGGCCACGGGAACAGTGTCACTCGCTTTCATTCAGATGTCACTCTCTGGTGAAAACAGCAGAAATTATAACTGTTACAGAAGCGTGTGATTTCTTGCTTATTTATTTAACTTAGCGACTTGGTTCAAGATGAGCCTGGATAGTGACTAGTTACGGGCTGGACGACCGCGGTTCGATCCCCGACGGGGGCAGAGGATTTTTCCTCTAGCCTCTGCGTCCAGACCGGCTCTGGGGCCCACACAGCCTCCTCTACAATGGGTAACGGGGTCCTTTCCCGGGGGTAAAGCCGGCCGGGGCGTGATGCTGACCACTCACCCCCATCTAGTGCCGAGGTCAAGGAAGAGAGGAGCTATACCTCCACTCACCCCAAACGCCTACATGGCGTATAGTGGGACAAACTTTACTTACTTGACTTAGTTCAAGAGGTTACACCAGTTAACTTGAATTCAGGATAATGGCCTACCTGGTTCTGTTATTACCGAATCAACCAATTTACGGTCATTAACATTTTAAAACGCGGCTATAAAAGTACGAAGTCGTCTGATGTGTTTAACATGCAAGAAAATTCATTGTGTATCATACGTAGACTTGCAAATGACGTGTCGGCGAACCAACTGCAGTGACTCTTCGTTTATCGCTGTAAGACACGTAACAGCTGCTTAACGTATTCTCGTGTTTAGTCGTTGTCTTAACAAACTTTTTCGATGTATCGCTTTGCTTGCTTTTCTATCTGTAGCGATTGTGGCCACACAATTCGTCTTTCAGGTCTGGGATTGCTTCCGATTTTCCAGAAAGTCTGGTAACTTTACGGAATATCAGGGCATGACGCAGTATCTTAGAGATTTAAATTTAACCCTTTACAGCTCAGTTATAACTATGCCTTATCTGATTCAACAGTCAGTGAAGTCTTAAGTTTGTAATTATTGGTTTCGTATGATTGTCACACCGGTTTTGGGGCCCACCCAGCCTCCTATGCAGTGGGTCCCGGGGATTCCCGAGGGGGTCGGGTCGTGACGCTGACCACTCACCATCTAGTGCCGAGATCAAGAATGAGTAGGAACTATATCTCCTCTCCCCCCAAGCGCCTACATGGCGTATAGTTGGACAGCTCTACTGTATTACTGGCACTCTAAACATGAATTATTTCCTTAAACAGCATTAACCAGTTATTTGTAGTGATGAAGGTTTTCTGTACGGACTAAATTCTTCTGTGTTATTTGGACGAGTGTCGGCTTCAAAGGATTCAACTGCAACTCTCCTTCGATTCTGTTTGCAACTGCTCCCTTACCGAATTTATTCCACGTGTATCTGACAGCGTATTATTTTAAATTTTGCGTGGGTTGTTACAAGGTTCGATGATTTTTTTTTTCCTACCCAGTTACGTTGCTCGAGGCAGGAATTCAGGCTTTGTTTACAAGTCCGCAGAAACAATTTTGGATCCTAAAAAATGTGTTTGACACCCACAGCTTGGTTGGGGTTGTGGATTACTTGTGTTGCAGTGTTGTCTGTTCTAGCATTTGCCCTAAGCTATTGGGAATCTGCAATCTACAGAATATCCCTGAACGGCTTCGTCCTAAATGTCGGTGATGAAAACAGTAAATTGTACAATACCGGTCTGTGGACTCTTGTGGGAGACTTGTTGTGTAAATGTCCAGCATTAGTTCCCCATTTTACATTATATAAGTGTCTCTCACGCCACGTTACTTGTGTATTATTGATGATAATGGAGTAAAATAATACAGAGATGTAGTAGCCTTCTATAGCATAACGTTTATACCAAATTTTATGAAAGTCCGTCAAATGATTTGCAAGTTTTTTTGTGGAGACATACACAGGTATGGTAACTTCTGTCTCTATTATGAACTGTTAAAAGGGGTTGCTAATTGTCCTTTGTCTAGAATTTTCAAGAAGGTGGAGAGAGAACTATTTCGATCTCCTGGTTCGAATTCTAAAACAGAGGACGTCACGCATTGTATCAGTCATTTGTCTCGACTACCCTCTTCAACCCTCGCGTGTCGCTGTCTCTCTCTCTCGCTCTCTCCCGCCCCGTGATCCCTCACGCCCTCTCCCTGGTAATGGGATGAAAACGATCGAGTACATCCCCTATATAAAACAATCAGGAGAATTAATACCCCTTACCCATTCCTTGCTTGTAACATTGTTTCCTTCTGTATCCCCGCTTTCTCCTTGGAACCCCTAATGGATTTTCTATTAATTTCTTCCTCGCCCGGACACTAATCCGATTTCAGACTAATTTACGTTGAAGAATTTCGCTATTGGAAGACTCAGACTGCTTCCTCTTGTTACTTTAATTGGTCGCCGTGTTGGATGGACCTGAGCTGAGGGCTTAGACACTTCATTTTATAATCCTGGGACGTTTTCCTGTTCCGATTTAGATAAGCACTGGAGTACAGCGAGCCAGTTGTCAGATTCTCAGGTAGGTTAGAAGTAAAAAGGCAACCGGAACAATTTCTTTGGGCCAAATGCTTGACGGGACTTAGAGGTAAATTTGTACCTAATTCTAGATGTGAGCTTCGTGCTTTAACCCTCTCTTATCGAGAAAGCATGCCTATTTGGAGATTTAACAGGCAAGTATGATTCAAAGTACTTATCATGGAATCTTAAATGTTTCTGGAAACGTCTGTACACCACTGTAGCTTATAATCCAGGGATGCGTAATCTATGGTCCGCGGAAAAGCCAGGTCTCTTCGTGGCGATGTTCAATTATTTATAACATAATTGTTTATTTTAGTGGTTCTACAACCCGTTTGTGGGTCTTTCCCGTCTCCTTTTAGGAGGTTTCTTAGTACTTGAAGTGTGCATTTGTGAGTAGTGAGTAACCAGCCCACTGACTGCACAATTTCTACTCAATCCTGATTTAGCTGCCAGAGCCATCTAGCAGTGAATCAGAAGAGACTTGAGTGATAAATAGCCACTGAATTTTGCTTACGAAACCTCTCGTATCAATTTTTAACATGAAAATCTTATTATATTTTATTCCTGATATGTGAAGGGAAATTTTTGCAGTCGTTATAACTCTTAATAAATGTACTTCAATCGATAAGTTGACTAAAATGCAAGTTTTGGATTTTATAGTGACTTTTTCTCACTTCTCTTAAACTGGGTATAAAAAAACTGAGTGAGGCCCCTCAGAGTTCGATTTAATACGACTCGTAACACGTGGAGGGCCCTAGTCTGAGTTTGGGTATCGTGTCCGAATTAATAATTTATGTTCATCAGTAGTTGCTACATAAAGTTGCACCACCATCCTAAATCAAATTTTTAAGAACGTGGGAATTTTTTATTTTACAAATTGATTCATATTGCACACACACAGTGTTAATGCATCGTTTGCGCAATTTTGTGATTACATCATCTTTTTCTATAAACGCAGTGCAGTGAGATTAATTAATGTTTTCTGATGAATTCTAACTTACCCTGCATGAATCTTATGTTAAACAGTATGTTCTGCGCGGAAGACTATCGCCTGGAGTGTATTAGGCAAACAAATTTCCATTAAGGCAAATGATTTGGGGCTGAAGATTTCTGTCTTCTGGGTTGTTGATCGCCCTGATGACGGAGGCAGTATGACCTCTGAAACGTTGGTTAATATCGACCAGACTACACAGCGCAACAACCCAGAAGACAGAAATCTTCATACTCATCGCCCTGATGACGGAGGCAGTAGGACCTCTGAAACGTTGGTTAACATCTACCAGACTGTACAGCACAACAACCCAGAAGACAGAAATCTTCATACTCATCGCCATGATGATGGAGGCAGTATGACCTCTGAACCGTTGGTAAACATCGACCAGACTACACAGCGCAACAACCCAGAAGACAGAAATCTTCATATTCATCGCCCTGATGATGGAGGCAGTATGACCTCTGAAACGTTGGTTAACATCGACCAGACTACACAGCGCAACAACCCAGAAGACAGAAATCTTCATGCTCATCACCCTGATGACGGAGGCAGTATGACCTCTGAAACGTTGGTTAACATCGACCAGACTACACAGCGCAACAACCCAGAAGACAGAAATCTTCTTACTCACCGCTGTGAGAACCTCAAATCTTACATTTGGGGCTACTTGACAAACAAAGAAGTTGGGCGACTGAATTTTATAAGTGGTACACGTAATGCAGAGAGGTGCATGAATATTTTATAATAATGCTTGAAACCATCCACTGGGAACGACTTCCAGCAACATGAAAATATATTTTCCAGGAAGACCCTACCCAATACCACACGGGCAAACGTATACGACACAGGATTAGTGTACCGGTCTGTTCTGGTGTCATTTCCTTTTTTTTTGGAGGAGAATCGAATAATTCTTGAAAAATGGTAGTATATTATCTGCAAGCACGTAATATCAAGACATATAGATTCCAGCACGGAATTATTTACATGTTGTGACCGACGGAATTGCAAATAAAATAACTTGCACACAGAACGACATTCCAAGAATCAATAGTTCATGTGCGGTGCCTTGACCTTGGGAGTGAATATACTTACATTAAGGAAGTAATCAAGTCGATGTCTGACAGGTGGATAGTGGTAATTAAGGCACGTGGGGGGCCCCCACGTAGTATTGATGTTACAAAACAGGTCAGGGCGATGGAATATTGTCTCCTTTGGCTAATGTCTTTTTTATCACTCAGATAAGGTAACAACATTGTTTTGATATTAGTTCTTTACTGCCCAAAACTGCTACTTTTGTACGTGTTTCAAGTAAGAGTTGAGGTCACGTCGGCGAGTAAATAGATGGCTGTCGTCTGGGTTGTTGCGCCGTGAAGTCAGGTTGAAGTTTACTGACGTTTTAGAGGTGTTTGTTGCATTCGTTTTCAGGACGATCGCCCTGATGAAGGCAGCAAGCACCTCTTAAACGGTAATGTGTTCCTGGCTGTACGACACAAAGACCTATAAGTAAGCCATCTTCGTAATCTCCGCCCTGAGAACACCAGTTCTCAGTGTGTTTCAGGTAGTTCATAAAAGAAATATGTATAATCACGGCCTGCGCTGCGTTTATGTTAAAACAACGTTTTAGTTGTCAGTCTTGCAGGTAATGGGATAATGACATCTGGAAGGAAAGACGGCCATTACTATGTACTGTAAGCTACATGTTTTTTATAAACTTGCATTGAGTTGTTCGTCTCATCTGGCCGCTACCCTCCGGTGTAACGACACAATTTTTCTGAAGTTCCCCGATCTGTGGTTATTTCGATATAGACCCATCTGGTCTCACGATTAAAAATAAATGTCTCTACTATAAACTATTTATTTGCTTGTTTTAGTTTATTTTAGATTATAAAGCGCCTAATGGTAGGTTGGTTCTGAATGACACATTCGAAAAAAATGTTGGAAGGAAGAGGTCGATGCTAATTTTGAAGTTTTGCCACCATAAATGCGCCTGGAAGGATTGCGTGACGTCTTGTGTCTCTCCCGTTTTGTCTCAGAATTCCAGGCTCGTCCTAAGGAAGCCGTTTCTACCCATTGAATGGCATTTGTGCCAAGTGGTTAGTTCCTTTACAGATTGTTATTTAGTACTGAATGAAAATGGTTTAGAAACTTGGATTTGAGACTTTCGCGGCGAGTACAATCAATAAAATCTCTGGCAATCAGCCGCGTTAACTGGTTATGTAGTAAACCGACGTTTCGGGAACAAACTCTGTCCCCATCTTTAGGGTTCTGATGTGACTGGATCCTCGGAAGTCGTTGTTTAGAAACTTGTTTGGAACAGGGTACGAATTCAGACACGTCAGCTTTAAGCCACCCAGTTTCAGCCTGCTAGTCATTTGGGTACCTTACTTCATGACCTCTGGGTCAAAATATTTCCCTCATCAGTTTACTTCAAACACCTTATACAAGTGTCACACCCACATGAAACAACTATATAGTACGTACAGTCGACCTAGGCCCTGCTCCAATTTCCTGTACAAATGACACGTGACGTCACTCCAACCAATAACAAAGCCTCGCGTTTCAGCCACGTTGATGGTTCTCCTGACCTTGTTTCCTTCGAAGTGTAACCGCTGTGGTTTCGGCTGACTCGGCGTCACTGTCCCCGCCTGAGTATTTTTGCGCGGGAACTGTTCCGGGGAACGGAACATTTTTGGTGCTATTTTGTTCTGCTGTGTATAAGTGAACTCGCTGATAGTCATCTCTGTGATAGATGTCGTCTCTGTATCTCGCTGTGTTTGTGTTGGAAGTGTAAGGTCACTGAGGTGGGTGTGATATATCTGTCTGATAATGAGCAGTCCGTGGCCTTAATATCAAACTTCCGTGCTGCATGGTATCCCTAATAAACCGATGGTAACAACAATATAATCACTTTGTAAGTCGCCAGCTCATTGTGTATTCATTCACCTGTGCACCATGTGGAGGGGTGTCCAGCGTTGCTGTCCACACATTTCACGCATTCTGAGAAGACTGTGTCTCGGATTAATTTCTCTTATTTTGTTTTTGCGTTTTCTCGAGCTTGCCTGTTGTGACTTTCGAAAGTTTATAAACTGATGCCCTGTATTCATATGATCTGCCTTAATAGCATAATTGAAGTTTCCTTGTAATTTTGAAATTATTCGTGAAACAGGTTGACTTTTCGACGCGGAAAATTAGGTTCTAGCATCTTCTTTATTTCTTCGGCTTTCCCTTATATGTGAAGTCTCCCACAGGCACAGACTCAACACACATTTGGGTCTTTCAAGTACTGAACTACGAAGAAGACCCTTGGCCCATTAGCAGTACTGACTAGATAAATAACAAAGTAACTAGTGTTCGACATTTATCCGCTTTTGAAGACTGTCCCTCACAAATTACTCGTTTCTTCCATTTGAAGCTGCATGTTCTGCGCATTGTAAAGTCTTTGATTTTACTACTCGAACAGCCCTTTCATTACAAGTCCCTTTTCAAATACTTCCAACTTATGGTTCCCCCCACCCAGAGAAGAGGCAACATTAGACGAACGTTTGGCGCGTTCTGAACAAGAAAAATGCAACGAACTGATCTCTCTCTCTCTCTCTCTGCCACACACACGCGCAAATATATAATATGCTCCTATTTATATCTCGCCAAGCATTTACGTAAAGAAATTATCTAGAGGAAGATAATATAGATGTCTACAAAATACTCCTTAGCTAGCTGTATCTTATATAACATTTATACAAATCTCTGACATTTGAAAAAAATCATTAGCATAATAAAGACGCCATTGGCCTGAATTTTCGCTTCCCACACCGACACGTTGAGGTAATAAATACTTACAAAGTCTAAGGACGTAGAAGTTTACACCCAAGGGCGACTCTGTAACCGAATTGTGGCCTTGAGAAACTGCGAATTGCGAAGAGGTTCTGTGACCTCCAAGGTCAAAAACTTCTTTCATTTTCGCACCAGTATGCTGTCGTGTTAACACACCGGAGGAATTTCCTGATTTGGAATCTGCGCTTGGCCACTGACTGTGACCAATTTATTACGAACGTACTGGTCACTGCATTCTGGACTTTCCGCAGTTGTCAGCGAAGTAGACATTGAAGCGCGAAGTTTTACGAATACACAGATTATATAAATGTGTTCGTTGCTGCTTTTCATTACTCGTTCACATTAATGTTCGTCTGTCGCGGAAACAAATTTTCTGAACATCTTATTTCCGGTAAAAATGTAGCCGTCTCTTTTCCTTCACCTTTCATTTTCCGACTTTAATGTATGCATTTCTTGTCTGCCTCGTGCGTGCTACGTGCCCCGCTAATGTTTCTTCTTGAAATCAAGTAGCCCTCATGCACCATCGCCATAACAGGACAATCACAAACTATGAAGTTCATCTTGTTCTGTCAATTCCCATGAAACTTCTATCTTAGATGACGTATCTTCGTCAGCATTCTGTTCTCATGAAGAAGTCGATTATGGTCTGGATTGTGACGTTGTGTAGTATTGTAGGCGTTCACCAATGTTTCCGAGGAAGGCGTCGAATCCGTCTTCAGGGTAGAAGATCACATTGCACGAAGTCACAGTCTAACAGACCACTCAAGATTTTAATATTTTGTCTTCATGTCTTGGGAATGATGAATCTGATACAGAACCAGAAGGATGTTTGTAAACAGCGACAATGTCTAGAGAGCAGAAGAACAGGGACTTAATTGTCTTATTAAATATGCAATATAGGCCTATAAATATAAATTTTGAGCAGTATTTGCTGGATTCATTGCAGTCGTTGTTTGGAGCCGCCTGAAACTAATCAAGTCTATTGCCCCCTCGATTTTATTCTTGTGTCTATGGAAAGACATAGCAACAATAAACTAATTCCCTTTTTGTCAGGTAAGATGAATGACATGCAGACGATAGGATCTGCTCAGTCTGAATGGGGACACGTGTTGAAATAAAAGGGAACGAAATTGCAATAAATTTTAAAGGGTTGTCACCTGGTTTCTTTCTCTAGCAGTCACCAAAACTGATCTCTGTACAGAGATAACACAAGCACAGACCAAGCACGTCAGGCAGCAAGAACATAATCCACCATATTGTTTTTCTGGGCAGTAACGCCATTTGGACTTTAAGGCAAATACCAACGTTATGGAGAAATGCTGTCTGCATCTTCAGGGCTGAAATGTGGTTGTTGGAAGTGAATCTTCCAAGCCTAGACCCTCTTCTGACTCTACAAGCTGTCCACTTTCTAACAACCTTACTTCAGCTCTGAAGATTGAGACTTTGTCGCTTCGAAATACTGATATCTACCTACAAGCCCACACGGCGATCCTACCCGGAAGACTTATATCGACAGCAAATCTCGAGATCTTGTCATAAGTAGTGTTCTTTAAGATGGGACTAACGCATCCCCCATCGGGGAATTTTCTGCTATTCGTGTGAGGTATTTAATGATCTTGGTCATACTGTCCTGTGAATGCAACTGAAGAACCTTGAAAGAGGCTGTTATTGGTCCAGATATTTCTTTTAGCACTTTTTAAGACATTTCGAAACCCCCCAAAAATCAACGATGTTTCTGGCAGTGAGAGATATCCATAGATTCTTACGCTTTAAGGCGTTCGTTATGAAGCTTACTTCACACGCAAACTGTAACCTACTAGTGCATTATTAATAAAATTTTCATGTTACATAAGTTGTTATTATTGTATTGAATGTTTAGGAAAACGTCTTTACTTAAGTACAGATTCCGTCTACGTTAATTTCTTTGAATATAACCTCAAAATTTCGCATTGTCGCCATACTTGTAACTGTTGACTTACGAATAATTTCCCAAATAATTTTGCATATATGTTCGTGATCTGTCTCTATACTAGATTTTAAGTGTAGATAATATAGTTTATACCTCAAAAGTTCGCTCGTCCGCCATGTTGCTATTATTGTTTGTAGGAAATTTAAAATACGATATTTAGGTGGTCTCTAATGGCACAACATTTATGTCACGTTTCATGTTCTGGAATTTTTTTCCAAAAGTTTGAAGCTAGGAGATCTTTATCAGGAGATAAACAGGTCCCAACGTGAAGCTAACTACTTATTTTAATCTGGAAGTGAAACCTAGAAATCGTCGAAGCTTTGCAGATTGTCTGAAGAAGTAGACCTAATGGGACGCGATAAGCTTGGACAACCTTGAGAACCCCGTGACTTTGAGTGAATAGGACACACACGGCTAGATGTGCTGTTCGCGCGAGTTAACACGTCATTAAGACTCCCTCGAAGTACAGGCGACCTCATGGGAATGAATACATTCGTCTGATTAATTAATGTGCTATTTGCATTGCATTGATGGACGAGGCACGGACTGTCTCGTGAGAAACTGTTACTATAACAGTGAGCAGCTTCGTGTTCTATTTGACGGCTTTACTTTGATAGTAACAACTCTTATATAACTGTCATGGACGATTTCTAAGCTCCGTATTGACTCGTGTTGTTTTTTGAGAGCAGGCCCTTTTTGAAATTGAGGTACGCCGTTGTGTGAGCAGGTGAAATTAAGTCTAACGTGTGCGGCGGTGGGAAGAGTGGTTAGCATTCCTCTATCTGCGAGGCCCGGATTGAGTCACAACCATCTCCTTCCCAGTTCATCAGTTTCACTCACTGTTCCTGACATTCGACTCCACATCACGTAAGCTGGCTTTAAAAATAATAAAAGTCAATGGAAAAATGTATCAATATTTTTTTGTTCGTTATTGGTTTGCGTAGGCCTATGGAGACAGTTAAACCGTTTGGAATGGGTTGTAATGTCTGCACATAAATTACTGTTTCTTGGTGCGTACATCCGTGTTAAGAGGTTGTTCCGACCACAAAAGGGGCTCTTGTTGGCGAGTCTGACCGCTACATAACTCTCCCGACGTGGGACGTATGACTACAGAATAAAATATTTGAGCGCAAAACGAGAACAAGACATTTGATTTTATGGTATGTTTGTTTGAGATGCTGTCACAAACAGGAGCTCAAGTTAAACCTAACCGTAAATAGTAGATGAATTGCAAAGGACTGAGAGAGTGAGGATGTAGATTGGATGAATCTGGCTCCAGTGGTATCCTGTTGTGAACACGGCAGTAATTAGCGGGCTTACATAGACGGTAACAAATTTCGTGGCCTGTTGAGCGTCTGTGTGGGATGTGTGTCGCGGGTTGAGTTAGTGTTTCATTCTTAATTAAGCTTGCATCAAACTGAATGACGTGAGTATAAAATGGTGGGGCTTTATGCTAAATTTGGAAGAAATTAAAAAGTGCAATACGAAACCATCTTTTGATTCACGTTATATTTCTGTCATTTGCAAAATGTCTATATTAATTTACATACATTCATGTTCCTTTGTTTTATGTGTGGGAGGCAAGCAGGCGATAAGGTAGGGTCACGTCAGGTCAGGTCTTGCCACGCAAATGACAAAGTTGTTGGTATTATTGGTCCACTCATTTTTCTCAGGCCTCTTGTATATCTAATTGACGGCTTTCGCGCCATTTATCATTTGGTATCTTGATACGATTTCATGAACTTGATTGTGCCTATTGATCGTCACCTATTCGTCATCACACTGTAACTGCGTCATATCTCATCTCTTGTTCTTTTTTCCTCTTAGTTTGTTTCCATAGTAACTTTTAATTGTAATGTTGGAAACTCACAAAATGCTAGGATGGACTTTCAAGATATGGAAAAAGATTTTTTTTTTTCCCTTATGTCAGCGGGAAATACCAAAGAAAACCCGAAAAGAAGATGCCGGTGTTTGTGAATCAGTAATTTTAAAATAATAGCGGTATTTGTTAGCAATGTTTATGAGGGTTTTTTTTGTTAATACGTAGGATAGACATTAACAATTTTTTTCGATAAATCCTGCCTCCAGATTTTTACAGTACATTTCACCGACTCAAAAAGAATGTTTTTTATGTTCGCCGTGAGAACTTAAAATCTGACAATTTAGAAGAAGCCAGTAGATAGATTTTTGAAACTGCGCGAGGACACAGTGTTTCTAGCCCCTGGTGTTGATTTTCTGTGTCTTTTAAATCAGGACGGACTTCATCGTGTACTTTCTATTACAAATTATCGCATTTCAAACCTGACTTGTATAAAATAGATGGTATTAATTCTGTGTAAAATAGTATAGAATTTGTAGGTTTCTCTTTCAGAAAAACAATGAATGAAGGACCATATTTTTTGTGTAACTTTTTATAGATAGTTGTGGTTTGTTACCATCTTTAGTATACCACAACGCACCGAATTGCGTAGATGAACTAACTTTTTTGTTTTTTTTGTAGTCTAAATTAGTGAGCTGGGTTTTCGTTAATCGGCCTACAGCTGTTGATATAAGGGTTTTGTTGTGCCTTTTAAGAGTCGCGTTGTGGTATGTTTTTTGTTATTTTGATGCAACGCTCATTCCAGTGTCAATTTGCGTTAATACAGAATTAATTTTTAAAGCGTCATACCAAGTTTGTACGTCAGACATTTACTGAAGCAAGTGGATTACAGACGTTGGTATTGGCAGTAATTATGATCGTAATTATGGTGTGTATCTGACGACTAACGAAGCAAACATAATTTCTCGAAGTGTCAAAAGCCGACAGTCGAAACACGCGGCATCCATAAATCAAGCATTTCACGGATTTGTGGGAACGCAAACAAATATTCTGATCTAGAAAATCCAACTTCTTGTCACATAAAGAGGAAATCAACGTGCCAAAATAAAAAGTGACAAACGCACACACATTCAGTGACAGTGACGTTGATGGTACTTGGGGCAGATACAATGACGTAATCTTGGGGTCTCGGGTTCGATTCCCGGCGGTGCCCGAATTTATAACTTGTGTTGGGCAAGGCCGTGGTCTAGGCAACACGGAGTTTTCCTCCGTGGCATCCCAACAATTACTGCATTCACACACAGAAGAAGGCAATGGCAAACCACTTGTGGATCATCTGCCAAGAACGTATATGAACAGGTCCCAGTCCGAGAAAAGGATGGAAGGATCCTGTTCATATGGACCTGTCGTCAGACAGAACACTAATTAAAATATATACACCTCGTATTGTTCTGGCCGATGTCGTAGACTAACGACCGCGTTCCCTGCGCTTGATTCTGGAGCTCTGGGTAGCAAGGAGCCGTCATTACTGTAACAGGGATATTGAACTTTCGGGTCGTGCTATCTGTGTTACCCGCCGTACTGTTTGCTCCACCGGAGGTGTGCGAACCTTTCTACGATCTGCGTGCTTCCGTTCCGATATCGAGGAAACCGCAGCGTCCTGTCGACTTCCTAAGGAAACCTCTGACAATTTCTCCTTTTCCACGTTCATTCATCTGCACTGGAGGATCCATGCCCTGAGACTTATCCTTGCTCACTTAGTTTTTCGTTTTAGTTTAATTTAATTTGTTTTAGAAGGCGTCTTTTTTTCTCATTTTTGTCCTGTTCACCAGTCTCTTTTATTGTCGATATTTTTAATTAATTAGCCGTCACAGTGGCCGCGTGGTCTGAGGCGTGGGCCTTGTGCCACTTGGTCACTGGTACCGTGGGTACGAATCCCAGTCAAGCCAAGGATGTCTGTCCGCGGTTTTTCTGTGTTGGGCTGATCACTCGTCCAAGGAGTCATACCAACTGTCTAATAGATCAAAACCAACGAAAGTTGGGACCCGCAGATGTTCAAGGCACTGAAGAACAGGTCGCCTAGGTATCATAAGTAAGTATTTTTTAATTATTATGCTTATTACCAAGAAAGCCGTATTATTATGATAGCGAAATTAAGGAGTCTCAGTGGGCCCGAAATATAGTTTGGATGAGGAAAATAGGAAATCCGTCACCAGTTTTTGTGGAGAAACCACTTCGAACACCAAATGAGAAAAAATTATAAGGTCGCTGTTGCGGAAATACGTTGTACTGTGGAACGTTGATCTGATTGGCTCAGGATCGTGTCGGATTTCTGTCTTTTGTCTGTCTGGGTAGCATCTGTGATTGGCCCGAGGTGAGAGTTAAAACAATTATCGTTCGGAATCCGTTACTGCTACTGTGACCCTACACGATCTCTTGCGGCTTTCACAACTCAGTATAAGGTTTTTGTGGATATCATGTGTTGTAGATGGTTGTTTTGCGAAAGAGAAGTTCTGCTGTGTTTTACAACTGAGAGACGAGGAACCAGGCATCAAATTTTAAGGAGACAATCAAAAGGATTACCTTTATTTAAGCGAGAGTATTAAAGAATGGCGAACTTGTGTGTGGCTCTATCACAAGGTGTGGGTCGATCAAGAATGATTCGCTCTTGTACTTAATGGGAAAACACGACATTTAATACCTCGCAGAAATTAACATGACATGAGTTTCAGTTCTTTTATCGTAATGTTCACTGAAATTCTTCCTATATTATTTATGCGCCTTAGTGTTGAGACTCGAAGATTGCGATCGAACATAAATTAGTTACAATTGTATATAATCCAGCAAAGTTATTTTCTAGTCAGAGTTCTATAGTAGGCTGGTAGTAGGATCAGTGTAAACACGTCTGATGGTGATTACTTGTATTTGTTTGGCTCAGTCACACAAAATCATTGCAAGCATTCAGACTTGCGTCTTATTGAGTCGTTAAGCGTGTGGTACCATTTTCATAGACACATATTTTTCTGGTAAAACCTGTTGAACATACTTTAAATTTTTGTTCCCAAACCCTGCGTGGATCTATAAGAGGAATCTCGGATGTTATTGGATACTTGTTTACTGTGTTTAATATTTATTCTTTGTATTATAGCTTCGTTTTGGTGTCCATTGAGGGCCGAAGTCCATGGTGATTCAGTAAAACGACGACCATTATCATGGTGTGCTATAGGTGTTGATCAAAATTTGTTATACATTTCATACCCTACCCATCTAGTCATACTTGATTTGATGAGGAGTGGGAATTATTAATCTCCTCATTGTGTAATTCTCTACATCCTGTTGTAAATTCCTCTCTCTGAAGCCCAGACATTCTCCTTTTCGCCTTATTCTCAAATACAGCCGACGTTTCTCGTTCGCGGTTTTGCGTATTCGCGGAAAATTTGTTGTGGTAAGTTTATGTAACACAGGCGTACGTCCCTCGCTCTTCCGTACGGTGTAATACACAAAGGCTCCATCTCCCCGACTGTCTCAGTACTTGCGTAGATATCGTATCACGCCGATTGCTAAGCGACTGAACTTTTCGCTGCGATGCTGAAGACCAGGGAACAAGAAAGATATCGCTGTTGTATTTCACTTAGCGGGACATTTATAGCCGTCATAATTGGCTGGCCGCACCTTGTAGTGCGGGTCGTAAACCCCGCTGCGGCCAAGGCGCAGAGCCATGCAAAGTATGCTGATCATCCGGGGTGTGACAGTAGCGTTCTGGGTCGTTTAATGACATTGTTTAACCCTGTTTTTACACAACGCCGAATGTGATGGAAATGTGGTCACTGAGGACGTTTCTCTTGTGAAGAAAAATGTCTTGAATCGTGATTGGTTAGTTGGAGTGAAAATGTTGCAGACCTCGAAGCATGAATGATAATAATTCATGCATTCGATCCATCCAGCATTGTGGGGGGGGGGGGGGGGGTTGCAGCCAGCCTCGTATATTTTCTGTGTGACAAGCCGAGCGGAAGGTACAGACATTCAAGGCGAGGCTGGTAGGAGCCAGTTGGCTTTTAAGGGAGTCTTGGATATCACCTCAGCGACTTCAGACAACTGATAACTGTATTTGTCTTTCTTACGCTGTTGTTTTATGCACATATGGATTCGAAACGCGGCCTCTCGCTCTGAAGCAAGGATACAGACACGTGAACAAAGTGCCTAGGAGGATATTTTGGAAGTTACAGAGTTGTAGAGAAAAGTTCCGACCGAGGAGTTTCACAGTTTGTAGCAAGTGTCTGACATTATAAGGGCGATAAATAAGGAATGATGAGATGAACGTGGCATGTATCATGGACGGGAGACACAGAAGATGCATACAAAATTTTTGTTTCAAAATTTTGTTAGAGGATGCATATGCTGGTAATGTGGTAATACTTTCAGATGTTTTTGGTTGTTACGTTTACTCGACTGAACTTTCTCTGAATAGGGTTCATGAACTACCTTGCTTTAGTTGCGATGGCTAGGTTCTGTGCCTTTGTCCTTTTCCATGACGTAAGATGGTACATAAGTAGGCCGGTTTAGTGCTCATAACCTAACAACTGCAAGGATACTTACAGAAGATTGTAAACCACTAAGTTGCTTCTCCCATTACCATGTGGTTGATGTCTGCCGCGTTAAATAGTCCCACTGCGCTTAGCGTTTTATTCTTACCACCGTCATTGTGTGTTCGTTTCTCATAGCGAGGGTCCAGGGTTCAGAACCGTACAAAATAAGAGTTATTGTTTTTTATTGGCTGTTCTCTGCATTTGCTATTTGAAAGTATGAATTTCTAAAGCTAATCGAGTTCCTAAAATTTGCAAAGTTAAAAAAATTGTTAATCGTTTCAATAATTCATTTCATTTATTAATGTGCCTGACATCGCAAAAGCCTATAAAAGCAAGCACTGAAATGAAAAGGATAATGAAATAGATTTGAAAGCAAAAAGGAGATATATGTAAAAACAGAAAAGAATTATTCTGATTAAGAAAGTTGTTATCGGCAAGTGAAATGCAATCACGTGGAAGATGTCAACGCTCCTATGGGCTGCATTGCCTGCAGAAACGCATCTGGCTGAGCGATTGACCTTGAAGTTACGATACGCAGTAAAATCTGAGCAGCCTCTTATCTAGTGTTTACGCTGTAACTAACAATATCCAAAACAAATGAGCACAATTTTTTTTTTTCCCTTTAAAACATTGCTAAGGTCAACGTCCCTCGAAGTTCAGAGGAGTTGTTATGAAATTTAATCTAACAAAAATATCTTCATATCACAATCAACACAGGTTATTAAAATATATGGTGAAACTTAAAGCTGCAAATATCCTTTGATTTTTTCAGGTTAGAGGAGTCAATTATAATGATGATGTTAATAATAATAATTATGATAAAACTGCCATTTTAGGATCTTCATACATCATTCGAAAGACGCTGTCGTAAAATATAATTAACCCTCACAATAAAACTAAACATGTAGCACATATTAAAAACAAAATGTATTTCAGAAATAACTACTGCACTATATACCTTAGGGGCAAAGTTTGTCTCAGGTACATAGAAGTAAATACACTGTAAAGTGGTGAATAGATGGAATAATAATATAATATGAATATGAAAATAAATGGGAAACGAAAGGTGTATCTGTACCTGTGGGCACACTGTGGCAATGCTGAAAAATGGAGAAAATTACACAGCGAAAAGCTTTTATCTTCTGAATTCGTCATTTGGTGTTCGTAGGGATTTTACTAAGTAGAGACGGCTAAAATGGATTGGACGTGCAGAATGAAAGTTGGTGTACGAAGTTCATTCGAACTCTGTAGGAGAGAATATCCAGCGCCTTAGAATTTTTATGTGACGCAGTACCACATGATCTGTTTGTAGAAGTCTCTCATGCTGGTCTCCTTTCGAGCGCTTTGGATGGAAATATAGACGTACCGCAATGCATGCTGTCGGTTTGACTGAAAACAGGCTTTGTGAGGGCATTTGTAGTGGGATACAGTGACGTTTAGAAATTAAGGTATTGAATTGGAGGAAGGGCGGGGGGGGGGGGAGATAGAGAAAAAAAATTAAGCTGACATGTTTCACCTAAGAAATTCACTGGTTGAACACCTGCTGTAGTGTGAAGTAAAGACCGATGTTTTTAACTAAGAGGGTATAATGATTGTTGTGCGGGACTGTATAACGTAAACAATTCGAACGAATTGAAAACTAACTCTAAAAACTGAAAGCCATAGATAGTGGTAACTTTTAAGTTGGAAACGTAGGCCCTTGTATGAATATTTTGGTTTGGGGCCGATCTCAGGGCGTTGGGCTACCTGTTGTGAGCTGGTGACGTCCTGCGAGGGAGGGGCGGACGCCGTGACGCCGTCCTTGTTTGCCACCCTTCTTACTGCTTAGTCCGGTCAGCTGGAAAGGAACGGGGTTCTCTTCCTCCGGCAGGTTCGATTACCCCAGCATTAAGGGTAATTACAGCGTGGAAGACTCTCAGCGGCGGAATCGTAGGATGGTCAGTGTCTCTCGGAGTCTCCTGAGAAACAAGCTAGCCTGTTGAATTCGATATTTTCTTGTGAAAATAGCATGAGGGTCCAAGCTGTTCAGTGTCTGTCCTACCGATGTTCCTTAGCGCATTGTCTCTCCATTTGCTGCCTCCATCCTCCCATAAATCAATCAATTCATTCATTCATTCATCCACTTTCTCCTCTATAAATCAACCGATCATTGTATCAATCAGTCCGTCCGTGTATCCCATTTATTCTTATAGTCATACAGTGCATTCGTGGATTTCACCTATCCTTCCATTAATTTGTAAATCCACCCATCCGTCCGCCCGTCCTGTGGAGTTTCTTTGGCGCCAAGAGGCAGAAGCCAACCGCGAGCAGTGAGTGAGTCTCCCTCATGAATTGCTTGTCACGTGGCAGTCCTTCACATGCCAACCGTAGGTACAGTCAACAGACCAGGAGAAAATCCCTGCTAGGAATTCGATATACGCGCATGCGCGACATTTCGGGGTGAGTGCCGACCCATCCTAAAAGCATTCGTTCCACAACCACCGAACGAACAACAGACGACAGGCTTTCATGTGTTCTAATGGGTACAGCTTTAAGATTACCTCACAGCGGCACAGCGATTTAATCTAGAATATTATCACAATACCCACAGAACACATTAGAGGTGCACACACTACACGCTACTCTTAACTGCTTGATGTTTTCAGTCTGTGTAGTAGCCTTAAACTCTGACGTATCACACTTCCCACCAATAGCAGCCCTCTAGTCGAGCTGATTAGTAACATTCCCCCCGCACCGCACCAGAAACGACTACCCCCAGAAGGGATTTTCTCGTGATCTGTGGACAGTACATCCATTCGTTTTAAACTGGATTTTGGAGACGATTAATTCTGTCATTAGAAGCGTCACAGGGAAACTGCGTTGAGTTTATTGTCTCCGAAACCAGATAGTCGTTCAGGTTTGTTATTTAACGACGCCGTATTAATTTTTGTTCATGGCGAATCGTGCCCTCGTTTCAACTGTCCCGTTCTCCGTATGTGGTCCGCCGGTCCGCTGTTGATAATGTCGACATGCAGGTACCACAACTTAAAGAAATGCATTCTTTTTCTATTGTAGAATTTGAAGACTGCGAAATTTGAGGCTGTCGAGACGGTGAAAATGTCGATGTTGATCTTCTGGGTTGTAACACCGCGTGAGCTTGTAGGCAAACAACGTTTCGGAGAAAGGTACTGTCTCCGTCTTTAGGGTTGTAACCAACATCGATAAACTGCTTGTGTCGAACATCAGTAAACGTCCTACGCCCTTTTAATGCTACATAAATAGATTAATTTTATTTACCGGTATTAAATGACCATGTTCAGACGTGCTGATAATCAGGATTGTAGACTATTGTGTGCGCTCGTGTTTGAGTGTTTGTCTAGGTCTATAATGTGAGACGGACAGGGTTATCGGAAAACCACTCCAGATTCGCCGATCCGTGAATCAGAAGAGGTTGAGAACAGCTTCTACAGAGTTCAGTTAAATCCGTATCGACGCGAAAGACTTTGGTTCTGTGTTAGACGATTACACGTTTACAAATCTCCAATTATGCCTGTCAGAATAACGAAATAGAACGTGGATGGACCTCGTATTCTACTGAGATGTGAACCGGTGTTCTGTACGCGTCAGGCATGGCCACCGGAATCAGCATTGTATCAACTATCGAGGTTATTTGGTGTATAATGAAATGAGAGCTTTATCGTGCACGATAAATTCTAAATGGCTGAAAAGGAAGTGGTCGTAGCCCGTTGGCCTTGAGAGGCAGTCCGTGTGGCTGAGAATCTATCCGGATGTCCCCCCCCCACCCCATGGAGCACACGGGTTCTGTTCGGAATTGTGGCGACAGAAGACACTGGTTTTAAAATGGAAATCTCATGCCACGTGCTGTGTATAAGCCAGTTATTGTTATCACTGTGGGATCCACCGGCCGGTTTAACGACAGCTCCAGTGTAGACGTGTTAATAGCCTGTAACAAGTAATTATCCAGGACGATGACTTTCCACCATTGTTCACCAAAGATTACAGACTGCATTAGAAAAAGAAGATTTTAAATTATGTTTGTGAAACTTGTAAGGTACTGTGCCGAGAATTAGCGTTCTTATCACTGATACCGGTGACCGTGAGGCCTAAGTGGTGTACAGGTTTTTTACGTACTGATCCAGTTCAAGGATTTCTACTGCGTCTTAACAAACGTTAGGGCTTTCAGTTAAAGAACTTAACGTTCGAATCGGTCTGTATCACCAAGATCAAGAATGAGAATAGGACGGAGAAATAATGCTCCTAGTTACGTTACCTTACCTTTCATCTCGTCTTCGTTTCATTATTTTTCCGTGATTCGTGTTTTCCTTAGTCTTATCCTTTCTGGCTTAACATGTGATTTCCTGAATCCTTGCAAAGGCAAGCGAAAAGGCTACTTTCATAAGATCAGACTATCTCGAAGAAGGAGGAGTACACTTGCCGAAATATATGGCCCCATCAAAATAAAGTCTGCTGTAAAATTAATAAGTGTTGACGTATCCTTTCTAGTAACTACACCTCGGGAGGACATGATTTGCGGACACATGGTTGCCCCCGTAAGCCTGTTTGACGTGAGCGTTGCGTTATTAAGAAGTTAGCTCTTAAATGGCCTGGACTTCGGGTAAGAATTTACACATAAAATACCAGGTCGGTGAAGGAAGAATAGAAATTTGCAGTGCAACTGCAACCCTTCTCCTGTACACTTTCCTGGACCACGCAAGTCACTCCTGTCTCCCCTCTTACCCCGTTCAGGGGCGATTCTTGGCATCTGTAGAGTGGAGACGCAGGGCAATTCATGGCGCCAAGGGGCCGACTTGTCTCTCTCTCCCCCCCCCCCCCAATCCAAAAACCTTGGGAAGTTGTCCCCTCCCACTTCCCCTTCTGGTAATAATATAGGTAAAGTTCTTTCTTGCTACTGTGCTGATGTTGAAGCTACAATGTTTGGAGCCGAGGGTTGACCATCATTTAAGATTTTGTTTCAAGGATGTCTGATAATCAGTTTACAACAGTTTGCTTATATATATATATATATATATATATATATATATATATTGGCTGCCCAAACGTAGATGTTGCGTCGTGTGGTCTGGTAAATGACCGACTTTTCAGAGGAGTTTACTGCTTGCATCATCAGTGCGAAAATGTAGTCTTTCAGAAGTATAAAACACGTGAAAATAGTTGCTTCACACGGACCTACTCGGTGTTTCAAATTTTGAATGGTGACTTCATGGACAATGCACTGTAGATGTGTGCAGTTTCCACAAGGAACGTGGAAAATAGCAACATGACAGCAGAGCAGGATATTTTAGATTTGTACTATAACTGATTATTCATTGTAACTTGGCATGTGGTGATGCATTTATCTGGTGCATGATGGCAGAATCGACATTCTGTATGTTTTTCCTGCAAAGCGACAAACTACGGACTGGACACCGTAGGGATTCCCCAACAAGGGCATTTTATTTTCAATGTTCCTTCTCAGTGCATGAGGTCTATGATTCTTTGGGCCTAGGAGAGAAGACGATGGGGCGTGGAGAAAACTGCATAATGATGAGCTTAAAAATCTGTACTCCTCTCCCAATATTGTCAGGGTGATTAAGTCGAGAAGAATGAGATCGGCTGGGCATGTAGCGCGCATGGATGGGACAAGAGGAGTGCACCGGGTATTGGTTGGGAAGCCTGAGGGGAAGAGATCTCTGGGGAGACCTAGACGTAGATGGGAGGATAATCTCAGACGGAATCTATGGGAGATAGGAGTTGAAGGCGATTGGATTTTGTTGGCCCAGGACAGGGACCGGTGGGGGGCTTTGGTTAATTCGGTGATGAACCTTCGGGTTCCGTAAGCCATCTGGTTGGTTGGGTCCACTATTTGGGAAGCCTGAGGGGAAGAGACCGCTGGGGAGACCTAGACGTAGATGGGAGGATAATGTCAGGCGGAATCTATGGGAGATAGGAGTTGAAGGAGACTGGATTTTGTTGGCCCAGGACAGGGACCGGTGGAGGGCTTTGGTTAATTCGGTGATGAACCTTCGGGTTCCGTAAGCCATCTGGTTGGTTGGGTCCACTATTTGGGAAGCCTGAGGGGGAGAGACCCCTGGGGAGACGTAGACGTAGATGGGAGGATAATCTCAGGCGGGATCTATGGGAGATAGGAATTGAAGGAGACTGGATTTTGTTGGCCCAGGACAGGGTCCGGTGGAGGGCTTTGGTTAATTCGGTGATGAACCTTCGGGTTCCGTAAGCCATCTGGTTGGTTGGGTCCACTATTTGGGAAGCCTGAGGGGAAGAGACCGCTGGGGAGACCTAGACGTAGATGGGAGGATAATGTCAGGCGGAATCTATGGGAGATAGGAGTTGAAGGAGACTGGATTTTGTTGGCCCAGGACAGGGACCGGTGGAGGGCTTTGGTTAATTCGGTGATGAACCTTCGGGTTCCGTAAGCCATCTGGTTGGTTGGGTCCACTATTTGGGAAGCCTGAGGGGGAGAGACCCCTGGGGAGACGTAGACGTAGATGGGAGGATAATCTCAGGCGGGATCTATGGGAGATAGGAATTGAAGGAGACTGGATTTTGTTGGCCCAGGACAGGGTCCGGTGGAGGGCTTTGGTTAATTCGGTGATGAACCTTCGGGTTCCGTAAGCCATCTAGTTGGTTGGGTCCACTATTTGGGAAGCCTGAGGGGGAGACCTAGACGTAGATGGGAGGATAATCTCAGGCGGGATCTATGGGAGATAGGAATTGAAGGAGACTGGATTTTGTTGGCCCAGGACAGGGACCGGTGGAGGGCTTTAGTTAATTCGGTGACGAACCTTCGGGTTCCGTAAGCCATCTAGTTAGTTAGTTATATGATTCTTTGGCTGCAAACCCCAAAACGCTCTCATGAGACCATGGGTCATCTTGGACAAAGTGACATTGGGGCAGGATTTGCTTCCGTTAATCATTTCACCTTTTCTGTATTCATCAACGCGACAGCTCCGACCAAGCAACGCGTGCCTTTAGTCTTAAGTTAGTGACTTCATCTCTGACCGGGCTCTTGGGTGGTCTGTGAGTAAATGTAGTTTTATTTCGTGCTAACGAGTGCAGATGTCATGTTTTCAGGTTGGGTAATGCTGGTATAGAATGCACGATCGGTGTCGGGCGAAATGCCAATGTCCGTACCGGAGTAAGTCAGGTCGTGATCTCACTGTTGGGGGAGGAGAATTAATATTTCCGCGTTTTATTTGTGAGTGTTTAAAAAAAATTACTCCACATTTTCATCCGACCTTCTGACTCATTTCAGCCCTTTGAACATTCTAAATTCCTCGATACAATACAGATGTGAGAATCACTGTCGTCACTCGATTTAATAGTATCACCTGCAGATGGCGCGTTGTTCCGTTGGTAGGTGTAACGCTTTGGGAGTTAATGAGTTCGCGTTTCGGTCGGCATATCTAAGTCCGTTGAGGTAAACTCCGCTGATAGTCTTCAAATAGTCCTTTGTTTCGTTGATAAAAAGACTTCTTCGCAGAGATAAGTGCTTGGAATTTTTGGGGGAATTTAGGAAAATGTTCATTACGCAGTGACTGGGAAGCGTTATCTGATATAGGAATTACCGGATGTTCATTAAACTTTCATTTTAATCAGCGGTTATCAACTTGCGGACCGCCGATTTTTTGTACGGCGTGCATTTCTTATAGCATTGTGGTACTGTAAATGATAACGATATTTACCCTAAATCATAAAACACGACGTCATCAGTAATTGGCTGTAATTATCTGTGGGAGCAGCTATTGAGCTTGATCGACGTCAGATAAACAAGGCCGCATCTTGCTGTGATCACTTAGGAGTGATGTGTGTTAATATGCGTGAAAATATATATGAGAATCCATGATTTTAATGTTGTTATTTTAATTTCTATATCATATTAGAATTATGTCAGATATTTAAAATAAAACAAATATATTCTTGGTCATTTTGTGCCATGCATGGCACGTGTGCAATGTGTTGAGAACCACTGGCTTAGTGGTTAGAATTCCTCATTGTTTCGTGACACCATCACACTCATGCTGATCAACACTTCGCCGAGTTCATTACCAATCTCACATCTACTTTGGTCCTGGATTATACGTTGTTGGACGCCAGATATCTACGAGCTTGAACTACGTGATAGAAGATGGTACGAGCAGATGAGAAGGGCAAGGTTTAGAGCACGATGCCTTGTGCCCTGTCGCTTACCTTCCGTTCCCCTACCTCGGGTAAGCTAGCCACAAACGAATGTCTTTGTAAGGACAAGAATACACAACTGGAGGGAAATTTGGAAACTCAACTGACAAGCAGTTTGGCATGTAGGTTCCCTGTGAGCTAAGTTCCTGTCCAGTTGCGCAAACTGGTTATGGAAATAAATATATTACATAAAAAACGTTACTAGTTCACTTAATTGAACAGGGACCTCTTATCCTAGGCGAGGTAAGTGACCTTCCTTCGTGCGGAATTGCGTGGGAAATTGAGGAGATCCCTTAAGTTTCATTATTTAATTAGAGGCTTTACTCTCCGTCACAGCCCTTTGCAGCACGAATTATTAGCCGTAAGCAATTATTCCGTCCTCAAAACAGCTTTTGGTCAAATTCCTTAGCAATTCCTCTTCGTACACGCGTTCTAGAAACAACTGGTTTTCCACTAAAAATGAGAGCTGTTCCATCTGCCTTGTGCAGTAAACAGCGTAACGGCCAACGAAGCTCGGAGATATCTTGCGACAGGTAGACTTATAATATGATAGAAATCTCGTAGAATGTTTTCATCAGTAGAACTCCAGAATTATTGTAGCACGTGCAGGGGTGAATCTTGAAACAACACTTATTTCCTGTACTCAGCTGTCATGGTCAGTCAGCGATGACTCAGAATTACAAAAAAGTTACGTGGCTCATATCTGCATCTCTTAAAGGACGCTTCGAATTTAATTGCATGTAATTACTGAACTAAGTAGCAAACATTACTGTTTGATGTCTGTGCTGGTTTTGCAAAAAAGAAAAAAAGTTGGCACACAATCGAAGAAATGCAACAAGAATTATCGTCATTGAAGAAACTCCATTTGTATTTGTGTTTCCGACATCTGCTGCAGATGTCATGGACTCCGATGGTTTACATGCTGATTTTTTTTTTACGTGATTGTCAGTCTTTGAAGACTGATGAATTCATGATGCATCAAATACGATGATGTTTACTATGTACTTAGGTAAAAATATGCAATTAAACCTGGAGCGTCTTTTTAGAAACACCCTATAGATAAAAGGACACGGATCTGTCGCCCCGCCGTTGGAACCGGAAGGTTCATCGTCGTTTCCACTGCAGTCTGTTTTAATAAGATTAATTTTAACGTCATACTCCCAGCTATGCCTGTCTTCAAAGTGGTCCGTTTTTCGTCCATGTTTTCCGACTTGATATTTGAATGCATTTCTCATCTGTTCTGTTGTATCGCATGTCCGTTTATTATTTCTTACTGTTTCGGCGTGGTGATACTGGATTTCAGCCACTGACGGGCCCTTTGTATCCCCCAATGATATAAATGAGCAGATTTGGAGCAGGGTTGGAATGCTACTGATCGAGAGAAACCGAAGAACTTGGAGAAAAACCTGCCCCATTGCCACTTTGTCCATCGCAGATTCCACCTCACTCATCTGGCCCCATTTCCAGGTCTGCAGAATCTCCTCCTAGCACGTGATAACACAGCAGTCCACTGGCCTTGTACGTACAACCTATGTGGCTGACCATAACCATTTTGATACAGTCCACCACAAGAGTAACGTTTCAGATCTTTATTCGGCACGTTGCGTGTTCGAGTCTCGGTCGCGTTACTTCTTACCCCCCAGTTACTCGTTACCAAATCAAGTTCTATAATTGCCGTTGCCCTGAGATACGTGGTAAACCGCGCCTTTCACACGTCTTGATTTAAACGTTGTGTGTCCATAAACCTTGCAGTGACCCAACACTCACATCGTGCGTCATCATTGGACTCTGAGCACATCATAACGTAACATGAGTTGGCTGAGAGTGGAATTTCCAGACGAATTACGAATGAAGGTTAGGTTGGTTATGTAATATTAATTATATTTCTGGTGCAAGCATGGAGGCGCTGTAAACACTTGAAATCACGCGTCAGGTTGGCCAGTTACATCATGAAAGAACTAAGTTACGATGACACCGTTTGGAGTACAGTCACGACATGGAACAGAACTTCTTTTCATAATTCTTGTCCTTTGGTTTTCGCGGATGAGGTTGGTTGGGAATATTGTTTCCCCATACATTACAGTTTCCATCTCCATGATAAGTGTCTGGGAAGTTTAATGAATCCGCTTTGATAACCGCTGCATTCTCGCTCAATCACGTCAGTCAACTCCCACAAAGTTCAGACATTTTCTCAAATACAGACATTAACACTGAAGATGGCAAATGCAAGATTTTGCAACGGTCCTCGTCCGACATGCTTGTTTACTAAAGATAAAAATCTGTAGTCATTTACACAACTAACGAACATAGCAGCAATAAATCTGCTTTCAAATACAGGCTGCTGAGCGAAACATGTAGCAATGTTCCTTCTTGAGACCTTCATTTTGTCTCAGCTGGTGAAGAATTTCTGACGTTCGTGGAACCCAAAGGTCCATTGCCAAGTCCAGGTGTCGATGTTACCAGCAAACTATGAAATCCGGCAATGTATAGAATGCCTAAAGTCAGTAGGTAAAGTATGAAATTCAGGCATTTTATAAAATTCCTAGAACTTTTAGGCAATGTATGAAACTAACAGTTTACTTTATACCATAGAATACCTAGGAATTTTATAAAATGCCTCAGATTCTTTAGGCAAATTATATAACAAAGAAGTTTCTATAATACGATTTATACAATTTTATATAAAACAATTTTTGTTAATTTCTCAAAACTTTTGTTCTGTTCAGTACCTTAGTGTTTTCGCGACTATCCTGCACAACCTCCATCTTGACAGCTTACCCAGTCGACTTTGATTAATTTTAATTTAAACAACCATACAATATTAACATTACCATTTATTTCTACTTTGCCTACTGACTATAGGCATTCTATACATTGCCGATAACATCGATACTACATACATCCTATACTAAATCACTTGAATTCAGTCCACAACCCACGTCCCATTTTTAAAAATCCATTTTAATAGTTTGTCGCCATCTACGACTGGGTTTCTCAAGTGTTCTCTTTCCTTCTTTTCATCTCCCCCATGCACTGCACCTTTTCGAGTCGTCATTGATTTCGCAACGACAGAGAATGGACACTGCGTGATTTAGATGGACTGTGCTCACGCGTGTTCCCACGTGTTGCCTGTTACAATCCACACCGGGTTTGTAATTGCATACATCGATGTGAAGGTCCACGCCATGAAGACGTGCATGGGAACAGGGTCCAGTAATCGTTGGCAAAGAAGCTGGAAGAAGATTTCTGCGCGGCGACCAAGAAAAACGTCGCTGGATGACGTCCGTACATTTCGTGGGCGACCTGCATTGGCATGTGCCATAGGTGTTGCACGTCCTGTCACACGGAGACGCTGTTTCAATCGTCAAAAAACATTGGCGTTCTTGTACAGCTGTACCACCCCGACTTTTACAGGCATGACACAGTAATCTTCATGTGTGTATTTCATGATCATTATTCGGTCACAGCTGAGCCCTGCTGTACGCTGTGTGTCTTGAGTACACCTAAAAACGCCCTGCATGCATTGTGACAATACTGCTGAGAATTGTTACCCCGTTTGACGGTGGCGTGTATCTCGAAAAGTAAGCATCTCAGGACAGGACTTTTTTGTAACAAGGAATCACACTTTGGAGAGCTTGTACCTGAATTTTGTTTCAATGTATAGGGGCTGTTATATATACAGTAAATTTGTAAGTAACTTTTTTTTTGTGGAGACAGGGTATATTCCATGGTCATTAATGACACCAATAACAATGCGTCTGAATAAATTATGCCTATAAGTTGCTTATACGATACAGTTATTTACTGTAAGAACTTACATTCTACGTGTTGTATGAGGTAACCTGCTTTGTAATTTACGGAAAAGTAACTAGAGAAAATTGTTTGACCTTTGTACCTTCACATGCGTTGTGGAAAAAGTTCATAAACTCTCAGGTCGGAACCCCACGTGGGCTACACGCACGTAGTTTCATTCTAAAAATGAAGTGCGGTGATTGGATTCTGATGTGGGGATGACGGTTCTAGAGTCCCGAACACAAGCAGGCGGGGAAACATGTGGTTTAGAACATTCATGTTTGGCCGAGCAGAGCCAGGCGGGAATTTTATTGAATAAATTACCTCTTGCGGGATCATGTTGACTTAACTTCTAAGTAATACGTGAAGTATGTGATTGTTACTTAGCCTCTGTCAGGTCTCATGTATCCTATTTGACTTTGTTTAAATCGATATCACGATGAAAAAGAATTCTACCATTTGCTGAGTTAAGATGTGGGTGAGGTTGGCATACCTGCTCATTGATATTCCTCCATGTTGTAATTGGTAGGCTAAGCTGGAATTTGGGAAAGAATTTCGCGCCCAAGTGCGTCAATGCATCCGTGTCATATGAGATAAATTAGCTGAAGAAACACGAAGACGAATTAGGTAGCTTAGATGGATGTACTAAAGAAAAATATAATAAAAATGAATATCGTATTTTTACGCCGTGGCGACGCGGAGGCGTCGTTTTCTCTTTTATTTCGAGTTGCCATTACTCACCACTCGAGCCAACAATGCAGCACGGCGCTCCAATCGATCGGGGGCACGCATTTTGTACCCGTGTATATCGTAAGAGGTTTTTAAGAATCCAGTTTTTGAGGGAAGCTATTAGTCAAACACATCAAAACATGGCGGGTACGCGTACAGGAGAAAACATGGGGTGGGAGCTGAAGTATTGTTCTGGTAATACCAGCCGCGAGAGAAGATGATGAAAGGATTTCCGCCGAACATGACAGATGAGCATCGAGCTGCGATCTGACAGAAGAGAGGAAAGGGATGCAGGAATGGTGGGGGGAGGACGAGGGGAAGACAAAAATGCCTCTTAACACTTAATGTGGAAAAAATATAAATTGAATCCATGGAGAGCTTGTGAAAAATCATTAATACAAAAAAAAAAACGACCTGAAGTTTTACTGGAACTATTAATGCAGAAATTGCCTATATTACCAGAGTCGTATTTTATTACAGAGACAGAACTGGAAGATCCTCGTTTGTTTTTGAAATGTCTGGCTATCGCCTACGGCTGTTTCTGGAACTAACAACAGTATCGACATTCCTAGATCAGGAGAGTGTCATAATGTTGCACAAAAATCACTTAAAACAGAAGTTGCAAGGCTAATTCAATACTGGAAGTAGATTTCATGAGTTCGAAGTCTCTCTTGACTTTACAATCTATCTAAGGAAGTTGTGGGTGTGTACACTAGCCTGTGTAAACTAGTGAAAGTCAGAAGTAAGGTTAAATCTGATTCACCTCAGAAGTGATGTTTGCATCAATGAAGTGTGTGTTGGATATTATTAATATGAACCACCCCGCTGTTGGTTTGCATTCATTGCCTTTTGAGTGGCGATAATATTGTAACACGTTCGACGTGGTTGTGCGTTCTGAATGCTGATTTATAAGCTTGAAGGGAAGAAATCACTCGCTAGGCTTAGATGGAAGGATTATATTAAAATGGATCTGGAGAATATGGGGTTGGATACATCTGGCTCAGGGGACAGTCTCCTGCTAAGACGGTAATGAGCTGTCGGTTTCCTTAAATGTCGGGGAATTTCTTGAATGGCTGATCTTTCAAGGACTTGCATTAAGTTAGTTACTTAGTTCGTTGGTAACATGGCTGCTCCATTCATGGAATGCGTGAAATAACTTTTGTTGACACTTATTAAAAGTAGTGATGAGTGCGGATTTATGATAGTTCAGTGTGGGCTAGAGGAACATTTACGAATGGCCGGAGCTAATTCATTAGACGTTGTGTGGGGTATACACGTTGTCCAAAAAATATGTATACAACACATTCACTGAATGAAATAAAGACATTTCAATAGACTAAACTTGGTGAATTAACCAATCTAGTGTGGGTCTTCAAAACGATAACAGTTAGATTCGTGGCACAGTTGACGGCGGTGAAACTCTCCGTCTCGTACTACACGGTGTCTATTAAAATCGTGTCTGTGCTTAGCATTGAACGAATTAGTCAGCCAATGTCACAGGCGTTTCGAGAGTAATCGACTAGCGATGCTGATGACGCCCTGTTGATGTCAGGTTGTGGATCGATGGGCGCTATCGTGGTAACTTGAGGTAGCTGATGAAAGTATCTTATCGTGAATGTCGTGGGAATGAGAAAACTGCGAAGACCTCGGGTCAGGACAGCAGTTAATTCGGTCCACATTTGAACAGGTAATCTCACGAATACGTAGTAGACTCATAGAGCCATACCGTTACGTAAACCTGCTCTATGTAGACATACACGATATGTGTGTGTGTTTCTCTTGAAAAGTGCATGTGGGCAATATGTTATCTGTGTATGATATCACTCTGTATTTGAATTCCTTGTAGATGGACCACTGCATGTCCAGCATATGTCCATGGCAAACTAAATTTCCGTAATCTCTTATCAATATTCATGAGGATAGCTTAGCGGTATACTGTAAGAATGTGGCTTGTCTGTCGGTTTTGATCTTTTGTAGGGAGGTGAATTCATGCAAGATTGTGTATATAGTTCATGCCCACTTTGATGAGCAGTTGAAATTATAGTAGGACACTCCGGTCCCTTTAAGAATGCAACGTATCATGATACTGTTATAACATCTTAATCTGTAGGCAAATTGTGGAGTTTTGTTTACGAATATTATACACTTGCGCCATAAAAACATGAAAATGGAGTTTGCGTCACACCCCCCCCCCCCATAACTCTTTAATTCAGTATAAGGGTTGTCCATATTTATATTATGTTTTAGCGTTTTTTTCAAGTCGCATTTCTCATGTCATGGCACAAACAACTAAATAATACTACATATCGCAATCTTGTTTCCTGTCGCCTCGAGGAATCGATATATCGACTCCAGTGTTAATAATTGTGTGTATACTTCACATCCAAGATTATGATCTGCATTTGTACACGTGGGAGTGGAAGAAATGTGTCATAATTAATTATTGGTCATTACTTTGCTCCCAAATATTTTTTCCACGGTTTTCCGTCTCACTGGTTCATGAACAATGATTAAATGAAGACAAATCAAGTAACCAACCCCATGGAACGGAAATATTCTTGAAAAGTTGGTAAAAGTTCAACTGATCAAAGAAATTCTTAGCCTCGTATTGAAGACGATGTTTCATTGCCATGCTTACTATCCACACGCCTGGTTCTTTGCCAGTACACGAGGTTTCAAAACTGGCTTCTTCCCTTGGGGTATTCCGACTAAAATGTATTAATTGATCGCCTTCCTCATGCACGCAATGTCCCATCGATCGCGTCCTCCTGCATTTGAACGCCTTAACGGTAGTCATATTTGACAAAGAACACAAATTAAGAAGGTCCTTGTAGGCTTTGAGTTTTTCACAGCGGTGAGTATGAAGATTTCTGTCTTCTGGGTTGTTGCGCTGTGTAGTCAGGTCGATGTTTACCAACGTATCAGAGGTCATACTGCCTCCGTCATCAGGGCGATGAGTATGAAGATTTCTGTCTTCTGGGTTGTTGCGCTGTGTAGTCTGGTCGATGTTAACCAACGTTTCAGAGGTCATACTGCCTCCGTCATCAGAGTATGAAGATTTCTGTCTTCTGGGTTGTTGCGCTGTGTAGTCTGGTCGATTTAACCGACGTTTCAGAGGTCATACTGCCTCCGTCATCAGGGCGATGAGTATGAAGATTTCTGTCTTCTGGGTTGTTGCGCTGTGTAGTCTGGTAGATGTCCACCAACGTTTCAGAGGTCATGCTACCTCCGTCATCAGGGCGATTTATCGATGGACATCTACTAGACTACACGTTGCAATAACCCAGACTACAGCAATCTACGAAGATCGTTATTATGCTGATTTCTAAGATCTCCCGGTCCAGATATTGTCCTCAGCACTGTGTGCTCATACATCTGTAATCTGTGTTCATCCCAGGGTGAGAGACCAAGTTTCACACTCATGTAAGACAATAAGCATTTTTATTTTAAGTACCCTTTACATAGGAAACCAGAAGATGAATTATTTTGAATTTAATAGTAGCAACAATTTTCCGGAATTTAATGTGCTCTTAATTTTTCTCCAATGTTCTTACGCGTTTCTAATGACATTCTGTGATTTTTTGGAGTAAAAGTTATGTGTCCAGTTGAATTCTGATATCTCATTTACTTTGCCAGCACTGTATATATTTTATTATTAAGGCAGTGATAAGTTATCCCTGCACGTAAATGTGGCACAGTGGTGTGTAGAGTCCTGGGAAGTTCTACGCATTTTCAACCTAAGCATGGGATAAGAACGAGTCATTCCGACAGCCTTCCCGTGTAAGTCTGGATTGTATCCTCGACTTGATGCACGTGATAATGGTGAAGGGAAAATCCCTCCCCTCTCTCGCAGATGCAGAAACTGCATCTCAGTGGTCAGTGGAGGAAGTGAGGTCTCTCTCATGTCCGTCTGCATGTGGCATTTCCTAAACCACTTGCCTCATCCGAATCTTAGTCTTCAGTAATGTAAAGTAAGAGGTACATTACTGATACTGACTCATATAAAATGATAAGTGGTTTAAATACTGTTTTGTACATCGTAATATCAGATTTAATCGAAATCCCTTCAGTAATTCTGATGTAAAATATGCGAACGGACATACAGGCACGACATTCACATGATCATTTTCTGAACGCGTACAAATGGGGAGCCCTACATGAAAATTTTCTTCCGGTACGCCTGTACTATAGGATATTTGGAACTTGTTTCGTTATGATGCAGCTACATTTAACGAAATGCGAGCCGACGAAGACTTAGCGATGTATATAATTTCTCTCTGCTGTTGATTTAGCTGTGTCGGAAATGAATTTCGTTTGGAAACCCGGATGTAGGGCTGTATCTGTATTTCTGCCGTGCTACGCAGTAGATGGAGAAGCGTCTGCCGATACAATGTGACCATTGAATGTTTTGGTAAGTTAAAGAACGACAAATTTGCAGGATTTTAGGTTTTCACTGCGGTGGGTCTGAAGATAGCTATCTTCTGGGTTGGAGCGCCTTGTAGTCTGGTAGTAGTTTACCGACTTCTCAGAGTCCTTGCTGCCTCCATCATCAGGGTGACCCATCGCCCTGGTATTGGAGGCAGCAAGGACCTCTGAAACGTTGGTAAACATCGACCGGACTACACAGCGCAACAACCCAGAAGACAGAAATCTTCATACTCATCGCCCTAATGATGGAGGCAGTATGACCTCTGAAACATTGGTTAACATCGACCGGACTACACAGCGCAACAACCCAGAAGACAGAAATCTTCATACTCATCGCCCTGATGATGGAGGCAGTATGACCTCTGAAACGGTGGTAAACATCGACCAGACTACACAGCGCAACAACCCAGAAGACAGAAATCTTCATACTCATCGCCCTGATGACGGAGGCAGCAAGGACCTCTGAAACGTTGGTAAACATCGACCAGACTACACAGCGCAACAACCCAGAAGACAGAAATCTTCATACTCATCGCCCTGATGACGGAGGCAGCAAGGACCTCTGAAACGTTGGCTAACATCGACCAGACTACACAGCGCAACAACCCAGAAGACAGAAATCTTCATACTCATCGCCCTGATGACGGAGGCAGCAAGGACCTCTGAAACGTTGGCTAACATCGACCAGACTACACAGCGCAACAACCCAGAAGACAGAAATCTTCATACTCATCGCCCTGATGACGGAGGCAGTATGACCTCTGAAACGTTGGTAAACATCGCCCGGACTACACAGCGCAACAACCCAGAAGACAGAAATCTTCATACTCATCGCCCTGATGATGGAGGCAGTATGACCTCTGAAACGTTGGTAAACATCGCCCGGACTACACAGCGCAACAACCCAGAAGACAGAAATCTTCATACTCATCGCCCTGATGACGGAGGCAGCAAGGACCTCTGAAACGTTGGCTAACATCGACCAGACTACACAGCGCAACAACCCAGAAGACAGATATCTTCATACTCATCGCCCTGATGATGGAGGCAGTATGACCTCTGAAACGTTGGTAAACATCGCCCGGACTACACAGCGCAACAACCCAGAAGACAGATATCTTCATACTCATCGCCCTGATGACGGAGGCAGCAAGGACCTCTGAAACGTTGGTAAACATCGACCAGACTTCAAGGCGCTACAATCAAGAAGACAGCCATCTTCAACGAAGATTTCGTCTTCATACTCAGGGGAACAGACAGGGAGAAGGTCTGTCTGAAAAGGTTTTCAAGTAAATGGCAACCTTGGACATCGTCCCTTTCCAACCCTTCTCTGTCCTTGCATAATGGGTACAACTGTCAGCAAAAAAAAAAAGAAGAAGAAGAAGAAGAAGGATATTGGTAGTTGAAGGGAAGGATTCGAAAAGCATAAAAGGAATATTTTTAGGAAGACATTAAAATTTCAAAAATCTTTGGCTCGACACCGTAGAAACGGTAATGGTTTGACCTGACTGGGAAGGGGGAAAGGGTTGAAGGTAATGGGGTGTGTTTCAGGGGTTGGAAACTGGTCCTTAAGAACATGCCGAGGCTTGTACAGCATTTTTGAAACATCTTATTCCTTTCATGTATCAAGCGAATCGCCTGTTCCGGCATCTAATTTGTTACGTCTCCTTTTAAACATATGAGCTGATATCAATGGTCGTGTGGTCTTATTTCGAATCCCGCTTGTCGCTCTGTAAATAGGGGTTTTAGGTTGGAATGTTGCTACCCATTGCCCAACAGATTAAGTCAAAAAGTTGATCAAATTTCGATCTTCTTTAGAAGCGTTTGCAACTGGAGGTTGAAAGAAAGTGACTGTTAGATCCGCGATGTTTCTGTTTGTTCCTGATTCTTAGTTTATTTAATGGCGAGTGGATTTTGTGGCGACGAGTGGTGTTGAACTCGGGACTTCCCGAATACGAAGCATTCGCTCTAAACATTCAAAAGATTGTTATTAATAACGCCAATAAGAATGCATTTTTTATACATTATGTAAAGAAAGACTTTTTTAGGACGATTAAGCAAATATTGAGAATGGTTGAACGTGTAGCATGACAGGGGATATAAGAAGTTATTATAACATATTTCTGAAAACGTCGAAACCACGCTTATGCGGTTGATACAGGGTAATATAAAATACATTTTATCTTAGACAGATAGATTATAAGAATGTGTTCTGGCCCATGACAGGGTCAATTGACTGATTTTCTTTGTAATGTGATTGAACATTCAGATAGTGCAGATGGATATAGTGTTACTTAATCAGAGTAATTAACTTACTGGCATAAAAATACTTTTGATTGGCTGAGATGTGAAAGACAGGGAAATTGTGTTTAGATCTATCTAGGTTTATATTAGCGCCATTGTCTCTCCTGTAAGCCTCGTGCCAGAACCTAAACAGTCAAGTTTTTTCGCTTTTTCAAGTGTTTTATTACCTAAATACGTTTTGGTTTGACCAAATTTGTTTGTTTTGACGAGGAGATTACAGGAACAAAGGCCACACACGACCGCCGTGGCACCTACGGGGAAAACAAAGGACATTGTTTATAAGGAAGGTATGTGTTGAATTTTCATCATAAGAAAAAATATGGCTCTTCAAATTTTCGTTCAAGCATTCGTCTGTCTTTATATAATCTATTAAGTAATTTCAAAAAGACGCCGATGTTGACATAAAATTCGGAATTAAAGGAAGGGGGTTCTGTGCATGACGGCTCTGACATCCAGACGCCGAGCGTCTCGAACCCTAATCCAAATTAATCGAACTTAATCTGACCTAACATAACGTAATCCAACCAAGACTAACCTACCCTGAAGCAACCTGACATAATATCACCAGAACTAACTTACGTCATCAGATAGGACTCTGGCAAAACGACGCCGGTCTCAACGCGGACTCAAAGTTCCATACAGCCTAGGTACGACACGCCTCCGGTTAACATTCCACACGACGCAAGCAGATCGACAACTGGCACCGCGACGCCTAAACAAGATTACGAATATGGCGAGGAGCCTCGGGACGCCATGTGACACAGTACTCGCAAAACGACGCCAAGCGTAGGGATTCCTGTCTTCGTGATGCTGACATAAGATTCCTCATGTGACGTAGACGACCACAGGGATCTGCCAAATCTCACTTCTTCACAAGTGCGACATGGGAGAGAAGACGCCTTCCTAGAAAAGAGTCAGATGAAAGGTTTTAATGATATAAACAGTTAACGTTCTACAACAAGAAACTTTATACATTCTTATAGACTTTTTTTAAGCTGCATAGTTACGTAGCGATGTCCCTGTCTTCCAAAGAAAGGATGGACAGATTCAGTGCACTTCGAAGGCTCAGAAGCAATTGCAAGTTATCTTGAGGGTTGCCTTCCTAGTTGCTACTAGATCTGTCTGGGCGTGTCAAGGTCACGCGATCAGGCGTCCTACCGACTGTTAAGAGAACATCGGTAGAGTATACCGTGATTATTAATGATCTTTCTATCCTTGGTCACTGTAAATTACTTTGTTAAGCCCGCTTCTGCTGTGTTGGCTACTGGTGACGTGTGTCACAGCACGCAATTCTTTGATCAAGAGTTTGAAGGACCGGAGCGAACCAAATGTTTCCTTCCGGACTCGTACAGAAACGTTCTTCCTCCTCGTCCTAGATAACGTGCCTGCCTGATTGTAGACTAAATTTGTTCTCGTGATAAGAATTCTCCCCGGTGACCGCTGTAACATAAGTCACGTGACATGGCGATGGTCTACTGACCAATACGACTTGTTTTGCTCTGTAAACTTTTGTCTCGCGATAGATTCAGCATTTCTCCTAAACTGCTGACTAAAGAATTGGCATGAAGACCCTTCAGACCTTCGACCACAAATCCTCTGCTGGAATCTCCGCGTCGCATTAAAATAACACAAATTTAGCAGCACAGAATTGAACGACGTCTTGAATGAACTGTCTAAATGTTATAATTTATTTGAAATTGCCCGGTTGCGAACTCCAACCACGTGGAGAATATTTGTTAAACGCTCATAAACAAGGGGGGGGAAGCAGAGCTAGACAAAATTAGTTTTGTCAGAGAAAGTATTGGTATTGTTATTGTGGTGTTATAGTATTCAGCTCCATATAACTACTTACGTTACATGTTCTCAACCTTTTTGAAACCTGGTGCCGTATTCACCCTTTTAACCCGCCCAAATCATTGATACGCCTTGGCAATTAGTTAAAAATGCTACTACAGCTTAGCTTATTTATGCAAACATGTTTACGGATTACTCAATGATTTTCTTAAACAAAATCAGTCATTAGTGATGTATTTAGCTGCTATGATTGGGTGACATATTATTATTATTTCCAGTTGTAATTCGAATGCATTCCTACAAGTGGTCGTCATGGAGGTGGAGCCTAGCTCTCGAAAAGACGTTCTCTGTGCTGAACAGTTCCTCACATATTTATTGCCAAATACTGGCGACACCAAGAATTTTGCTTTCTCGGGTTCGATTCCCGGCGGTGCCCGAATTTATAACTTGTGTTGGGCAAGGCCGTGGTCTAGGCAACACGGAGTTTTCCTCCGGGGCTTCCCCGGTTTCTCCGTGGCATCCCAACTATTACTCCATTCACACACAGAAGCAGGCAATGGCAAACCACTTCTGGATCATCTGCCAAGAACATATATGAACAGGTCCCAGTCCGAGAAAAGGATGGAAGGATCCTGTTCATATGGACCTGTCGTCAGACAGAACACTAAATAATAATAATAATATCACGTGTCTATTTTTATCATGTAGAATTGTACGGAGTTACAGAAATCCACGCGGGCCACACAGAACACAGGGCCGGGCCGCGGGTTGAGAACCGGTGGCTAATGTATATTTCCGGCCTGTTACCGCTCTCTCTCGTGGTGGTGTATTGAAAGCCCACCAGCATTTACATTTGTAAAGGAAACCATTTGATATCAAAATTTCTCTGATGTCCTAACCAGGCGTTGTCCCGCTCATATAAAAATGAATTTGAGTCAAGATGGCTCAGCCGGGGGGTTCGATTCCTGGCAGAGGCAAGGAATTTTCCCGTATCCGTTCTGTTGTTGTCCGAGACTGTTCGCCACGAGGTAAAAGGGTCTGAGCTTCTCGCTTCGCCTTCATGCCACGGTAGAGGGTTGAATGTAATTTTATATTCACTAAGAGACGAGAATGGGGTTGTAGTGTTTAGAAAGAAGCAGCATGATAGTAGCTTTGGGTCAGAATATCTTGTTTACAAGAGATCGATGTGCTATTTGTTTAAAGAGTACAGTTTTATAGTAGTTCTTGCAGCTTTTAAAAGGTTTTTGGTAATATGAATGATTTATTTTTCGAGGGTGTGTAAGGGGTTGTAATGTTAATGTTGGTTTACCCCACCCCTTACTTCCTTTCAGGAAATGATTATTTTCCCCAGACATTATAATTAATAACAACATAGGCAAGGTCTCGCAAGGATGATGCTCCAATTCTTCGGCTCCTTTTTTGGTAACTTTCGCTCGCTAATCGATCTTTACATTCACTGCATCGTGATTAATGACTTGCTCCAGCACTCACCCCACTTTCTTCTCTTCTTCTTACCATTTTCTTTTCATCTCTCCCCTCCTGATTCCCTTTTTACTTGATGTCAGAGACTAAAAACCCGCCCTCATCCTTGCTCGATTCTTACTTTCTTCTTATTCTCTTGAAAATTGTGCTGCATATATATGCAAAAGTGGGTCGTTTTCAGAAGGGGTGGTGAGGACAAGGATAGATATACTAGGAAGAAGGGATGTGGGGGGTGGTAAAGTGTGGGAATCATTTTCGAAAACTTCCATGCCCTCTCTTTATCCCCGTTCCAAGTGGCTTTTCTTTGCCAGTGCCTGATGTTCGGAAATCAAAGGAGGACCGGATTCTGAAACTCGCTACGCTCCCGCTGCTTAGATCCAGCGAGAATCGATTCATAATCGACCTCCTGATGACTGATTTCCTAAACCTCCCCCCGTGTAATCGCGGCAATGTTGTTGCAGGACCACAGTCCATCAGAGATAAAAGTATAAACTCGTATGATTCCTGACCCACCAGAGATAATTAAGGTAGAGCCCCAAATTTGAGTTTCTTATGGCGCCGCGTTCAGAAGAGACAACCCATAGTACCCATTGTATATGGGGTTGGTTGGGTCAGGGAGTTATTGCTTGCTTTGACGAAGACAGAAATTCCTCACCTTGCGGGGAATCGAACCCGGATTGTGTATCCCGTAGCCTGATCACTGTGCTGACTCAGCTGTCCCGGGCCCTAACATTTTATCTTCCGTAATTAATGCTTGATAGCGATATCTTCATATGTGACGAGCAGTGTTAAGTTGTATCTCTCCATACGTGTTAAGTATTGAGTTTTGGTCAATTTTGCCGACCAGACAGAATATTAGAAATTACTGTTTTCCAGAATATTTTATTAACTTTTTTTCAATCGACCCAGTACCTTCAGAAAATTAATTGCGTTTTCTATTCACGCTCGTAATTTTGTAAACCTGTCACATAAAACAATTTAACGAGGGATTTCCAAGAACTGTAAGACGTCACTAGTTATTTACTATTACAGACATTTCAATACATTTGTACAAATGAAGTGTGGCATTTTATTTTGTATAGGCTTAAGCTTCCAAGCAAGTGCTCATTATATTAAAGGATAATTTTTGTCTTCATTGCCTCGTCGAGACCGGTTCTTGGAGCCACCAGGCCTCTTAACCACTTCTAGCTGGAGGGCCTTGTCCTGGGAGTCGAGGTGGTTTCTTACACGTGGGCCTGTTTATTAGACTTCTAGGTGTAATGTTTGCCTGTACATTTTCTATAAAGGAACTGACTGGGCACCATACATTATGACAACTTAAAAAAATTAGTGTTTTTATATAATTTTGTGTAAGGTTAAGTTGCCCGTATACTAGCCAAGCCATGAAGGTGTACAGATGTGTAGAAGATAACTCTGACACACTGTAGTACTCAGCACTAGGTAGAAGTGAGTGATCATACACAAGCTTGGGCTGATTTACCTCCAGAAAAGTGCCCCCGATAGAAGGTTGTGTCCGCTTCTGTGCCGATCTGGTGGCCCCATGCAAGCGAACTTCGGTTCATGAACCAGATCTCCTCCGAATTAGGCGTACACTCCATTATTATCACTTTTATTATTATATTATTATTCAGTGTTCTGTCTTACGACAGGTCCATTGCTCTGCCCAAAAAGAGCTCTCCAGTTTTCCCTATTCTCAGCTTCTCGTTTTAAGTCCTGCAACTTCATCTTCTTTCCTTGTTTATAAACAAAATTATTAATAGTATTTCAAGCAGTTTATACAACGTCGCTAATTTTCCTGTGCATAGATCAGCAAGAACTGTAATGAGTACATATCGATAAGATATTCATAGTAGAATATCTTTCTTTTTTTTTTGATGTTTCTGGTTCGAATCTCTATCAGGGTGAAGATATTTCTTGACGAATGTTATATTAGTCGGCCTTTGCGCCTTGACGCAGGTAATATCGGCTTCCCGCCACAACACTTTTAATTCACGTTGCGCGAAAAACGTTAAGCGACGTGCATCCCACGTTTTACGTTGAAGAACAAAATCATGAAAATATTACTGTTGTCAGGTGGTAGACACTTCTCGTTCTTAATGCATTTGCGTCCCACCTGTGCTACCCAAACGGACCGAAGGACCGTCAGATAATCGAAAATGTCGGATAATACGCATTCTGAAGATCTGTCTTCTGTCTTCCGTTCATCATCTAAACTACGCATTTCTCATATTTATCATTTACCTTATGAGTAATACATGCACTGACCTTTTTCTCCTCTGTGACTAGATCACCTTGATGAAGTGCAAATTATGGAACCCTCATGATGCAGTTGCCTGCATCCTTCTGATGTGTTCGCTTTCTTGGGGGCAAAACAAATTAACTTGAAACATTTACGTTCACATTGATATCAGACTCAGGCGTGGGCTCTGAGTGATTGATTACATATGTCTGGTAATCGAATCAGGATTTGCTGATATCGATACTAAACCCCGCCACTGGATACGGTTCCGAGCTGCATCTGTTAGTTTGCACACAATCATTTTATCGAATATCCATTTTAATAGTATCCTTCCAGCTCCTTGTCGATCACATAAGGCAGAAAAAAGTAGATTAAGAAACGAAAATGTGTCCCCACACACACACTGAAGACGTGTGGGGAAGTGGAGGTATGGCTCCACGTATTCTAACGCCGACACTAGATGTGGTCATCTTCACGTCGGCAGCTTTTCCTCCGGGCAAATGGCGCCTGGTGACATTGTGCAGGAAGCTTCAACCTAGTCGTCCTGCTGACTGAGTTATTCGTCTCATAATTAAGTAACTAACTCTCCTGAGTCTCTTGATGGTAACAGTAACACTCTGTTCCATCTCAAAGAAAATGGTTGCTCCAAGAACAAGTATGACCTCCCTTTGAATACGTTTATTGCACTAAACGTTTTCAATATTTTTAAGTGTCGGTCGATTCCCCTCTGCCTTCGTCCTCCTGACCTTAAGCAGAAATTGTTACAGCTTTAGAGTTTCGTTAAAATTTGAGAAGGAACTTTATGACATAATTTTTGCTTCAGATATTTACTTTTTTTTTTTTCTTCTTCAAAAATCAGCAACAGTTTGAGCAAAACAGTTCCACCACGCTTTACTTCTCTTCCACTCAAGTGAATCCATTGGAGTAAAAATTATAACGAGCGTTTGAAAAGAAAACGAGAATTTAAAGAAATAAAAACAAAGTTATCGCGGACAAAGTAACAGTTCAAGGATGTGACGATTAATTCATGTAGGTACTAAAGTGACCTCCAGTCGATGATCACAACATGGCAGTAGAACATATAATTTACCATCAGCACTGAAATGCACAGTAGAGAACTATACGCGTTACCTTTGTCTCTGATAATACAGAATGCATGTTGGTTCGACATGCCACCAGAGGACTCTCTTCTGAGGTCGTCCAGCCCATAGTAACGTTGATCTATCCGTACTAGAAACGGTAAGTTCCTTGTATAAACCATGGAAGTTCTAATATTTTAAACTGGCCACTTCTTCGCTGTTCAGTTGCTGTAGTGGTAACCCTGTTGCCTTCTAGTTGTGAGGTACCTGGTTCTAATCACGGCCACTACCGGCTGACCTAATTAATGAGTCGCAGGGTTTTCCTTAGTAGTTCCTTGAAATAGGCCACTGAATGTAACCTCTGAAGTTCGTAAGTAATGTGAATACTTGTCATTGCGACAGTTGTGAATATTCCTTCAATAATTTCAATTCAAATGTCTTGGGCAGTGCAGTCATAAAATGTGACGCCTTTATTGCACAAAACGCGGTTCTCTCTAGGCCCTGGAATTGTATTTTAAACGTAAAACATGAAAAATCCATTCTGGTTTAGATTAGAATCTGCTTGTTATGTTCCACATTATTTTAATGAAGTCGTCGCAACACGGTTATGAGTGAAGATAATGACCAACCAACTGTCTTTATTCAGAATTGTCTTCAGTAGGTTTTTTGAAAGTTTTAGTAGCTTCATGTAATTTGTTCAGAGAAGAACAAATGTAATACAGACAAAGACAGTAACAACGGAATATTACACAAGGTCTGTAATTTGTATTGTTTATGAAGTCTTCATCGATTTCTTCGGTTGTTAAACGACGCTGTTCAAACTCTTTAAGACCAAAGTGTAAAGCCGAGTGGAATCTGGGAAGTGATCATTAATGCTTGGAAGAGGGTTTTAAGGAGTCAGTCGTGAACTATTTCAAAACGCTGTTCCGTCATTTTACTTCATCATTATTCTGCCGAGATTCAAACCGCGTATTCTTGAATAGTTGCCTACAGCATATGAGCATATCACTGTTCTTGGTCGCTGATCTAGAATTGCTGAGATCACAAAATAGATTTACAAGAGACTGAGTAAAAAGTGAAGAGGACATTAATTTGTATGTGTTCGTAGACGACGAAGTCCCCTTTTCTGAATTAGCGTAATGCGAATTGTATGGCCCAAGCTTGATTATCGGTAATGGTACTTAAATCTTCGTAGGTAGGCTTTGAGGTTTTTGTCAGAAGATAGCTGTGTTCTGAGTTATAGCGCCCTGTAGTCTGGTAGAAGTTTACCGAACTACACGGCGCTACAAACCGACGTTTTAAAGGTCCTTGCTGCCTCCATCATCAGGGCGAACGTCGGCAAGCTTCTACCAGACTGCACGGCGCAACAACCCAGGAGACAGCCATCTTCAAATCAAATTTTTATTCACAAATGATAGGGCAAATGAAAATATTTATTCCTATTCAAGGTCGTGCCACGGTGGTCTAGCGGTTAGAACGCTGGTCTTGTAATCCTGGGGTCTCGGGTTCGATTCCCGGCGGTGCCCGAATTTATAACTTGTGTTGGGCAAGGCCGTGGTCTAGGCAACACGGAATTTTCCTCCGGGGGCTTCCCCGGTTTCTCCGTGGCATCCCAACAATTACTCCATTCACACACAGAAGAAGGCAATGGCAAACCACTTCTGGATCATCTGCCAAGAACGTATATGAACAGGTCCCAGTCCGAGAAAAGGATGGAAGGATCCTGTTCATATGGACCTGTCGTCAGACAGAACACTAAATAATAATAAGATGAGGTGATCTAGCGGTTAGAACGCTGGCCTTGTAATCCTGGGGTCTCGGGTTCGATTCCCGGCGGTGCCCGAATTTATAACTTGTGTTGGGCAAGGCCGTGGTCTAGACAACACGGGGGCTTCCCCGGTTTCTCCGTGGCATCCCAACAATTACTCCTTTCACACACAGAAGAAGGCAATGGCAAACCACTTCTGGATCATCTGCCAAGAACGTATATGAACAGGTCCCAGTCCGAGAAAAGGATGGAAGGATCCTGTTCATATGGACCTGTCGGCAGACAGAACACTACAAATAAAAAAATAAAATTCAAGATCTGAAAAAAGGACGTGCTTTATCACCAGTGGTTAGAATACACATTAGGAAGGTTCAAGAAAGCTTGAAAGGATCGGAATTAAACGGCATACGCCATTTTCCGGTCTATGCTGGTAATGTAAATTTATGTACATTAGAATGAAACACAGATAAACTCTTGTAGACGCTAATAAGGAAGTTGATCTGGAAAAGAACGTGGACAGTTACACATGTTGATATATGATCACCGGAATATAATGAGTCGAAATCTTTAATTAGAAATCGTCAATAAATTTGTCAAAATTCTTTAAAAATTTAAATATTTTGTGAACGACAGTAACGGATCAAAATTGGATTCACGGCGATATTAAGAGCGGCTTAAATTAGGATAATGCATTTTACGCTTCGTTCTGGAATATTTTTCTTCCTGTCTAAGATTAAAGCATACATTTCAATAACTCAACCCGTTGCCTTAGGTCTATCTGGGAGTGAATTTTGGTCCACTAGCCAAAGGGGGGGGGGGGTACTTAGACCGGAATATTTGAGAACAAAGGGGGGAGGAACAAATTTTGACTTAAGCAATGGGAAGTAAGGATATTGGAGAAGTTTACGCAGTGAGAGGCTACTTAATAATATGTGCTCATCATTAACTAACTCTGTGGTAAGAGTACTCTAAGGTTCGAGACCCCTAATTCTAAAGACCGCATTGGACATGACCCGGAGCTAGTTCCATCCGCCTCTGACCATCTTAACCTGTCTGCTCAAGATTAATCTTCCAGTTATCTTCTCATCTTCTTCTTGGTTTTTCAAATAGTTATTTCCCAGTAGCTCTCTCCAGCTATCTTGTGTATGATCATTTGAATTGAATAGTACCAGGCTGTTCCAGATCAGAGGAGCAGAACATGTAGCACATGTAGAGGAGATGAGAAATACTTGAGTCGGAATAGACCGTTGAGGAGAGATAAACGCAGATTGGAGGATAATATTAAAGCGGACCTGAATGAATTAGGGTTTGGTTGTGTAGAAATTATTCCAATGGCGAAAATAGCAGTGAAAATCAGGGTTTCTTAGAACGCCGGTAATATCTTGACCAGCTAAGTGACTGTGACCTCATGAAGGTTGAATAGGGTGCGTCATGTCTTCCGCGTCGCGGCGGCTTTGGCTAAACAAATGTTGCATCCAATTAAATCTATTTATCTGTCTCTAGGTCACACTGAATTTAACCATGAAACATATGAAGTAGCTTTTTTATTCTTTGGTCCAGTGACATTTTTTGGAACTCTGTTCCGGAGCATGGTTGGTGTCGGAACGGTATACATGGCAGTGAACACTGCTACCGCCAAGCTCGGAATGGCGGGAAAAGAAGAAAAATGATCCATTAATCTCTCAAGTAGGATAGGAAGAACGAGCCTTCCAAGTCTGTCTGTGTCTGTCTGTCTGTCTGTGGCGCCCGGCGTCTAACGGCCGAACAAAAGAATCTCGAAGGGCACGACGACAACCAGAGTCACCGCCGTCCCAACGCCAGCGCCATCTGAGAAGTTGAGCATCAAGTAGCGAAGTGCCATGTATAAAGAATATTTTCTCGAAACGTTAACTCCTTTGAATCACAGGTTTCGTGACGTAGATCCGTTGTAAGACGCGGATAGTCCGTTGCGAGCAGCTCCGACTGTGCTTAAAAAAATTCTCTGCTAAATATCTGCACTAGAAGTTTTCGAGAAATTTGATTTTGATTCGTATTAGTCTTCTATTTTGCGCAGATTTTTACTACAGCCTCTTTGGAATCCTAAAGTGTTAATTTATTGTGGACTTGTCCATCGTCTGAATATTGTAAAATTGCAACGCTTCGGTATGTGGGTTCTGATTCCGCCACCAGGTGAAAAAGAGGACATGAGAAATCGATCTCTTGGCCTAGACTCAGGCCTAAATCAGGTTTGAGGCAGCTCACCTAGGGGGCCAAGCCGGTTTTCTGCCTTTCTTTTCTTGTAGGCGTAAGCAGAATCCACTTTACGGAACGTCGTAATTTTACAGTAATCCGACGATGGACGAAGTCCGCAAGAAGACTTTAACATAATGTAAAGCACCATCGTCAGATACCATTACACTTCGACTATACAGTTATTACAAAATGATGTAATAATTTTTGAAACTTCATTTCAAACTCTCTAATAACCTTACGTAAAGGTTGGTTGAAACAGTAGCGTGCACATTTCTGTTTTCCAAACTGGCAAGTGATTTGGTTTGTCCTTCTGACTGGATTATTATTATTATTATTATTTAGTGTTTTGTCTGACGACAGGTCCATATGAACAGGATCCTTCCATCCTTTTCTCGGACTGGGACCTGTTCATATACGTTCTTGGCAGATGATCCAGAAGTGGTTTGCCATTGCCTTCTTCTGTGTGTGAATGGAGTAATTGTTGGGATGCCACGGAGGAAAACTCCGTGTTGCCTAGACCACGGCCTTGCCCAACACAAGTTATAAATTCGGGCACCGCCGGGAATCGAACCCGAGACCCCAGGATTACAAGGCCAGCGTTCTAACCGCTAGACCACCTCATCTTATTATTATTTAGTGTTCTGTCTGACGACAGGTCCATATGAACAGGATCCTTCCATCCTTTTCTCGGACTGGGACCTGTTCATATACGTTCTTGGCAGATGATCCAGAAGTGGTTTGCCATTGCCTTCTTCTGTGTGTGAATGGAGTAATTGTTGGGATGCCACGGAGGAAAACTCCGTGTTGCCTAGACCACGGCCTTGCCCAACACAAGTTATAAATCCGGGCACCGCCGGGAATCGAACCCGAGACCCCAGGATTACAAGGCCAGTGTTCTAACCGCTAGACCACCTTGGCAACTAAAACATGTCCCAGTATGTCCCTGGATCTAAATATTATGGATAATGTGTATGAAGAACATTTAACAGTTGACATTAATGACTTGGAACATGGAATTTATGAAGTGATTTTACGTAAGAGTTTTTTAACAAACCTTGCAGTAACTTGTATATTCATTTGATGATGTCGGAAAGGATCGAGTTAGGCACTCTTTTCATTGATACCAACCTGACATTTCTAGCATTTGTCCTACTTTGGCAAGGTCTGCTTTTTTCCTCTGATCTGTTACAAATTTGTTAGGACTCCTCTGTCGAGTGATCGGCCCGTCGCAAGGCCTCTACCTGTACACAGGACAGCACAACACAGAAAAACGCGGACAAACATCTGTGCCTTCAGTCAGATTCGAACCCAAGGTCCTATTTTTCGAGCGGCACAAGGCCCACGCCTCAGACCGTTAAGAATGTGCATTTTTAATTTAAAATGTTTATTTATTTGTCCGGTTTGTGTAAAGCTGGTTATTGATAACCTAAAGTAAAACCTTTGTTAAGGAATTAGATCCTGTCATCTCGCGAAGTTTTATCACAAATAGGCTCAGTCCTAACACTGCAGCGTCCTTTTCAGTCACATGTTAGTTTTTAGTGTATTGCTGTGATGTCCATGTGCCGTGGATTATATTCTAAAGCTAAACAGACGATCCATTTATCAATCTTTAGTAAAATTCAAGACATTTATACACTTAATCGACTGTTTTAGTTTTTTTAACGACACTGTACCAACTCCTCTTCTTGGGCACGGTTTTGCATGGGAGAATATAAACTGCAAATCTTTGTTGCAATGACAAATTTCTAGTCAGCGCCCATTGCCCATGAGCCGGGATAGCTCAGTCAGTATAGTGACTAGCTACGGGCTGGGCGACCGGGGTTCGATCCCCGACGGGGGCCGAGGATTTTTCCTCTAGCTCTGCGTCCAGACCGGTTCTGGGGCCCACCCAGCCTCCTCTACAATGGGTACCGGGGTCCTTTCCCGGGGGTAAAGCCGGCCGGGGCGTGATGCTGACCACTCACCCCCATCTAGTGCCGAGATCAAGGAAGAGAGGAGCTATACCTCCTCTCACCCCAAACGCCTACTTGGCGTATAGTGGGACAAACTTTACATCGTCCATTGCCCTAATTTTAATTTAAGAAAAAAACATTGTTTCGTGCTCTATCGAATTATCTGATAAGAGTTAGTCCTTATCTCGGGACTTTTTAGACTCTCTCTCTCTCTCTCTCTCTCTCTCTCTCTCTCTCTCTCTCTCTCGACTGGACCCAACAGAGTAGGTTTTACCTGAAAATGGAGTCAGATTCCAATGCCCGAAACGTCGTTTATAATTAAAATTAGGACCGTGGATAGTGTCCAGGATGTTTGTCATTATTGTGACACAATTGTCACAAACATTCAGATATAATTTGTAAGTGTCTATGCTAAGAAAATACAGGGATCTGACAAATTAAGAGAGTAAGAGAGGTAAATGGTTGTTATTACTTTTACTGTATTCATTAAGTGCATTTGTAGCTGCAACATTTTGGTGGTGAAGCCTCTTGGGAACTGGAAGGACTGAGGTTGAAGTAGGCCTCGACAGATGGCTCTTCCGTCAGCTATGCAGAGATTAATTTAACTGGATGTAGATATTTTGGTGACGATGACGAAACTTTGAATTCCATAACACAGGATATGTTCGGTCAATTAAATTACTATCGCTGGACACTGAAGAACTTTTTTTTCTGTTTGTTTACAGGTAAGATGACAAAGAGAAACCGTGGTCACTAATTTGCTTCCCAACACTTCATACAAAGCATTTGCGAACGTGTTACAGGTAAGCTGTATTGAATAGCGACCAGTCATTGATTTAAATCAGAACATGAAATCATGATATTTCGTTAGTCTTATATGTAATATTCGTAGATTATGTTGCGATCCAACTTCTGTTGTCCGTGAAAGAATTCTGTAATTTTCATTGGGGGGGGGGGGGGGGCAGAGTGTGAAGATGTCGGTCTCTGAACGTAGCGTTGTTTTTGAAGAAGCAGAACACCGGGGAGATGTGAATAGGGTCTTACGCATTAATCTTCACACAACTGGTGGGAATAAATGGTAGTTCGGAACTCCGGTCGCTTTACCTGGAGTATATCATTCCCCGGTACCCGTCGAGCAGAGGGCGCGAAGCTTAGAATATAAGTGCCGATTCCAGGAAACGAACTACGGCCGGTTCTGTGCATAGGCACTCTACTCATTAGCGTTACTGCCCATTGGCTGGGAGATCGAGCTGCCATGCGCAGGAAAACATAGAAAGTCATCGTACGTCCATGACTCAAGTGGATTTCGAATCCCCAAATTCTTTGTTTCGCTAGTCCAAGACCTTTTCCCCCATCAGGATTGACAGATCACGCATTTTGTTATTTTACAGATAACAGAAATAATGATAATCAAATGCTGAAGAGGAAGGCGGTGATAATATTAAGAGTCACGTGAAACAGGTCTGTGTTGTTCCACTATCAACCTTGTTTAAACCGGTTTAATGTTTTGTAATGGTTGACACTGAGTGCCCCTGAGCTACCAGCCCGCCTGTGTCCGTCCGGCCCAAGGCTGTCGGTAATATTTCGCTTTAGCAACGACCGGCCTTGGTTTCAAGATTCAGCAGCTTAAAAGTTCATATCATATCCGTTGTACGTTTTAAACTACAATTTATAACACTCTCAAAACGTTTAAAATGTCTTCGCGATAAACTTGCTCGTGTGCAGAGTATTTACATTTGGTTCAGTCGTCAGATATTACCAAAGTAATTCCAACTCTAATTATTTTTATTTTTATAAACCATTATATTATGCTTTCTGGTGATTTCGTAGTATAGAGAAATGAAAATCGACGATAATATATCCGACGCAAAATTAAATTAAAAGAAAAGTATATAAGATTATATTTCCGAGCAGGTTTGCACAGTGGTTGATATCAGGAAGAATTATATTGGAATGGAATCACGAATAAGTCTTCTTCCCTGTTGTTTCTCGTGATTCCCCCTCAGTCTCTTCAGACCATATCTGGTCGACCTCTTGTTCTTCCAAACTTATCGCTTCCACTATCATCAAAATCCTTCCTTGCAAATCAAATCTGTTCATCTTCCAGTTTCATTCGACAATGACCTATATAGGCTAATCCTTGCATTTGATGGAACGTCATGATTTTTTTTTATTTATTTGTAGTGTTCTGTCTGACGACAGGTCCATATGAACAGGATCCTTCCATCCTTTTCTCGGACTGGGACCTGTTCATATACGTTCTTGGCAGATGATCCAGAAGTGGTTTGCCATTGCCTTCTTCTGTGTGTGAGTGGAGTAATTGTTGGGATGCCATGCCACGGAGAAACCGGGGAAGCCCCCGGAGGAAAACTCCGTGATGCCTAGACCACGGCCTTGCCCAACACAAGTTATAAATTTGAGCACCACCGGGAATCGAACCCGGGACCCCAGGCTTACAAGGCTAGTGTTCTGACCGCTAGACCACCGTGGCGATTGAACGTCATGATATAACCTAAAAATCAATGAAATTTGAGGTTCTCACGGCTGCGAAGATGAAGCTGGCTGTCTTCTGGGTTGTTGCGTCGTGTACTCTGGTAGACGTTTACTTACGTTTCAGAGGGTCTTGCTGAGGGAGCAGTTGAAGTTTGTCGTTTCATCGGACAGTGTTGTTGAGAGAATCGGTCTTCTTGTGGTCAGCCAGTTGCACAGCTGACAGTGCGACACTGTTCGTTACGGTTTGTCCAATTCCAGATTGTATCCATAGAGATGGAAATTGTGAGCCTCGTAATGTTGTATAAATAGCTTTGTACCGTAGCGTCTCCGATTTGAATGAACGACACGTTCTCTTTGGTCACAGATGATTGAATCCTACTGACGGGTGACACTTGTCACAATTGTAAATGTACCCGTAATTATTTATAATTCATTATACAACCAGCAGCACCCAAAGAAAGACATTAGGGCTTTTAAAAATATTGTAAAGACTCTAAAAGGCCGATGAAAGCGACTATGCAAATGTATATTAATTTTACATAAGAATAGACCTCGCAAGGTGCGTTAACTGACAGCTTAGTAGTGTCTTCAGTTAGGTTATTGTGTGTACATAGTTTACATGACCATTATGGCTTCTGGATAAGGAATTTGCAGATGACGGTAGCCGCGCTTGCGGTCTAAAGTTGCCAGCACTGTAATTGTGGATTCTAAACCAGAAGAAGTCTAGACTCTAGACTTCATCGACTCTAGAGTGTTGGTGGGTCAGCCAGTAGTTAGCAGATGATTATTATTATATTATTTAGTGTTCTGTCTGACGACAGGTCCATATGAACAGGATCCTTCCATCCTTTTCTCGGACTGGGACCTGTTCATATACGTTCTTGGCAGATGATCCAGAAGTGGTTTGCCATTGCCTTCTTCTGTGTGTGAATGGAGTAGTTGTTGGGATGCCACGGAGAAACCGGGCAAGCCCCCGGAGGAAAACTCCGTGTTTCCTAGACCACGGCCTTGCCCAACACAAGTTATAAATTCGGGCACCGCCGGGAATCGAACCCGAGACCCCAGGATTTCAAGGCCAGCGTTCTAACCGCTAGACCACCGTGGCTCCTTAGCAGATGATGCGGTAAATAAATGATTAGTTAGACCGAAACATATTTTGAATGAAAATATTAAACGTTTTGGTAACGGAGGCTGAACTGGACGGGGATAGATGGGGATGTTTGCCAGAAAGGCTGTCAGTGTCCATCCTGCTGCTTGGAATATTGGCAGCTGTCGTGCTGGCTGTATTATCATGTCGGCGGCCATGTTTAACATCTTTTTAAACCGACTGACGCTGGAATGTGACCCGACCTCTGTCCCTGCCAAGTCATTTCATCAGCAGTTTCTTCATTATCATCTCTGCTGCAGCTGGAACTTAGCTCGGTTTTACAACTCGGATCAGATTTCCTCTGATAAAAATGACTTCTCCTTATTACCACTTGACGTCATCACTGATAATTCTCGTGGTTTTATTAAGTTACGTCCTATCATTGTGTTATTTCGGAGGGTGTTCTGAAAAATATATGGAAGTAGAATTTATTGTGGAACTATTTTCGTGTTGATTGTCCGGAGTTCTCTTTTTGACAGTGAGATATTTATTTTCACTTCATGCGTCTCGACCGGATCTGGGGGGGTCAGCTAGCCCCTTTCTGATGAGTATCCCCGGAGCGCGAACCTGACCACTCGCTTCCATCCAGCGCTGAGATGTTGCTCATCGCCTCATCAGGCCGTCATGAAACGGATGCTGATAACTGTAAACGTTCGTATTACGTAATGCCAGTGGTCCATCGTCAGCTAGTGTTTCGTACGTGGCAGATCCTGAGTTCCATTATCGACCAGGACACTACTACCCTTCTTACGCTTATCCTTATTCCTTCCAAATGATTGTCTAATGCCTGCATTATGCATTTGTGATAGTACCTTGTCCCGTCACCTCTATTCATTTCTTAACCATCTTCTAATTTCTTAATCGATATTATTTTAAGTTCTGTAGTTAGCATAGAATCGTTGAATGAACCGATAAACACACAAATAAACGCAGTATTTTGAGAATTTTAAATATTCATGTCAATGTTTGAATACCAGATGATAATAGAAACGACTGTGTATATTCAGGTCATTCAATAATCGACACTTGTAAGTTTACCTTAAGTGTTGTTGCGGGCAAAATCGATAAATGCTGACATTTCGTATCAAACTTTCTAGCCCGATATGTCGTCATAGGCTTACAGGCTTAATAATTCAGCACGTGTCTTTGGATAACACAGGGACATTTATTCCTAAACCCAAGAACATTGTGTTTACGGGTTTTATCTGTAGTAATTAGTTTTAAGGGTTTTTACCCATTCCTTCTGCATGAATATAAATAGCAATTGGGCCCAACCAGTCCCCCTCCTCGGGTTAGGGCACCAAAAATTTGTTTATTATGAAATGTGAGATAGAACATCAAGCTGAGAGAAGATAGTCGCTGAATGTTCACCAGATCAGTGGTATTCAGCCTTTTTTGTTCGCTTACCCCCCAGATATAATTTCTCTTCAACTTTGTACCCCCAAAGTTGTTGGTGTATAATTCAAGTTATACGTAGTATATAATCTACATCTAAAATAAATTACATTACTGATTATTCAGTGTTTATCATAAAATAATATATTTTTTAAATCTCACGTAACCCCTAAGATGTCTTCGCGTACCCTTGGGGGTACGCGTACCCCAGGTTGAATACCACTGCACTAGATGGTTTCATTTATGATATTAGTTATTAGAATCTACAAATTTGTTTAAAACATTTAAAAGATTTTGTTGTGTGGAAATTTTGCGAAACACTTTATCAAAACATGACAAGAGGAGTTTTTAATACTTTTTTTCAAATAAAAAAGAAGAAACCTGTCAGTTTTGCAGGTCTGCTGAGAGATGGCAGACCGAGAAAGGGAATAAGAAGGGGTATTTTTGCGGCACTTTGAAAAGAATTGTAAATGAAGCGTACAAAATTATGTTTTGGTGAGTTTAAAAGATTAAAGCTGGAGCTGGTCATCCTACCCGCCCATCAGAGTGGGTTGAACAGTTCAGGAAATGAAACGGGTTTCCAGCAAAACGACTGTATTGAAGAGAGATGGGTGTCGTAACTTGATCATCTTGAAGAATGCAACCCGGACCTTCCTCATTGTTTAGCGGGCTGTCTATTTTTAGCATTCAGCATTCCAAACTCTCGTGGTTACATACGACAAGGAGAAAAACAAGAGTTTGGTGCTGGTGACCTTGGAATCGCCCATTCTCCTTTTTTCCCTCAAATCTATTTGTAAAGATTCCGTATCCTTGGCAACCGTATCTCAGCTAATACTTCTAATTTCTAATGCTCAAAACTTGGTCCATCGTTACTACTCAGGGACACAGGATGCTTGTTTTTACGTAACTTGCGAGTTTGGTGCGTCTGATGTGATCCGAGGGCCAACTGACTCGTGTGAATGTAAAATTATCCACAAACTTTGCAGTGTAGTGGTTAGATCTATTTCGTCTTCGGGATGTCCTGGGTTTGATTGTGTTCCTGGAGATCTTTCACCCTGACTAAAGTTTGTATTTTTCTTCCGATCTGTCAGGCAAATTCTGGGACAGGACATCAACACCCACAAACGTCACATATTACCGTTTTTTTCAGAAGTGAAGCTTCGTTGATCAACTTCGCGCACTGTTCCTGCATTCATTACAACAAAATCCCAAGTTTGGTGTTTATTTAGTGACAGAAAGAAGCAGTAACTCCTATCAATGAAAGCACACTTGAAAATTTAAAGAATCGGTTTGAAGTGCCACTGGAAAATGTTATAGATTTATAGCTGTATGTGTGTACTGTGGGCTTCAGCGATAGGCGACCGTCTGTCTTGTCAGGTTGTAGTTTAATGTCGTTTAAGTTCCCTTCAATTGCTCATGTTATTTTAATGTCTAAAGACGTTTTTGTCTCTTTTAATCCAAGTGCTTCAGAGGTAATTTAAATGACTAATTGCCGTCATGAAATTTGTAAATGACTGCGTAAGAATCAACATAAATACGTATTAGGACATGAAAATAACGTTCACTGTAAAGGAAATATTAAAATCGGCTAATCAGTTGTACTCACGTGACGTCATTGTTAGACCCCCCGAAGTCGTTTGTGTGCCATTATTTACTGATAAATGTTAGTTTCACTACTACGCGTTGTTATGTAAATGTGATTTTCAGCGATTGTATTATCTAGTAATGAATGTCGGTGTCAGGGCTTGCCTTGCACGTCAAATTATTCTACCCATCAAAATTGCATTCTTGCTCCTTGAATTGGGCTATGCATGTAGCATGCGTAAGGAAAATGCTTACTAATTATTTGTTGAAGGCAGGGAGAGCCATCTAAAGAGCCGATACGAGCGTGGGAGGCTAATATTAAAATGGATCTTATACAGTTTGTTGGCTTATGACAGAGAAGAGTGGAGGATTTTTAAAGGTTCAGAGCCTTAGTGTTCTATAACAACACTCGAATGAACACGACACATCGACTGTGTTCTTACTTTCACTTTTAGCTGTTTACATTCTTTGACAGCTAAGAGTGTCTTCAAGAGTGGGAAATCTTGGAACTAAAAACAAAGCGTTACTGTAATGAAAGGGACATGTTGCCGAATGGTTCATTTTTCATATGACGTGAACTTGTTTATCGGGTACATTTCTAAAATAAGGGCAGAAAAACATGGGAAAGCCACAGACACGTCTCTTTTGTGTCAGTGGCGTGAAAATGACATAACGTCCATGCCAAATTTCATGAAAATCTGTCCTGTCATTTTTGAGTTCTTATATTCTAGCAGGAGATAACGTCAGCACGAATGATTTACCAGTCACAGAGGATCGTGACTTGGGCATTTGTTTACACGACCAAATTTCATGCAGATCCGTTAAGCCGTTCTCGAGTAATTAATTTTATAGTATAACGTGCAGTTCGTGAGAGCACTTGATAGATCTTGGCTGTAAGACGCGACATGTAGAGGGATGGACAGAACAGATTCTTAAAATATTGTTTGAAAATGGACATAAATATACCCGCTGTGGGACAAGTTGGGTCCCTATAAGACCTTTTAACTTCTTAAAGTATATGTCTCCATGATACAGGTAGGACTCGGTTTACGTCGGGGTTAGGTTCCTGATATTTCCGGCGTAAAATGAAGTGACGTAAATTGAAGCAGAAATATAATGGCAACATAGGTCCGGATCCAAGATTTTCAGTAATCAACACAAAATACTTGAAAAATGTTTTATTTTATGAAATTTACGTATTGAAAATTGTATAATGTTTAAGAAAAAGAAAGAATTTACTGCTTTAAAAACGATAGAATAGATGTCTGTTTGGTTTTCTTCTTTTCTGATAATAAGTTATAGTATGGTTGTAGAACTGTATCAGTTCCTCCCTAAACAGTTGGGGTCGTTGCTACAGAAGATCTCACATCCCTTATTAATAAGAGCAATAGCCTCGGCGTCCTGTACTCTAGACCAGTGGTATTCAACCTTTTTTGTTCGCGTACCCCCAGATATAATTTCTCTTCAACTTTGTACCCCCAAAAGTTGTTGGTGTATAATTCAAGTTATACATAGTATATAATATACATTTAAAATAAATTAAATAAATTACATTACTGATTATTCAGTGTTTATCATAATTTTTTTTTTTTTTAAATTTCACGTACCCACTAAGATGTCTTCGCGTACCCCAGGTTGAATACCACTGCTCTAGACACCAGTGCATGTTTGTCAGTTCATTTGCAGTTCTTAGTCCGTGGTTAATGTAATTTGCTTTTTCTCGTCGCATTTTATATTCCGTTTTTTGTTTGTTTAATTATTTAAATTTTAGACCGTAGTTTATAATTTAGTATTATAGTTTTATTACAATGTCGGGACCATCCGTGTCTAGGAAGTCGGGCAGAGTCATGACTCTTCACCCCCTCCAATCGAGATCTATGAGAGGCGCAAAAGTGAAGCGGCGTAAACCGAGTACTACCTGTACATGGTTTTACCACGCAGTGTTATTCACGAGAGTCCATGTTATTGTAGTACTTTAATATAATCACCATTAACATGAAGCTATGCTCGTCTAAGATCCACTTTACTGCGACCTGGTCACCCAGGTGGTGGTGTTTTTTAAAACGTACACCGTAAAACGACGTAACTGACAATGACATGTCCAGTTTTAGGTGAGTCTGTGTCTCCGCCTTCACGTAGGGCGGTCCCCTGCTGACGCAACTACGGCCCCCAGGCCCAAGTCGACGAGTTGTTTACTTACATCCTGACCTTCCCCACACTAAGACGGGGTAGGCAACTGCACACAAAGTGTGTCCAATATAAAACTGGGATTATGTTGCTGACAGTCGGAACCAACCTGCTAGCAGTTCCCCCCATCTGACTAAAAAGTCTTCATACGAATTTCAGATTTGTATCCTATCGCATACAAACAAGTTCATGACTTGTTATAACAGTGTCATCATACGACGGGGTTATAAAATCTGCTGTCTGGTGGTTATTTGGTTAGTGCGCGAAAAATTATTGTCAGTTTTTACAAGATTGGCAATTGTTCACGTTTCCTAACGAAACTTGAGAATTTTCGATGACAAGCTTCCGTGTGTTATGCATTCATTCTTGTGGCAGTTGGCTCGTCTACATTTCACATTCGTGTCTGGAGTCTTAAAATTTAAATTTGTCTTCGCTTCGAATACTCTGAGGCCGGGACGGAGCTCCAGTTGAGAACCGAGATTATGGTAACGTTCTAGCTGTTGAGAGCTGTCGCCAGCGAAGTATAATGAATCGGTGAACACATTACTGTCATGGCAAAAACGTTCTCTGAAGCAAGCCGTTAACAGTGCCATTTTGCACTCAGTAAATATCATGTACACAGCCCTGGGATTCAACCCGGTCCCTCGGCATCAACTGCAGATGCAAAACAGTTTTCTTGTAACATTCAAGTAGGCCCACCTTATCTTATTTCACAAGAGTTCTGTATTATGCAGCCTGTTAGACCGTATGCTAAGTAAATTGTATACATTCTTACAAATCACTTAAAGCTTGTAAGATCATTAATAGGATTTTATCCTTTCATATGAGATTTAGGGGACCAAGCTGGTTATTTCGGTGATAGTTTTAACATTTCGTGTGTCCTTATGTGACGGCCATTCGGTGAGTATTATCATCATCATTATTCCATCTATTCACCATTTTACAGGGTACTTACTTCTGTGTATCTGAGACAAACCTTGCCCCTGAGATACATAGTGCAGCAGCTATTTCCAAAATACGTTTTGCTTTTAATACGTGTTACATGCATTAGACAGATTTCGCGTGAGGTATTATATATTTTACATGAGCGTCTTTCGAATGATGTATGATGCCCCCAGAATGTCAGTTTTCTGAAGTTCCCTTTCGTTCGTTTTCGTCTGGGATGTTGGCCAAATATTTTTTGAGTGACTTGGAGACAATTCAAGTAGCTCCTGTAATTATTGTAGCTTTTACTTTCAACTTAATATTACATTAATATTTATATTAGTCTGTCTACCTTGAGTGTCCGTGAGAGCGAACAACAGAAAAACAAGGCTTACGGTATGTAATTAGAGGCCACAGCTGTGAGTGACATTTTGGTAAGCGATAACAGTCATTATATGCAGTAATCATACAGTTTGTTCTAGTAAACATCAGGAGACATTACTACATTACTTCTCAGACTTGAAAATTTCAGTGGGCGGTTTCTTATGTGTCGCTGATACACAACTGCGGCTTTGCAAGAACCTCGTCGGTTTGTGTTAATTGCTGTTTGTTTCTAATGAACGAAGTTCCTAATCTGCGGTGAAAGATCCATATTGAGTGGTTAACGGTTAATCCGCTACACGTTATTTTAAAGAAAATATTATGACAGACTGAAAGTGCAATAGAATAGGCTAAATAGAGATCCTAAATGCATTTAAATTATTTATAACCCATATTATATCAACAGAATGTATCCGATGTTCTAATACATTCTTCTTCATTTAAGAGCAGTTATGGCAGTAAGTTATGACCACTTTTCTCTATCCTACGTTTTAATCTGTAGATAATACTATAAATAAATAATTACAAAATAATATAGTGATCCACTTCTATTTCAAATTTGCAGCAGGACAGATTCTGATTACGTTGACTTTGTAAGATATGTTCTCGACGTTTCGTACCGTCACCATGTTTGTAATTATCGACATGTAACATTGTTTCGTACTGAAGACGCAGGTATGTTTGTGGTCCATGTTCATACAAAATTTCGCGTGCTTAATTTCAATGGTTTGTTAGTTATTGCCTTCAAACACGAAACTGTCTGTAAATTTCTTCATTCACATTCTACAGAAAATACTATAAGAAAAGTTGCATAATTTTTGTTGTTATTAGAGACAGTTTGATTATCACCTCTGCCTGTCTCCACGTGTTTGAATTTCTTATGACAAATTTACGTGTATATTAAATTTTCCTATTATTTTTAATATTTCTGTAACTCGTACGGCTACCATTGAGTTCTGGCTGGGGGAACGGGGATCAATTCTCGGCAGGAATTTCAAATATTCTCTTCATGTCGCAGAGTAGACCATCAGGTGAAGGACGTGACATGGCGATCTTCCGCGTCCATTACGCCCACACAGAGAAGACGGCGGATTGAAAGCCCGTACTGTCATGGTTATTGGAAAACAGTTCGGACTTCGTCGCCTTGCAGGTCCTGGCATGGAACGGACAGTGCCTCTGTGTGGCGGCTGACAGACGGATCTGTAATCCACTGGGAAATATCGCAAAAGAAAGAAATACTACACTGTCTTTCTAGGTGAAATAAAATCTCTGTGTTCGCGATTTGACGTGGTCATCTCGTTCTGAACCAAACCTGAGACATACCACGATAACAGAAACAATTACATAACTGCAAACGTTTTTGATCTGTACTCTTCAAGTATTGTTGCGTAATTAAACAGCGGGGTCTGACGGTAGTCTTGACGCTTGATTCAGATGGGAGAACAGGAAATGCGTACAGAAGTTTGACTGAGAAACGTATTACGTCTTTGGCTAGGTAGAAAAATAACGGACAGTGGGGTAGACTAACGTTTCTGGGCCCCGCGGATCGGCACCGATTTGGGGCAAATTTTCACAGGTTCGGAAACCTTTTAATACCAAATGTCTCTTTTAACCATTGGGAAAACTTGGTTCTAGTGATGAAAAATAAGTTGGCTAATGAGTAAGAATGCGTAGTTTATTTCATTGCACATCTTTGGCTTATCTGTCTTTGAGTATAACTTATTAATGTTGACTGGTGGTTAAATTTCAGTAATAAAAGAACCGTGTGAATATGTTAATAAAATATTTTGTTTCTTTTAGAATTTCGTATGTAACTAAATGGCTTACGGAACCCGAAGGTTCATCACCGAATTAACCAAAGCCCTCCACCGGACCCTGTCCTGGGCCAACAAAATCCAGTCTCCTTCAACTCCTATCTCCCATAGATCCCGCCTGAGATTATCCTCCCATCTACGTCTAGGTCTCCCCAGTGGTCTCTTCCCCTCAGGCTTCCCAAATAGTGGACCCAACGAACCAGATGGCTTACGGAACCCGAAGGTTCATCACCGAATTAACCAAAGCCCTCCACCGGACCCTGTCTCCTTCAACTCCTATCTCCCATAGATCCCGCCTAAGATTATCCTCCCATCTACGTCTAGGTCTCCCCAGAGGTCTCTTCCCCTCAATGTATCTATACGTACGTAATTTTGACGATGCGTAGGAGAGAAATTGTATGCTTCACCTGTCAGTAGTACAGTTTGCGTTAAGAAGCATTGGACTAAACCTGGTTTCAAAGTCTGACAATGGTTCGGCATCTGTTTCCGACACCATTGTGCTCACAGCTCTGGCATCCTCTTAACCTCTTCCTCGTGGATGTTTCCCGAGGGATTAAAGTGGCCAGAACGTGAAGTTTACCGTACATATCCATCTGGTGTCTAGAAAAAGAAAGTGTCATGCTTTACCTGAACGTCACAGAACGCCTTCAAGTCGTGGTATGCAGATTCATCAATGAAGGTTTTCGTCACATTTAACCTCCGAGAAGGAGTTGTGAGTTATAATTTAACACGCATATTAAGGCAATGCTTCGTGACGAGTACCTGTTGGATTAAGATAGCTCAGTAAAAGTGTGATAAGTGAAAGTTAATTACAAAACCGCTTATTCCGAAATGGTACTTGTAATATATTGGGTACCGTATACATTCTGAGGCGCGCAGGTTATAGTAAAACCTCAACGTTATTAAACGTTTATTGTCAGTTTCGAGAGGTGAAAGGTGTGGTATTGGTGTGCCACATGGAAGACTGTGCGTGAGGTGGAGACCACAATATATCCGTGTCACAGCTATTATTAGCCTCTGAACTTATTGACGTATTTTCACAAATTTAAGGACAAGTATCTTCCAAGAAGTAGCAGACTCAACTGAATAATAAATGTACCATATGTAAGAATGAACGAAGAGAAATTCTCCCCCGTGCCTCTGATCACGACGCCTTTGGGCACTTACGAGGTGCGATCGGAAAGTTTCAAGACTGCGCGTATAAAAAAACCCGTACACTTATCTCAGGTATTAAATTCATCCATCACTCTCGAAGTAGTTCCCCTGGGAGTAAACACAACGATCCCAGCGCCGCTGCCAAGCCTAGAAGCATCCCTGGAAATCTTTCTTTGTCAGCCTGTCAAGCACCATCTGCGATTCTGACTGAATCTCTTGCCAAAGACTCGCCAAAACGGCTACGGAAACCTATGAAATGCTAAAGCAAGCATTTGGGGAGTCCGCAATGGGTCGTGCACAAACTTTTGTGTGGCATTCACGTTTTAAAAATGGCCGAACCTCTGTCGATGATGACGAGCGTTCTGGACGACCATCTTCGAGCACAACGCCCGAAAATGTTACGAAGATTCGGCAGGCCATTCACGAAGATCGACGTCGTACCATCAACGACATGTGCGGCATTGTTGGGATAGGCTATGGGACATGTCAGCTGAGTCTAAAGGAAGAACTCCACATGCAACGCATCCTGTCTGAGGACCAGAAGCAGAATCGATTTCTCGTTTGTCAGGAGCTCAAAGATCTTGCAAGAACCGACCCCAACTTCCTTTCTAAGCTCCGTGTGACTTCTTCCTCTTCCCAAAGATGAAAATTCAGCTAAAGGGAAGGAGATTTGAGACGATAGAAGAGATTCAGGCGGAATCGCAGATGGTGCTTGACAGGCTGACAAAGAAAGATTTCCAGGGATGCTTCCAGGCTTGGCAGCGGCGCTGGGATCGTTGTGTTCACTCCCAGGGGAACTACTTCGAGGGTGATGGATGAATTTAATACCTGAGATAAGTGTACGGGTTTTTTTTATAGGCGCAGTCTTGAAACTTTCCGATCGCACCTCGTAGAACGTTGTGTGGGTCCGAGAGTTGGTCTGAACACAGTCGTAGGGAACAGACTGACACTTCTAAAATTCAAACTTTTTATTGGTTGGTTCATTATTTTAACTGTAAACTGTTTTCAGGGCTTGAATGCTTACAGGAGGGTTTGGATAATTCTCTTCGCTGTCACTGTGGCCACGCCGGCTCTGGAACCACATTTCGTTCCAGAAGGCCTTTACCGAGGGGAACGGGACAAAGCCATCTGAAGTTAATAATCAGTGGTGCTGTACCTCAACGCCCCCTTTCATCAAAATGATATGATGGATAGACATAGGTGTGTGTAACTTAGGCGATAATAATTGTTGGGTTTCAATTATGTAGCAGAAGCTGCAAAGAGTGGCTTGTGTAGATGTGGCAACATTGTCGGTGGAATATTGCCGAGACCTCAGTGTTAATTGTTCGAACTGATTAGCACATTGGCAGCAGAATGTGACGTCATACTTTGAGAGCTGTGCTTCATAAGCATGTGTAACGAACACCCAGGTGATGGATGCATGTGCATTTGGAAAGAATGCCTCAAAGCGTAATTCTGGTGCTGTTTTATTAATACAAACCGAAAAGTGGAAGTTGCCTGGGACCTCCGATAAATGATGTAACACTTTCATTCCTCTTCAAACAGACATTTCGAGATATTTATTCGTAATGATGATGTCGGCTTCTAGTAGACGTGTAACATGTCATCGTGTAATTTTATGATGACGCATAATTGAATAGAGTTTGTATTTCTCTGGAATCAGAAGTTTCAGGGAATTAAAATTTGCTGGATGAAGATTTTCACTTCGAGTTTTAAGAAAATCGATTTGTTTGTGAAAATAATATTGAAACCGGCTGACAGATTACAAATCTTCCTGCGGGGTCATGAAAACAGGATAATTAAAGTGTTTTTTTTATTATTATTTATGGGCAGTAGGACCTCACACAACGATATTGAAATACCTTTTTCAATTTGGGGGCTGTTGACCAAACACTGATGTTTTTCATCATTTGTTTTAGTCACAAAGTACATGAAATTAACGCGTAATGAGGAGGTTGTGTCTGTGTGTTGTTTCTTCGTCTGAACTTCATGGAATATGCACTACTGTGTATTTGGGTTTCACTTATCCAACCCTCCCTCATGTAGGTTTACAGTTAAGTACATTAGGTATATCCCATAATATGCTCGCCGAACGGATGAGAGAATGCATTGTATATTGAGGCTGTAGTAAAGTTGGGAGAATCGGAGTTCGATTCATATCACTTCAGTAAGTTGAAATCGAACTTTATTGATCTTTTTTCCCCTCTTTCTCAGAAACTGTTCATCGTTCAAGAAATTTGTTTATCGCATGATAGATTTTTATAAATATCTGCAACTGCAGTATGAAACTTTTCCGATGCGATGAATACCTGACGAAGGAAAAAAACAAAAATTCAGTGACTATACGCAGTGTGGTATCTGTAGTGTGATTATCTTTGCATCATTATATTTTGTCTACAAGGCCAGCGAGATATGCCAAATAGCAAATAAGCCATTTGCAAAATAAGGATGTCTGTGCTAGACTGAAGTATTGTATTCGTTTCTACGTCTTTCAGACTGCAACTCTTGAATGGGGAATCACCGATGGGTGAAAGGTCTCCTTGAAGACAGCGAGTTACAGGTTACATAGACTCAGTTTTGCGTGTATTCCGAGTTTAAAAACTTTTTAACCTATTATATTATAGAGACATGGAAATGGACAGCGTAAGTAAGGGCAGAGTCGAGTGGCTATTGGTTTTTGTAGTTCCTGGCTTTGGGTATGATACGAGGCGCGTCCTCAAAGTAAGTTTCCCTGGGGCCGTTTACAGAAACAAAACACAATTTTATGGAAATATTTATTGCAACAGATACAGCAAGTGTCCAGCTATTTTTCAACATATTCGCCACCGGAATTGAGACATTTGTCATACCGTGGGACCAACTTTTGAATACCTGTGTCGTAGAAGTCTGCCGCTCCTCCAGGAGACTTGCTGTCCGTCGAGCCGTGTGCGGCCTAGCGTTATCACTGACCGCACTTCACAGTCGGCGGGAGCTGGAATAAGAACCTCCATCTTCAACAGCTGCAACGATGCTAATGTGAGAACGCGGGAAGTACCGTTAGTGCATGCGCCATGCTACGTCATTGCTCTATCACGTACGCACAGTCGCTTCGCGCAATATAAGGTTTGCTAGCTGTGGGACGAGTGGGAAACTTACTTTGAGGACGCGCCTCGTATTTCACCATTCTAGCTCATGCTCTCTTCGGCTAGGGTGATAATAAGAATCAATATTTGATTAGTAGCTACGAATGGGTGGGATGTATATTTTGTTTTGCCCTCGATTATAGGATGTTAATTAAGATTATGGTCATGACCTGCAGAGGAAACCTACAGCTTAAAATTCGATCCGAACCTGATATTCACTACAAACTTTACTGTGTTTGAATTGAGAGAAAATAAATATATGCAGAGAATATGACGTAGGAAGGAACCTAGGACCTCCTGCACGGAGGGTAGAGCCAGTTGCATAACTTTAAGTGCCCTTTCGTGGTTCATACAAGTCGTCTGTTACTGTTTGGACTAGCCTCAAGTTTTGATCAGCTGTCCGAGCTCTAGGAAAATGGAACCCTAATTCTGGAAGTAATTACGAAATTAAACACGCCATGATGGGTATTCCTTAAAGACTAAAGAAGTTGGTAATAAAATATTAAATTGTAAAGATCTGTTTATTGATATACATAAAATATGGAATGTGAAGATATAACTGGAAGATTATCATGATTAATTGAAAACATTTAGATCTAAGTCCAGGATAATCATTTCAGCGTGTAACTCGAAATGACGGCCATTCAAGAAGCCGGTCGCTATCTAACGAGCTTTCGGTACGAGGTTTTGCAGTGGCATATGGACGGATTATCCTGTTACATGTTATAAAATAAGTAATAATAATTTTTATTATGATCTCAAACTAAGGTCGATGCTGTGGATGTTTTGTGTTCTTTCTGTGCTATGATGTTACATGCATTATGATGCCTGATTCCCCATCTAAGGGGCCTTACCGTGGATTTAGACAACTCTCCCACTAAAGAAGACCAGGGCAGAACTTATGATAATATACAGCATCATATATGAAATAGTATGTCTAAGGTTATGCAAATGGATGTCTTCTGACGATATTACTACACACATCCTTTTCATCGCCACACGATCACTTGAAGAGACACGTACGTTGGAGGTGCAGCTGTACGACACACTCCGAGCGACCGTGTTAGTATTATAATACAATTTGAATTATAAGACGCGTTATTCAAAGGACACCACACCTAGCGTTTGGGTGGTGATAAATCTGGCTACCGTGACGAAACCGGGACTGAAGGAGCAAGGCGTGGGCCCGGGGGGGGGGGGGGGGGGGGGGCTCATTACTTCGGTGTTTGTTCTGCATGACAGTAACTTAACAACTGATCACATTACCCGACAGAAGAAACGTCTGGAGACCTGTGCCGTGTATTCATTATTCATTTCACGATTTGTCTGTCCGTCCATCCGCATGTTTCGTATTAGAAATCAACTTTGTGTGTTTAAATTTTATATCGTACCTGTACAGTATTATTCCTGCAACCCCTTATTTGAAACACTCTGTACAATTCTCATAGCAAACTTGCATAGTCTGATTTCTTACTTAACAGTGTTATCACCTGCTTTCTTAATGCCTATAGTTTTTTTTATTATTATTAGTGTTCTGTCTGACGACGGGTCCATATGAACAGGATCCTTCCATCCTTTTCTCGGACTGGGGCCTGTTCATATACGTTCTTGGCAGATGATCCAGAAGTGGTTTGCCATTGCCTTCTTCTGTGTGTGAATGGAGTAATTGTTGGGATGCCACGGAGAAACCGGGGAAGCCCCCGGAGGAAAACTCCGTGTTGCCTAGACCACGGCCTTGCCCAACACAAGTTATAAATTCGGGAACCGCCGGGAATCGAACCCGAAACCCCAGGATTACAAGGCCAGCGTTCTAACCGCTAGACCACCGTGGCTAATGCCTATAGTAAGATTACGTATATGGAATATGAAACATGTGGGCCTAATTCTTGTTTCATTTTTCAAGTCTCCATTAATATTCAATATTTTACATTATCCTCCCTACCCCAAAGTTATTTTCCCAGGCATAAATTTCGTCCCTTGATCCACCGGTGACCCTCATGGGAACCAACGTGTTTAAACGTGCTGCTTACGTCACTAAATTCTTTAAATAATCTTAAAATATTCTGAATATTCGCTTTCGAGAGACTGCAGGAAAAAATCTGGTATGGCGCTAAAACCACTTATCTCCTGTGATAAATATCTGACTGGTTTGTAAGGTCTTTAACAACTATGCATCCAGTGTCGGACTTTGACCTTCTGAGACCCTAAACTATGTCAAGTATAACAGGCCTTTAAATTCGACATTTGATATAATTTGTTATTCTGACTGAAGGAAAGGTGAAACTGGTATTAATCAATGCATAACAGTTGAATTGGTGTACAAAGAAGACTGTAGAGCTTATAATGAAATTTTTGAGGCCCTCGTATCGTGAAACACTTCGCGTGTGTATTAGTCCGGCACTGTGTATCAGCTGCAGAGGTTAGTTTATATGGAGAAGTTTAAGCGATTAGTATTTGAAGGCTATCCTGGCTGAAATTAGGGAATCGGATTAGCTAGTGCCTCAGTCGATAGTCGAACTTGGTTTACAAATCTAACGCTAGGCCACCCTACTTTCTCCTGACTTCCGGAGTTAGTAGATTTATTACACGCAGTTTCTCATAGCTTTTGAGTCAAGAAAGGTGTGTGTCTGTACATCAGTGCCACATAGATTTTCCATGAAGTGCATTTCAGGATATTGTTTTTTTTAATTTCTTACAGTTGTTTTTTATAACATTGTTTTTTGTATGAATTTTTTTTATACTGAACCCATGTAAGATGTTAACATTTACAAATTAAAAAAATTATAAATCATTTCCAACTTCCAGTCACCAGAGCAGCGATATTAGACGAACACAAACGACATAAAAACCATTTTTCCCGGCTTAAAGAGCAAATAAAAGTATTGAAAATATAAGAGTTTTCGAGATAATGGCCATCATATACTCCTTTGTGTACGTAAACGATGTTTCGTTTTATATTGCTTCAAGCGTTAGTTAAAATGGATGGTCCTCGTGTGTTATATTACAAGACAGAGGCACATGCATCGTTTAGTAAACTGTCTGCTGCTGTATTTAACCTCGCTTGTTGATCTTCATTTATTGTATTAGTTCGTAGAATAGCCGTTCTAGTATTGCGCGCATTGAAGCAGAGCAAGATGTCTTCCTAACAATCAGCTGATTTTGAACTGCACTATACTTGAAGAAGTACGTTTTAGTGGCGTTGTTATTGGATAACACTGTGTTTCTAAGGTCTTACAATGTTTTAGTTTTGTGGCAGACTCACGTCGCTCAAGGAATATTGACTACTGTTTAAATTTCGTGTATTTATAAGAGCAATCCATTATCTTCACGTTCATTTTGAGTAGGCATTTGAAAAGTCCCACATGAACACCAGTTATTCTGATAACAATTGAGCGTAAATGTAATTTCGTAACGGACCGTGTTGCCACCTATGGGTGGTGGAAAATAACACTGGTTTTATTTTACTCGGCAGACTTTTGTAGACAATGTTGGACGTATCTTGCGGAAGTGAACAGATGGCCTGTGTCTGGGCTTAACTCGACTGGTATCTGAAAGGTACGAGTCTTTCACGTAGTAGCAGAATCCAAGGTTCCAAAACATTGTCGGTTGCTATAGAATCCAAACGTTAATCAGCGTTGGAAAAAAAAAAACTGTGTCTGGACCCTATCCTGAGCGAGTTCTTTTTCGCATACAATATTTTCCGTTTTGAAATTCTACTCCAATATTCAGCCTGATCTCAAAAATGAAGTATTTTAATTACGTTTTTCGTCAGTAATTGTGTATAAATTTCTTGTTTCTCAGCATTTTTCTTATGTTCCGCTCATGTCTATGTCATTTGAATAATTGGCCTGATATAATAGGTGAAGACTGCAAATAGTGAAGTCACCTATTATTAAATTTGATTATTACTGCTTGTAGGCCCCAACATTCTGCTTATTACTGTATTTTCAGATACTTTCAAACTCGGATTTTCCCTCAAAATTTTAATCAAATTTCGCACCCTTAAAGCAGGAAATACAATAGTGATTGAAGAACTGAACTAAAGCGTGCAATGTTTAAAATTCCTGTAGATCTGTTATGTAAGAGCCCAAATATGTACTCCAAAGCAGTAAGCTCTATCCTGATGCTGTTTTTGATATGCTGCATACTGTTGCTGTTGCAAATTTAAATTCGTTATTACATCACACTGGACAGAGACTGAATCTCGTCTTCTTTGTACTTATTTAAATATTTAACATATTAAAGATACTTCAAATAAGAGTTGCATTTTCAGCAGATCTGTGTTTCATGACGTAGGTCTGTCAATGTTCTATGGTTACCATTTGTTTGAAGACATTGGTTTAAACTTCGTGCTAAGCAGGAGTTACATTGGACCGATATGAACGAAAATTAAATTACCCCCTTCAAATTTATATGTAGACTTTCAGTACCGGATTTTGTCAAAATCCAGAAATTATTTCGTAGACGTGTTCTTTTCATCGTATTACTCTGTTTTACCCATACGTTCTTTGAAACTATTGTAGTTTGCTGTCCTTGGTGTTCATTTATTTCAAATATAAGTACACATATTGCAAAGCTGGTCAAATTAGAAACAAATCATTTGTCACAGTTATATAGTACATTTCGTGTTTCATTAAATATTTACCAGATAGAAGAATTTTTCAAACGGAAGATGGAGTTCTTAATGAAATCTATATATTAGGCCACTTCGCCTGCCGAACTGTTCTATTTTTTTATGAGTTTTGTACAGTTCAAGACGGGTTCTTATAAAGTTGGGATTATATTTTATGTGTACGCATTAAAATTAAATTCCATGTACAATTTTTAGCGTGGACTACAAAATCCAAATGTCGAATTGGTGGAGTAGTTTCGGAGGCCCTACATCCCAGAAGACAGCCATCTTCGGACTCACCGCCTTGTAAACCTGAAATCCTAACTCGCACGAAGTTGAGTTACGCTTTCGTGTTTCCAGCCTTCCTTCACAGCTGTCATAAATCCCCAATAACACTTGCATCAGCATCTAGCGTTATCTTTATAGTGGGAAAGGTCGCACCCGTTCTCTGACGTAAGTTAATATGTTTTTGTGTTCAGGTGATAAAACTCATTAAGACAGGCGAGAAATAAAGTAGGCCGTACACACGAGGAAACAATATGTTAATGGAAGAGGCTATTTGGAGGCAAATACTAAAATCTTCAGACAATGGAAAGTTGTAAGGAAGTCCGAATTGAACTATGTGGAGAGAGGACACGTCGAATGAACTGTTTTCATTACAGTAGATCATACGATTGAAGATCGACTTTTAGAACAGTTTTAGGCACCATGAAATTAGTTCATAAGTTAATTAGGTAACGGTAATTAGTATGTTGGTAAAATAATTTGATGGTTAGTTTGATGATTCATATATATATTTTTTTAATTTCACGTACCCCCGGTCTTCTGCGTTTTAACGCCTTGTCTTGTACGTAGGTATCATCGTTAGGAGAAAAATTTCTGTCTCCGTTTCAGGCCAGAAGGTGGAGACATTCCGAAACGTTGCAAGACCACACCACATTACAACCCAGAAGACCGACATCGACTATCAGTTGAATATTTTCGTAGTATATTATTTTATTATTCATTAGTCGGTAGCTAGACGTTTAATGTAAGCGTTAGTGTGAGAAATTGATAACCATCGCACTGACTGCACAGAGTTTTTTCTGTCCGCGATGAATGGCAGGTCCTGTACAGATAAACTGATAAAGACTGCTCTCAGAGAATTTATACCTGTCTTGTCATTGACGAGTTGACGTTCCCGGTATAATTGACCCGCAGAGGTATCCGCTCGTGATCTAATTGCCTGAACAGTTGGATAATTGGTTTTTGAACCGACTTCGTGGTAAAAGGTTTTTCGTTGTCTTCAGCTGATAGAGAAATCTCCCCGAAGTGCATCACCATAATTACAATGCATTTCCATTGGATGTAATTCAGAGCCAGTTGACTCCACTTTGCATACAGTTACTCATTTTTTTTAGTAATGAAATAATATCCTTTATCTACAACTTTTTTCTCTGTTAGGTTACAGAAACGGAATTTTTGTCTGCGTTTTTGTTTTCCCTTAAGAGGATACTTCTCACTAGCAAGTTGGGCTTGGAGATGAAGAAGAAACTAGTGAAGTGTTACGTATGGAGCAGAGACTTGGACACTCAGGAAGAAGGAACAGAAATACCTGGAGAGTTTTGAAATGTGGTGTTGGAGAAGAATAGAGAAGATCAGGTGGACGGATCGAGTGACCAACGAAGAAGTATTGAGGAGAGTCAACGAGCAAAGAAACATTCTGCAGGCGATTACACGAAGGAAAGCTAACTGGCTGGGACATATTATGAGAAGGAATGGATTACTGAGTGATATCACCGAAGGCCAGGTTGAAGGAAAGCGAGGACTAGGAAGAAGATTGATACAGCTAACCGACGATCTGAAACAAGGAAAGAAGATGAAGTTCCGGGAATTAAAGCGAGAAGCCGAGAATAGGGACAACTGGAGAGCTCTGTTTGGGCAGAGCAATGGACCTGTCGTAAGACAGAACACTTAATAATAATAATAATAATAATAATAAGTTCTGTATGTCCGGTAACCGTTCAGTACAATTGACAATCACCGTAAGGTCAGAAGACGGGTTTTGTTGTTTAGGCGATGAACCGTAACGTTTCATAACAAGAAGACATTTCTTCACCGGAGTAGGAGAATCTGTAAAATTTCTCTTTGTGTAATTTTTTCCCGTTCCCCTATTATTTCGTGTATGGTAAGTTCAGATGTTGGTTGCAGTCATCTCGAGTCTTGGGCCAATGGTTCCACACTCCACGAACCCTTTCTTGAATAATACAAATTGTTCGAGGACAGATTTGAAATTACTGTTGCATTTTTGTGGGGAATTGCTATGTTGAGTACTCATTTCCGGCCCGCTTAATGCGGTGAAATTTCAGGTTCTCACGGCTTCGAACACGAAGATCGCTGTCTTCTGGGTTGCTACGTCGCGTAGTGTGGTAGAAATTGACCGACGTCTCAGCGATGCTGGAACCCGGTCACTAAAAATTGGTTTAAGTAAGATACAGGAGCGGGTCAGACAAGGCAAAATCTTGGCCGGACCAGGGGGGGGGGGGGGGGGGTATTGGCGTGAGGAAGCTGTGTACAGGACCGGTGGTGGATCCGTGAATCAGTGTGAAGTCTTACGTGTAATTTTTGGTCCGGAATGTGTTTACTCACATTGCGTCTTTCGTTGGGCTGTGTACATTTTGACGTAGATGGAGAATAATATTAAAATGGATTTAAAGAAATGGGTTGATAGTTTGTGTGGACTGGGTTAATTTTGGTTCAGTACAGCGACCGCTATCTAGTGCAGTGAGTGATGTAGCCTAGCCGACTGGGGGCGTACCTTTTTGCGAGAAGGCAAATGAATCGACCCGGGGTAATTAATTCTTTCAGGCACCATATTACTGTTTGACACGCCCATGTCTCATGCCAATTGGATTCTTTCGTGTTTCTTCTGTGTCTTGCATTCGAACAGTCGAGAAAAAAAGTTGTAAATTGACGCAGTATGAATATGGTTACAGTGTTCCGGCTACATTTTAAGCCGTGTCATTGGTAACATGAATGGAGATTGTTTGTAATAGTGGCGTTGATAATTTCGCAAATCTTTTATTGCAGTTATCGGTTCATTGTAAACTAGGTTTACCACCACGCTTAGGATGCCTTATCTATATTTATTTTTACGCCATAAAATTCGTGAATGTTGAGTGATCTCAGAAAGGACATGATTTTGTTTTCTAGAAGAGTCATTGCAATTCTTAGGCGCGTTCGCAACCCTGCGGAGCGCCTATTAAAATAGCGTCACCCGTCTGTCTATCTGTACACCTGTAACAACTGAAGAACGACTTATAATGAAATTTTATATTTGGGAGTTGTCCTAATATTTATGATTGTTTAATTTTAACCGTCTAATCACAATAAAATATTTTATTAAATATTAAAATATTATCAACTTTTTCACGACATGTTTCGGTTTTCAATGAACCATCTTCAGGTGTATATATTAAATGTAATATTCTAAATGCAATCCTTCGTCACCTGAAGATGGTTCATTGAAAACCGAAACATGTCGTGAAAAAGATGATGCTCTAATTGTAAATCGAACACTACGATAGAAAGAGCATCATTTTAATATATTTTAAATATTTTAAATGTTAATTGTAGTAATAATATTTTAATATTTAATAAAATATTTTATTGTGATTAGACGGTTAAAATTAAACAATTATAATTCATCACAATATGACGCAACATTATCATCTCACTAATATTTATGGTAAATTCAATTTCTGTAATGGAACAAGCATAACGGTTACTTTGTAGGAAGATCTTCAGCTGTCCCAGCGTTGAACTGAAGGGATGGTGAGTATGGTTAACCAGTTTAAAGGTCAAGTTTTTAACACTGGAAGACCGGAAACATGGTTCTTAAGTTGAAGTTACTCCCTTATAAGTTTTCTCGCCGTGTTGTCTGGTAGACGTTTTCGACGTTTCGTAGGTGCTTCCTGTCCCTGAGCTTGTAGTTGATTATGGCTATCGCTCTAATGATGGAGACAACAAGTACATCTGAAACGTCAATAAATGTGTAACAATCTACACGTCGCAATAACCCAGAAGACAACCAGCCATCTTCATACTCAACCCAGAAAGTAAAGTGTAGGTCTGCCCACGGTTTTGTCATGTCCGAATGCCAGTGACCACTGCACAAATTCCCAGCTACGTATACCACGTGTTGATGCGACTTTTGTGAGTGTCGGAACGAGGGAAGGGTGTGTGTAGTTCGTGCAGTGTCTGGCTGCGTCGCGTGGCAGCTGAATTCAGCCTCGATTCTGCTGCACATGCAGTCCTTGACGTCATAGTCACGAGTCACTGCGAATTTATACCGAAACCTTGCCATGACACGTGGAGTTCTTGTCTGATGCAGTTCAACTTTCATAACTAAGGTCTTGCGGGTGTAGCCCCTCGTTCAAGAACTTCACGTGTGTTTGTAATTTTGGAACCTTCATAGAGTTTTTTCCTGTTCATAAACCCGAGTCGATATCATAACAATAAAATAGAATAAAAATTGTAATATTTCTGACTGTATGCAAGTCAATCCGTCATTATGACAATGCAGTCATTGCTTGCATCTGTGTTATCTATCCATCCATTTGTTAAAACGTCCATCCATCTATGAATCGCACTACCTTATATCTGTGTGTGTCCGTCTGTATCTGTCTTTTGAACCTTCTGTCTTCTATCTTCTAGATGTGTTCTGTCTAATAGATTTAGCTGCTTTATTCTGTGTGTTGCCCTAAAGCCATGCAATTTCCGTTTTTGTCTACAAGAGTGATTCTACTCCAGGAAGACTGTGATTTGTATGCGTTGAGGTGACTGTAGCAAGGCACCCCAAGTGACATAAGCCAATCCTCGGTGATGGCTCCGTGTTCAAAAGTAGGTGGTGTTTATAATATACCGAGTGTTTTTTCCGTGGGTTAAATCGAACAGAGTATGAAGCTATCCTTTCACCTCCAGCTACTGGCTGAGGTTGTAAAAAAAATGCGTCTCTTCACCACGACTACCTGCGCTCCTTTTTTCGGGTACTGAGAATTTGTAGATTCCGTTCTCTTCTCTCTGGGTTTTTTCTTCACAACCTTTTAGCAAACCCTGTATATGAGATGGTAAAGTTGCGTCATATTGTGATATAATAAATATATATTATTTAAATCTTGTCCGTCTAATCACAATAAATTCTTATTAAATATTAAAATATTACAATAATTAACATTTAAAATATTTAAAATATTAAATGATGTTCTTTATCGAAATATTCGTGAAAAATGATGGTCTAATGTAAATCGAATATTTCGATAAAGAACATAATTTAATATTTTAAATATTTTAAAGTGAAAAATGATGGTCTAATGTAAATCGAATATTTCGATAAAGAACATCATTTAATATTTTAAATATTTTAAATGTTAATTATTGTAATATTTTAATATTTAATAAGAATTTATTGTGATTAGACGGACAAGATTTAAATCAACCCTGTATAGTTTTTATCAAGTAGTTGACCTTAATTATGAATTCTTGTTTGAGTGACCTAATCTTAATGTAGAGTTGAACTATATCGTAGCTTAACAACTAACTAGCACTGGCTCGACTCATATCTGGCGTCATGCGGAAATAGTGTATGATACAGCTGAATGTAAACTTCAAAGTAATGGTCAGTATTAATTCAGTGTGAGCTTAATACCTCCCGGAGAAATATATGGAACCTACGTTACTGATTTTAGTAGGTCTAAAAGACCGTTGCTGTTAAGAACAAAACCAAAACACATTTTTTAGGCGAAATTATAAGTTATTGTGTGCTCAGGCAAGAGGTTACCACTGTCCGTTGAAGCGTCAATAAATACAAAGTCATTTCCCACCTGCACACTATACGAGGTGCGATCGGAAAGTTTCAAGACTGTGTCAATAGAGGGCGAACCGGATGTAGTACGAGCTTCTGCCGCTAGGCGGTTCGGCCTACATTCATAGTGAATCAGTGTGCCAGCCGGCATCATCGAATTAGCATTTGTTTCTTAGTTACGGGCGTTTTGGTAGTGCATTACACCGACCCTCCTGCGATTTCGGAATGGCGTGTGCATCAAATTTTGCCAAAGACTCGCCAAAACGGCTACGGAAACCTATGAAATGCTAAAGCAAGCATTTGGGGAGTCCGCAATGGGTCGTGCACAAACTTTTGTGTGGCATTCACGTTTTAAAAATGTCCGAACCTCTGTCGATGATGACGAGCGTTCACTCCCAGGGGAACTACTTCGAGGGTGATGGATGAATTTAATACCTGAGATAAGTGTACGGGTTTTTTTATACGCGCAGTCTGGAAACCTTTCGATCGCACCTCGTACATTTTGAACCTAACCTAACCTAACCTTGAGAATTTGCATATTCCTGCAGGTGAGTTGGGGTACATTAAATATCTTTCTTCCCTCGTTCTCTTCTCAGTAAGCAATGTTAAAGTCGCAGCGTAGTTTTCGAAGCTTTGGCATGTTCGCTGCCAGTGTTGTGACACGCCTTGTGGCTAAGTCCGTTATCACACGAGTGAGCGATCGAGGCTGTTGACACTTCGAGACAAGTTATTCTGTTGGTCATGAATAGGCTATAAGGAAACCGTATACCAAAGTATTTTATGTGTTAACGTTGAAACAGTGCGTGCTGTTGAGAACTAGGAATCAGGTTGTTACTTACGATACAAACTTCCATGTCTCTGCTTATGCAAATTGATTACGAAATATTCTTTTCGTTCTTGTCATCTGCTGCCGATGAGAGTAAGATTAATTTCGGTGGATCCAAGGCCCAAATTATTTGCCTTCGACATGTGTTCTGGAATTGCGCAGTTCGAATCTTGGCTAGGACACCGTTTGTTCTGTTTATCCTGATCACAGCCGCCAGAGTTCTTACTAGACCGAATTTAATCTTCATCCAGTACCATTAGACACCAAATAACCTCGGAAGTTGAGACATTGTCGTTAAATAAACATTTAATAACATAATGTAATTTATTAACAATACTAACACGGCATTGAGATAAGTTTGAGGTTATCCTACGGTGGTCTAGCGGTTAGAACGCTGGCCTTGTAATCCTGGGGTCTCGGCGGTGCCCGAATTTATAACTTGTGTTGGGCAAGGCCGTGGTCTAGACAACACGGAGTTTTCCTCCGGGGGCTTCCCCGGTTTCTCCGTGGCATCCCAACAATTACTCCATTCACACACAGAAGAAGGCAATGGCAAACCACTTCTGGATCATCTGCCAAGAACGTATATGAACAGGTCCCAGTCCGAGAAAAGGATGGAAGGATCCTGTTCATATGGACCTGTCGTCAGACAGAACACTAAATAATAATAAGATGAGGTGGTCTAGCGGTTAGAACGCTGGCCTTGTAATCCTGGGGTCTCGGGTTCGATTCCCGGCGGTGCCCGAATTTATAACTTGTGTTGGGCAAGGCCGTGGTCTAGGCAACACGGAGTTTTCCTCCGGGGGCTTCCCCGGTTTCTCCGTGGCATCCCTACAATTACTCCATTCACACACAGAAGAAGGCAATGGCAAACCACTTCTGGATCATCTGCCAAGAACGTATATGAACAGGTCCCAGTCCGAGAAAAGGATGGAAGGATCCTGTTCATATGGACCTGTCGTCAGACAGAACACTAAATAATAATAAGATGAGGTGGTCTAGCGGTTAGAACGCTGGCCTTGTAATCCTGGGGGTCTCGGGTTCGATTCCCGGCGGTGCCCGAATTTATAACTTGTGTTGGGCAAGGCCGTGGTCTAGGCAACACGGAGTTTTCCTCCGTGGCATCCCAACAATTACTCCATTCGCACACAGAAGAAGGCAGTGGCAAACCACTTCTGGATCATCTGCCAAGAACGTATATGAACAGGTCCCAGTCCGAGAAAAGGATGGAAGGATCCTGTTCATATGGACCTGTCGTCAGACAGAACACTGAATAAATAATAAAAATCTTAAGTTATTTCATTTCAGTAGCTTTCCCAATCATGATTTCTTATTGACCACTTGATTTCTCCAAAGTTATCTGTTTAATGTCTGTTTTAATAGTATCCTACCATCTGCGCCCAGTCTCCAAACATGCCCGCCCCACTTGAAACTGCACGTTACAGTATAATTGTTTATCACGTCGTATTCATGAGACTCCAGGTTGGAATTTCGAAGAAAATCATGTCCAGCCCGTCAACAGGCAGTGTCGCACAGATTCGGTGATTCGTTGGCCATTATTACATTTTGGCCTGCCCTGTGCATGTGTTGGATCCCCGGTTGGGCCAGCCCTCGTTAGGGTTGCCAGGACTGAACGTGCTACCCCTGAGAGAGAAATCTCTTCACTCTTCTTTCAAGAATCATCGCGAGATCGAACGTTGTCATAGTGATACCAGGTCGCTTTATGTAGCACTGTATGGGGTTTCTGAATGGGGAGGGGTGTGCTTGTAGTTTGTAGCATAGGAATGTCGGCGTTTGGTGGCGTCACGATGGCGTGTACAGTCACGTGCAATGGAAATTTACTATTCGGAAAATATAGTTTCCTGAATTGGCCCAGGTCCAATTATGAGATAACTTAGTGACAACATGGTTCGTGAGAGATTCAAGGCTGGCTTTGGAGTTTCAAGGGGCAGTCGTTGTTTTAATCATGGGTTCTGAGTGATTATTCGCGATCTTAATGAATGAGCTGAATACAACAGACTAATACAGCTGAATTGAAATTAACTTAGATTTTGGTAAAGACATTTCTTCACACGTGATTGGTTTACTGACGTGACTCGGTTGCCAGAGGGAAAACGAGGGTAATTTTAAGATAGGTACTGCAGTAGGAGAGGTTTTATGTTGAGTATTCATCTACTCACACATTTCGAAACAGTATCGCACTGTTGCTCTGAGCTAAGTTACTCTTTTAGAAGATGCATGTTGATTGTGGAGATAAAGCTCCGTGAATTTTAAGTGCTAAGTCAGTGCAGAGGTGATCGATTACTTTTATGCTACAGCCGGCTTGACACAAAGTGAAAGAGACCCCAAAACTTCTGTATGGAAGTCTAACTGAGTATGTGGTGAAGATAGAAAATCCGTACGCATATTCCAACTCAGATCGTCCGATGTGACTGGGTACCGCAGATCCACTGATAAGAGAATAACTTTGTTTTCGGAAGACGAGAACGGCTTCGGTATATCTGAAGAAAATTTTCTGAGTAAACTGAAGCCCTGTCGGAAAATGTTGCCACCGGGGATGACCCACACGACTTTTTTAAAACACATTCTTAGTGTGATTCTAATATGGCAACCTACCATTCGACTATTAACAAACTATAATTTAAATAACCCGAGACGTGATGTATTTCAACGACGCCAGATCAATTGGAATTCGTGTCAGATGAAAGGAAGTTAACGTTCCTTGGAGTAGAAAGGCGAGCGGAAGTGGTAGTGGCCTACTTTGAAGTGTTTCTCGCCAAAGCCCGAGGAAGAAATGGATACCTCCTGAACACAAGTGAGAATCATTACTTTTCCACCTTCAAGCTCACTGAACGCAGTTAACATGGCTTCGTTGCGTAGTCAGATATTCTGATATTGGACCTACGTCTCGAATGTTTGTCGTTCTCACAGCGTATTGCCTTAAAATCTATGCCGATATCATAAAATTTCATACTGCCAAGAAAGCACACCACATTCTGGTTACGGAGGTCGGGTGTTTAAGAAAATACTCTTAGTTGAATCCAAGTACGAAGAAAACCCATAAGTGATTTTTTTTTTATTTAGTGTTCTGTCTGACGACAGGTCCATATGAACAGGATCCTTCCATCCTTTTCTCGGACTGGGACCTGTTCATATACGTTCTTGGCAGATGATCCAGAAGTGGTTTGCCATTGCCTTCTTCTGTGTGTGAATGGAGTAATTGTTGGTATGCCACGGAGAAACCGGGGAAGCCCCCGGAGGAAAACTCCGTGTTGCCTAGACCACGGCCTTGCCCAACACAAGTAATAAATTCGGGCACCGCCGGGAATCGAACCCGAGACCCCAGGATTACAAGGCCAGCGTTATCTTATTATTATTTAGTGTTCTGTCTGACGACAGGTCCATATGAACAGGATCCTTCCATCCTTTTCTCGGACTGGGTCCTGTTCATATACGTTCTTGGCAGATGATCCAGAAGTGGTTTGCCATTGCCTTCTTCTATGTGTTGGGATGCCACGGAGAAACCGGGGAAGCCCCCGGAGGAAAACTCCGTGTTGCCTAGACCACGGCCTTGCCCAACACAAGTTATAAATTCTGGCACCGCCGGGAATCGAACCCGAGACCCCAGGATTATAAGTGAATATTGTAGTTTATATTCTTTTCTTTTTTTCCAATTTTAGTGTAGGCGGTATATAGTCTGCGCGTTATTCCAGGGTTCCAAATATTTTCTAATCACACTCGGTGAAATAAATCTCGTGGGGTGTTAGCGTTAAAACGTGATGACGGTGCGTCTAGTAATCAGCTAAGAGTAGCTAAGTGCGAAACAATGAGTGCCCAACTCTGCAAGGAGAATCAGGGAGCCGTGTATCATCGTGTCATGTCGCTCGTTGGTGGGGAGGGGTGAGGGGTGAGGGGTTCTCGGTGGCGACGCTAGGCGCCAGCACGTCAGCACTACGCGGGAATTTATAACTCGGCACTCTTGCCCCTCTGTTCGCTGGTGTCGTAACGCTGCAGCCTCTCAAGTACTGGCATTGCTGAAAACATTCGCTCTTGACTTCCAGCTGGTTTTCATGTAACGTGCAACTAGTGTTTTGATGCCGAGACACGACGAAAGACGGTAATATTAAAACGACTCTTAGCATGGAACGACAGATTTTGTATGTTATTGAGCGAGGCTGTCATTACCTCAGACTGTAGAACCTGTAATATCTAAAGATAGAATGGCCAGTGATTAATTTATTTTAAAGAGTATAAAAGGAATTAGCCATGGCGTAATTTTAGTTACTTTTCTGGTATTTCCCTGGAGGTACTGAGAAAATCAGTGAAATACCTTAGTGACGATATCCGGTCTTCGAAAATAAATATGAACCCAGTAGATTTTCAAACTATTTACTCATGCTGACGAAGCTCGGTTATGAAACAAGCAATTAAGCCCATTCCTTTACATGAGAATGAACCCAGTGTCTATTTTTACATTTTTTAACACTTGTACTTTGCCATCTTAATAAACCTTGGCGATTTGAAAAGTAGATCGGCCGAAGAATTATCATAATACTTTTGTTTTGAAATGACACTCTGACGCTACTACGGTAGATTTGCCTGCGCTGTTATGTTTAGGCAGTCCGCGGTACACAGATGTTCGAGAAGTTGCTTCCGTAGCACGGCGCAAGGTACGAGACGTGAAATACTCGTCGTCATTTGTTATTTCGAGAACCTCTCATGTTCATACTCGAAAATTGCTCCGCGTTGAAGAGAAAAATTGGAAATGCCCTTGTCGAAATTGAACAGTCGGGCATTCCACTGACTGAGCTGACTCCGTGGTACAGAAAATATTTGAGCAGTCGATAGTTACTCAGAGGTCAGACTTATGAAAGTCGGGTGGCAGAAGGTTAGGAATGTAGAGCTACCAGCTGCGAGGTTGCAGTGCTTTGCAGTAAAGCAGCAGCACGCTAGTTTCTTTAAAGTTGAGTTTGGTGTGTGCTAATTATCGTGGAGACAGGGAACTTAGATTTATTAGACGACAGAATATTGAAAGTCCCCGCCTCCGGCTGAGTTATTGTGGCACTTTGCAGCTAGATGGTGTTGGGACGCTCAGTTCCCGGCTTGCCTAGCTTTGATCTGCAGATGTAAGTGGGACATCTGCACTTTAATTTCTATTTTATGTTTATGAACACAATATTACTCTAAGCTGTAATTTTAAATTGACTGCGGAACCGTAATGTAAAATTATGAAAAGATTAGTTTTTTTTAAATGTTTGCTGTCATTCACTTCAGAATTGCAAACCTTTCATCTAACGTTTCATGTTAAAAAGACTTTAAAACATCGAATCTTTATAAATTGTAATTTTACAATTTGTGTCATCTGGGCGTGAAACTATGTCTATTAGGCTGAGTAACTTTAAATATGGATTATTCATCGACGCTGTCAATAACTCAGATTATGCAGCATCGAATTATGAGATCATTAATGAATAATGGCATATAAAGAATTTGAAGGAAGCAGTCGGGCCGAATGTAAAGTATTATTTCTGAATTTATATGGCCGGACTGAGGACCGTCATTCAGAAATCCTGTCTCCGGGCTGACATTTTAACGTGAGACATGCTGAAGACGAAGGAGCCACGACCTTTGGTACTCTGAAGGCAAACAGCGGATTGAGGACGAAGTACTGCGGATGCATCTTGAGCTAAGAAAGAGGAAATTACAGGAGAATGCAGGCAGTTGCACCATGAGAAGATTGCTAACTCGTATTCTGCACCTAATATTTCTAGTATGAACAAATTAAGAAGGATGGGTGGGGCATGTAGCAGGCACTATGTAAATAAGAAACTGGTATAAAATCTTAGTTGGATACCCTCGAAGGGAGAAATTTGGAGACTGAGGTGCAGAGGGGAAGAAAATATTAAAAATAGATCTTATAGTTTGTGAAGGCATGGATTGGAGTAAACTGGCTGGAGTCAGGGCCTTGTGGCCTGCTTCAGTTTAGTATTCATTTTGAAGAACTGAATCTGTTGGACATTTAGTAAGATTTTTTGATGGGGAGGGACTCTTATCTACATAAGACAAATTCGGAACAGCATAACACAGACATAAACTTATACCCCGATCAGGATTCAGACCCGAGACCCCGGTTTATGAGCGTCCTTAGATGAAATAAAGACATGAATGTGATTCTTAGTCTTTGAACTGTGCACAGTTCTTCAGGTTTCCCCTATAAGACATCGGTGTGTTCCTCTCGTGATCTCTCTTCATTATTAAGACGCTGTGGCGAACAAAACAGAGTAGCATGTCTTCGGGACTTGACTTTTCTCATGTTTAATTCAGGTAGTGGCCGGTTGGCGGAAGAAATCAGAGTTAAATAATTCCCTGTAATTTACTTTGAAGTGGACAATCCATTGTTAATGTTGCGCCCTTTCGTAATTTCATCGCAATTGAAAGAAATGTTCTATTGACGCAAAACTATTACCTGTGGGCACACACATCGATTTTCACTCTCCTCTCTTCCCCATTATCGAGATGTTTTTTTATCTTTCCCACTTTTACTGACATTTCACCCTTCGTTCACTGTCGTGCTGTCTTGCATATAACATCGGCTTTTGGATGGAAGCCGCTTCGGATATTTGGTGTTAACCAATGTTTCGTCAAACATTGCAGTTGTCGTTTTAAACCGACACCGCCATTACCCGAATGGTGAAGTTTCACATTGAACTCCAGGCGCGAAACCTTACGGACAAATAGTAGTATATCTTTCATAAACGTCTCAGCCCCCCACATGGAGACTTCTCCCTGCCTACAATTGGAACACGGACGTCTAGCCCATTGTGCTAACAGTTCAAATATCATGGAGTCGTAGGGTTCGGTCCGTTGGATCGCTACTGGAATTGATGTTTCCTCTGGCTGAAAATGTCGAACTTCCCCACTGATTAGATTACCAAGTGTAGTTACAGAGAAAACTTTCTTATAGATCTGCAGTAACAACAGACAGTGGATAGCGCAAGCTACTGCTTGTGTTACATGATTTAACTGATCTGGCTTCAGTGATGTTGTAGGATTCTCCAAAAAAAGGAACCATTTAGAAGTCTCTGTGTAATTCATGTCATTATGATACTAGTTTTCTAGGCGTTTGTTCAATTTGCTTGTATATCCAACTCTAAATAACTGGTACCTGTTAACTTCGTTTCCAGATCATTTCAAAATCCCGACATTGAAGCCCGTCCAACCGCTTTAATCCGGTCAGTATCCCGGAACCTATTTCCCCAAGTAGTATGAACCTCCCCTGTGGCCCGCGGGTGCTGCTCCCAGGAGTTGCTGTATTTTTACTCACAGGACGAGTCCAAGAGAGGTCAGGTTACAACGGCAAGGAGGCACAAGATCGGAATTTCTTCAACAATGTCTTGTAAATAATTACAGACGAACTGATAAATTAATGTTTGGAACGATACCTATTTGTACCATATGCGTTACTCAAACATTGTATTTGTGGGATGGGCAGAACATGTAGTACGTATGGGTAGATGAGGAGTCCGTAAAACGGTTTAGTCGGAATACCGTAAGGGATATCGTCGTAGATGGGGGGGACAATATTAAAATGGAGCCAAAGAAATAGGGGATGCTGCACAGAGGTAGTTCGTGTACCATTGGCTTTGGTGTCATTGTCGGGAGATTGATTGTTTCTCAAAATTTAATTAGCAGACGGGTATTTGTGTCGTTTCTTGCGAGGAAGGAACCAAATTTTTAAATATCGTTTTAATTAACTTCACTCTGAATGTTCTGTTATAGTGCAGGTTTGAATCTCGCCAAATGCCATAATCCGAGTCGCTGTTTCTGGGTTTAAACGGCTCTGGAGGTTACTCCAGTTATGAAAGTACTTCCGTACGGGACATCTCCATTTACGTTACAGAGTGTCATTAGTTGAACTCTGTCGGTCTGTAGTCTGTGTATCTGCTTGCTGTAATTGCTGATATAGTCGTCTGTCGCTGTGATGGGGCCCGGAGGCAAATTACCTCCTGGCGAACACCACAGCTTCATTATCCACGTAGTAATAGCAGGATCCATTGGGCTAATGTGTTATCCCAAGAGATGAAGTGGGGACTGGTGGACATTACGAAACGAGGAGTTTAGTAATTTATACGCCTCGGCTAGTATTGAAGTTTCGATAGGCTAGACATGTAGTTCGGATGGGGAAACAGGAAGTGCATGCTGATTGGTGGGGGATCAAACTGAAAAGGGCCCACTTGGAAGGTAGATAAGGACAATCCTGTTAGACTGTGTGTGTTGTGTTTGGTTGTAGTTCGTCGTGTCGAAACGTACGGATTCTTCTACCAGAAAGTAAGTTAGCTGGCGTCTAAACAAAGTCATAAGTAATATCTGTGTGCACAGTATTAGCACCACAAACATTGCTGAAGCAAACAAGGTTTATCACAAATGGGAGCGTTCGCCACGACATTGGTTTCTTTGTGTTGGCCACATTGATACCGCGCGTGTGAAGGACTTGTGTCGCCTGAATTTTCGTTCCTTGATAGGCCACTTCGATTCAGATCTAATCAGCAAGTTCTAATGCGCATATCGTCAAATTTGGCGGAACTGTCCCCGGTCTGAGCCGAGTTATTTGACACTGGTAGACGGAAGGTTTTCGTCGTTAGCTGAACGACGCCATAATCAGTCTGCCCCCTCCTCCCAAATCCTTCTGCAGTTAACATCACGAAGTTCTCGAAGCAACTCTTATACCGATACTGTCCAAATCCTTCTCTTTCTCTCTTTGTGTTTTTTAGACCTTCCAGATTTGAATCTTTACTATTTTTCGATTGGGCGCCATTTCCTGATGGTTTCTGCGTCCCGCGTCCTCCCCTCCCGCTCTTCCTGCCCGTTGAAAGGGCAACGGTGGTTCGGAGGAGAGATTTGTAATAGCGGTGCACTTATTACTGGGATAGAGAGGGGATAATTATATAATGGCCCTGGAGAATTGAGGGGGTTAACTTGTTTAATTATACGTGTGTAAGGGAAAGAAGTTTCGAAAAATGCCGGTAGACAGCAGTGTTCTCGTTCACTCCATATTTTAAACCCTACTATATGATAATCTTAGCCAGACAGACATGATGTAATTGCAGATTGACCGGAAAGGATTTAACCAAGTCACAAAATTTTGAACTTTACTTAATAATGTACTCGCCCATTTCGATCTCTTACATTAGATTCCTTGCATCGAAGGGAAAGAATTTGTTCTTCCACAAGATAGAAAGTATTTTATTTATTTTCATATTTTACTATTAGAAGATTAGTGAATGAAGTGGTTACAGGAATATATCAACACACGTGTTAAAAGGAAGCAGAGATAACTTAGGGAAAGAGTATTACCGCAGTTGATAGTCGAGCTAGTCAAAACAAGCAAGTCTGAGCAACTATCAGCTTCTCAAGAAGGATTCTATTCCATGGATTTCAGAGAACATCCCACTAAACAACAGTGTACGTCGTTGTGTAGTGGTTAACATTTACTTTACATTGTGGAAGTTCCTTCGAGAATAATCGGCCACGACAACTTACTTTCCAATTCATAACCTGGAGTACAACACTATGCAACGTGTGCAGTTGAGAAACCGTCGTAAAACTTCAGTTAAGTTAAACCAGGCTTGTCATTTTGTTGCAGAACTCGATTCGCCACAACCTCTCTCTCCACAACCGCTTCATGCGCGTGCAGAATGAGGGTACCGGTAAGTCGTCCTGGTGGATGATCAACCCGGACGCCAAGCCGGGTAAAAGCGCCCGACGCCGTGCCACCTCCATGGAAACCTCCAAGTTCGAGAAGCGTCGAGGCCGCGTGAAGAAGAAAGTGGAGGCCCTTCGAAACGGCCTTCAAGCGGCGACCGACGCAACTCCCAGCCCCAGTTCCTCGATCTCGGAGGGCCTGGACATGTTCCCTGGGTCCCCTGCCGTCGCGACCGCCAGCTTCCAACTGAGTCCCGACTTCAGGCCCAGAGCCTCGTCCAACGCCTCGTCTTGTGGCCGGATGTCGCCCTTTCATTCGCTCCCCGTCGACTCGGAGTGGGCAACGTACTCCACAGCGTCAGGTGGGGATTCCTTCCCTTTATGGTCTTGCCCTCTTTGTTTTAAAATCGACGATCGTCCTTGAAATTAGCTGCTTGTAGTACAGTAGAGTTGTAGTTGACTCGACCGTCTTGATTTATTTTGTATCTTCTAATTGTACTTCATTCATCAGGAATATAATATTTGTCTTTCAGTCTCTCCGTCGTCTTTCAACACTTTCTTTCAGGTTTAAATCAGACTATCCATTTAGGAATTCTGGATTTCCCGCGACGTTTTGTGAGTATTTCGTAATATTAATCCTGAGGCAATTCCCAATCAGAAATGTATTATGAACACAGGTCCAGTTGTCAGCGGTTACAGAACTTAAAGACGGACTGAACGATACAAAACTCGATTATCGATATATTTCCAGCGTGACGGAGTACCCCACATTTCAGGCGGCACGTGACGGAGTATGTATGATCGAGAAGTTCCCTTACCTGTGGATTGGTCGTGGTGATACGTAGAATTGGCCACTGCGGTCACCAGTACTTCACTCCGATAGATGTTTTGTGTTTACATGGAAAAAATGGTGTATGAAAGCAAATTTAAGAGAAAAGAAAACTCTTTAGAAAACTAGTAGCACCACCTACTTCTAAATCATAACGTGTTTTACCCACAGAATATATTTGTTGGTTTCACGTGATTCTGAGAATAAACAGCGACTTTTTCCGTAAGATAATTAACTATTTAGTCTTTGTAATGCAAGAGCCACGTGTTTTCGTCGAGGTAGGTAATTTTTATATATTATTTATGTGAACTTATGCTTCAGGGTTCTTAGTTGTTGTATGTGTTTGGGAGAGATTGAAATCGGATTTAAGTGTTTATATACCACAAGAGCACATTTTAATTTTTGCGGAGTGTTTTAAGTCTCGTGCAAAGTAGTTCGATCATTTTAAAGTTCCCAGAGGCTTGACTCGACGTTCGTTCGAAATGATAATTCTGTAATCACCTGAGGCGAATTAAAATTTAGATTTTGTTATTGCTCGTGTTTATTTGTTTGTTCTTTCGATACACAATCAGTGTGTTTGTTTACAACGATGCCCACTGTTATGTATACCCGTCTGAAATGTTTTCATTAACTTGCTAAAATCAAAATAACTGCCCCCTGGTACGACAGCTGATTTCAACGAAAGTCTTCATTAGTTTGTTACGAGGTGACTGTGCATTTTGTATCATTCATTCTGATTACAGAATCGAATGGCTCCTTTGTGCTGAGACGAGGTAGAGATTACTACTTTCTATTGTTTTTTTATTTATTGTGACTTTTTTTACAACTTTTTTCAGTAACATAGACTGTATAGCGTCAAACCATAATTTTTTAATGAATAATGAATTTGAAAGGACGTAAGGTAATCCCGGCAGTTGCCTGGATGGACTGAGGAAAACCTCAAAAATCTCAGTCAGGATACTTGGTCTTCGGTTCGAGATTTGAACCCTGGATATCCCGAATTCGATTCAGTCAGCCCCACGTTCTGTACTGTACTACTGTTGCCACACTTATTATTTGACTGTTGCCTGTTTAATTCACCATTAAATTTCAAAAATTATGTACCGGGTAAAACGCTCTGCATTTAAGTACCACGTCATTAAATCGTGTAAGTAGCGTGGAGATTGCATATTTACGTATTCTAACCTTGGCACTACTGCTGTGGTCTATTTTCCTTTTAGCGTCAAAGCCCCCGGTATGCATTTGAAACGGAGTGGGTTGGCCCGAGAGCCCTTCGGGTAGGGGGGGGGGGGGCGGTCGGTCGGAAAGAGAATTCCTTCCCTGCCAGAAATCGAACACAGAACGTCGGGTTTTCAGTCGCCGTACTGAGTTCCGGCGGTTACCGATGCCTACGCCATCGTTTAACTGATACCTGAGACGTAGAGTTCGTATGGCGACGTTATAAACGAATTAGGTCTGTATGTCTTGTTTCGTGATTCGGAAATTAAGAAATCTTGAAAAAATGTGTTGGGTTCAAGTTAAGATTTCCTGTCTTGTGAGCGATTCGTTGCGGAAAAGAAAGTTTCAAGTCGAAAACTGAAGAGTTGTTTGGTTCTTATTTTAATACGTGTAAACGCACCGTTTCAGGTTTCGGCCCGGAGCAGCTTGCAGGCAATCTGGCTGAGGGTATGAAACTGCACCAGGGAGGTGAGTTCCTGCAGGGCTACGGGGGCGGTAACGGTGGCGTCAATGGCCAACAGCCGCCACCCCCACCACCTCCCTATGATTTCGGGGCTCGTCAGCAGTTGCACGCAGCTTCCCCGTACGGGCTGTCCCAGTGCCACTTGCACAGGATGCAGTCTTGTTCCTGCCATCTACAGCACTCCCCGTCCTACCCACAGTCCGAGCCCTCTCCCGACCCCCTAAGGGGTCAGCCCGTCCCTCAGGGCGCTCAGTTCGGCCCCCCTCGTGCCTTGCCGTCACATGACACCGACAGCCGTCCCGGCACCCCTACCCCGTCCACCATGATGGGGCAGCTGATGGGCGCTCTGAACAACAACGCCCTTCTGGATGACCTGAACCTGAACATCGAAACACTGCAGGGAGGGTTTGACTGCAATGTGGAAGAGGTGATCAAACATGAGCTGAGCATGGATGGAAGCCTGGACTTCAACTTCTCTCAGCATTACCATCACCACCATCCAGGGGGACACCAGGTAGCGCCAGGCGCCCAGGAACTACAGCAGGGCGTCGTGCCCCAACAACCAGCCACACCCTACTCCACCACTGTTTCAACAGGGCCCTCCTGGGTGCACTAGCCCTTAGCGGGGCCCCCGACCGGGAGAGGAAGAGGAGGCTACCTGCAGCTCCCACGTGGTGAGTTTCACACCTGAGGGCAGATGTGTAGAAGGTGACACATTGTAACTAAATCATTTCTCCCTCCCTCAGCCACACAATTTCTGGGACTGTTCTGGCTTCCAATCCAGCGGATACCACGCTGTCTCTGTAAGTAAAGTGGCATCCTCCCATCTGCGCCTGTCTTCCGAGTGGTCTCTTCCTTTGTGGCCTCCCAACAAAAATTTTGTATGCACGCTACATGTTCCATCCCTCTGAACCACCGTAATAATAATCAAAAAAGACTGTAATCTGTTTTATGCTGTTTTTGTTTCTAGATGAGAATTAAAAACATGGCGAAGGTAAAAGCTTCGACGTTATGTCAGATTTTCTTAAGTAGCTGAAGTCTATAACTGCGGAAATTATGCATCGTAATAGGCAAAAAAGATGTGTGTACAGTTTTTCAGTTGAAGCCACTGCAGGCTTGTTTGCTCGCATGAACGTCTTGTGAAGGTGGGTGGCCGATTAGCCTCCGCGCTGTCACGAACCACCTGCAGGTCTCAGCAGCTCAAGTACGAGACAGACATCCGTTACGGCCACCATCTCCCTCGGCTTGTCCTCTCCATTCTTCAGGACGTAATAAACGAGTGGCGCGTTGAAGCCCCACAAAAACTCTCATTTGTCCCACATCGTGACGACAAGTGAGTGGCGCACGTGTTCATAATTGAATCACTGTCGGATTGGCCACTTCTGTTGCTGCGTTGACCACAGACGTTGTGGTGTAGCCATGAATACGTCTGTCAAGTTCCTTATTATGTAATTTTTGTTTCTCTAACGTCATCCACTTAGACGAGTTAACTTTAACTAACTAACTAGATGGCTTACGGAACCCGAAGGTTCATCACCGAATTAACCAAAGCCCTCCACCGGACCCTGTCCTGGGCCAACAAAATCCAGTCTCCTTCAACTCCTATCTCCCATAGATCCCGCCTGAGATTATCCTCCCATCTACGTCTAGGTCTCTCCAGAGGTCTCTTCCCCTCAGGCTTCCCAAATAGTGGACCCAACCAACCAGATGGCTTATGAAACCCGAAGGTTCATCACCGAATTAACCAAAGCCCTCCACCGGACCAACAAAATCCAGTCTCCTTCAACTCTATCTGCCATAGATCCCGCCTGAGATTATCCTCCCATCTACGTCTAGGTCTCCCGAGCGGTGTCTTCCCCTCAGGCTTCCCAACCAATACCCGGTGCACACTCTTGTCCCATCCATGCGCGCTACATGCCCAGCCCATCTCGAGTTAACTTTATGACTTTAAAAAAATGTGATCCAGGTTCACGTGTATTTGTGGAGAAAATCTTGTAATTATTAACTAATTATCGGTGTTACTGATTAACATAAACTGAGTGGTTGATGTAGCATTGATTAACGACCTACCAGTTGTACTTCTGATGTATGTTCGTTGATTTCTTCTGCCGTTCTGAATTGAAATTGATGACACTTTAAAAACATAAATTTTTTTGGGGGGGGCACTTGACGGATTTTCATGAAATTTGCTACAGTAATTGAAAGATAAATACCGGCAATTAAATAGTACCCTCATCTCGAAATGTAACTTGATAACGGGGGTCGAATTATAACGAGGAACGTGCTCAGATATCGCAAATTTTAGCCGGATTTCATGTTAGACATGTCCTAGCTCTTCTGGTGACACGAGCTGATATTGAAATATTCGTGGTTACTGCTGATTTGTAATTCAGTCTGCCTTTTTGTGTAATCAAAGTAGGCTTCGTGTTTTCTGCATCGAATGGAAATGCCGTGTTCGTCTTTCGTCATCTTATGTTATTAGCCCTCGACTCTTTCTTGACACGAACATTGCCAACCTTACACAAATGAATTAATCTGCCTGATGATCGTAACAAAGACAGAAGGAAACTCCCAAGAGATGAGCGAGGTCTAGAAAATAAGACGTTACATCCCCTCTTTTCTACCCCAGGAACCATTAAATATTTCTAACCCCTCCCTCAACCTTCTACTTGTCAACACGATTAAAAACAGCCGAGGGATGCAGGCAACGTGTGGGACAGAATTGCTAAATCTGAACATGAAATTTACTGAAGCGTAAAATCAGTTTTAACAACCACCACCGCCTTCTTAATTGTCGTTCAAGGATTTGCATATATTATATTGTCATAGCAGTGTTAACTTAAGGAGAGGCGCACGTCTTATCGTGCATCACAGTGCTAAGTGTGGACGATCTGTAGTTCACATCCTTTCTGTTTAGTGGCTTATTTTTCTGTAGATCTGCACAGTAAAGGTTCCATTTGCCGAGATTTGTGCTACGTAATCGGAAGTCCAGCGTCAGAACATCGACCCGGGGACCCGTATTAATAGGATTTTCGTGGTTTTCCTGAATTTATACGTCCAGATATTATAATAGAGCCTTAAATAGGTCACATCCGCATCATCTCTGTTTTATAATTCACAGAAATCGTACTATTTGACGGTGTAGTTGAGAAATAGTTGTTAAAATAGTCAGTCTGTCGCCATGAAATGTCAAACGCGAACGTAATACAATCTTTGAACAGTAGAATCGCGGATTTCAATACCGTTTGATGTATTTGGACGTCGTGTTCGCATCCTTACGTTTTCAGTAGAGATCTTCCGATGGTCTGATCTCCCATCCAAGGAGTACCACTGCCCACTTTGATAGAGAGTTTAATCAATTTTTGCAACAGACTGCCTCCAGCACCAGTAAGAAAATGAAGAGCTAATGTTATCTTTGGTTGTCCTGTAATCTGTAAGATTCCCTGTTTTACAGAATCATTACGTAAATGTTGCTAATAAATCCTTTGAAGATTGCTAAATTTAAATTGTTTTGAGAACGATGTTAACAGATCAGAATTACATTCGTGAGGAAATTAAGAACATGCTGAATTCGAGGAATACTTTGTAGGATTTGAGGTTTTCATGGCGGTGAGTCCAGACATTGCTGACTCCATCTTCAGGGCGCAACAACCCAGAAAACAATCATCTTCGAAGAATACTTGCTACCATGGAGATCAGAATCTTTTATTTCTTGTAAAGATTAAAATATAGAAAACTATAATTTTACATGTTCTTTGTATGGGTGTGAAAGTGTGAACAAAGCTTCTCTTACCAGTCACAGAGCGTGTCGACCTCTGAGTGTGAATATAACCACTAATGCTCTAGTAGACGTTCGCGTAACAGCCCCTCTATTAACCTTGTACTTAGACATTTCGCAGAATTCAAACACGGCAATACTTCCAGATGGACGTAACTCCTCCACAACTTAATTTCTGTATTTATATTATTTACTTTACAGGATACTAAAACAACAACAAACGTCCACCCACACAAATCATGTTAAGCACGACGTACATACTGAACAACTTCGAATACGATATTAAAAATACAATAAATCTAGAAGAAAACATCATTTGAAATCTGAAAAACATCTGACTAAAAGTTGCATTTAAGAAATTATATTTAAGTTTATATTATTTTATACACCTGAAGATGGTTCTTATAGAACTGAAACATGTCGTGTAAAAAGTGTTGATCTAATGTAAATCGAACATTTCGATAGAGATCATCATTTAATATATTTTAAATATTTAAATGTTAATTATAGTAATATTTTAATGTTTAATAGGAACTTTTGTGATTAGACTGACAAATTTAAACAAATATATATTTATCACAAAATGACGCAACTTCATCATAGCAGAATCTAGTTTAATGTGGTTTCTTAGATGTTTTAAGACTTCGCAAAGTTAGGTCCGAACAGATAGCAAAAGTTACCCAGTCTCTTTCACTCTCGTGGGAAGCCGTTTCAAATCTCGAAACGGGGGGTGGGGGGTAATGTCAAAAGAAAGAAGGGGGGTAGCCTATTTGAACCCAACAGAGAAATGGAACGGCTTACATAACTCCGATCTTCAAAATCGCTATGGACATGGAATTAAGTGGTCGTGGCCAGTTTTAAGAAGGCATCAGGCGCATACCAGTCTGTGGTATCCAGACGAATAGTACGTTCCGGCCTCTGCGCCGCGACGCGTGTTACATAGGACGTCGTTGTACTGTACACGTGCATTTCCCTGTTATAAGGGCCTAATGAATGTTTCATGAAAATGCCTTTGCCCTCTCCTCTTTCTTCCTAACTTTGCCCTACTCAAGATGGCGCTGTGATGATTGATGGCCATGCACTTGCCACCTACAAGCTAGCCATTAATTATAAACCTCGCCAAATCTTTGCGCGAAGAAGCATGCCTTCAGCAAATGCGCTCTCTATACTAAAGATATTTTTTACGCGCCGTCGAATATTCCCGAAAAGAAACACACCTTTGTCGCGAACGTTTCTTTGTATCACAGTGGCAGCTGTGTGTACCATTTCTCTCAAGATTCAGAAACTCAACATTAAGGCGACAGAGTATTTAAGAGTTTCATCTTATTCACGAAATAAGGAACGATTGAATTTCTTAAACATCGCTGATCAACCGAATGATGCAATTTTTGAGTTCGGAAGGACCATGTCCCTCTCTTTTAGAGTTTGTGTCCTCTGATCAACCACACACTTTAATATCAGGCCTGTACACACTAACCGGATCATTTTTACGAAACTTTGTATACACATCATGTCATTACAGACTTTCGTACATTGACACTTTGTCGTCAAAACAACACAAAACGTGGCTGTACTATTGCGGTGAGAGGAAAGTTCCAAATTTAATATTTTTTTCTTCCATCTACGCCCAGGTCTTCCATGTGGTCTCTTTCCTTGAGGTTTTCCATTTGCATTTATTATAGCTGCGTTCTCTTTCCGTGTCTTTTACCTTGATTTGAAAACACTAATTATGTCTGTGTATGTGTACGAATAGTGAACTTTCTCTTAATAAATTTTCTCCATTTTCCTGTTGCTTTATGTATATTATTATTTTATTTTTTTATTTAGTGTTCTGTCTGACGACAGGTCCATATGAACAGGATCCTTCCATCCTTTTCTCGGACTGGGACCTGTTCATATACGTTCTTGGCAGATGATCCAGAAGTGGTTTGCCATTGCCTTCTTCTGTGTGTGAATGGAGTAATTGTTGGGATGCCACGGAGAAACCGGGGAAGCCCCCGGAGGAAAACTCAGTGTTGCCTAGACCACGGCCTTGCCCAACACAAGTTATAAATTCGGGCACCGCCGGGAATCGAACCCGAGACCGCAGGATTACAAGGCCAGCGTTCTATTCCCCTGAGCATTCCTTTGTCAAACACGTCTTCAGTTTGCATTCGTCTCTTACCGAGACGGAAGCTCATACATTACACATCTGCAAAAAGAAAAGGTGTTATGGAAAATATTTGGGTCTAAGAGGAAATGGATCAGACTGCATGTAGGGAAACTTGTAGTCTGTTGTCTTCTGGTGTTGTCCAGGTAATCAATAATGTGGTGGCAGGGCCCCAAATTATATCTCCAGTACCAAAGCCCGCCATAGACACCCCTGATCGAGTTTCATCCGTCGTAGATCGTCAGAACCCAAGTTGAGGTTTATCTTAATGTTATCTTTTCATCTCCTTGCTCTTACAAGTGGACGTTTTAGAAGAGATTTCACCATCAAGATTTCGTATGTATTCCTTGTTTGCCCACCCTAAAATCATGCCCAGTACATCGCTTCATCTTGGATGTCACTAACCTAACCTGTATGAATTCCCAGTTCCTCGTTGTAACTTACGATGACTCGTGCCACACTGCCGGCTTCATCTCTTCAAGATCAAAATATTGGTTTTTGAATCATTTGTAAGTGGCACCCCCCCCCCCCCCCACACACACACACACACGTTTCAAACAAAAAATCATTAAAAATAATTATTTTGTTGCACTGTCAGGGTTGTTGAGTGAAAATAACAATTAAAATATTTATTAATCTTTTAACAATATTATATTTGTGATTGACGGCAAAAGTTTTTAATAAATATTTTAATAATATATAATCACAATATGACGCATTTACAATATCTTGAAAATAACAAGTTAGGAAATATGTGCGTAGCGTAACAATTCTCCCGTTTTTGAAAATCTTTGACCCGTGGCCTTTGCGAGTGGACCAAGTCATTAGACTAGTGTGTTTGGCGTTTGTCTGGCTATGTGATTACGCCATGATGGAGTCTCCGCACGTGGTTTGATATCCGCGCTCAGAAAATGCATGTAAAGATCTCGTTTTTTCGCCCGAATTTAACCGAAACTGGAATATGTCAATAAATGTTAGTGAAGTTCCCCTATTGTTAATAATGCGAATGCATTCCGCGGTCCTCTATTATTACACGCGGGCAGTCAGACACATGCTGAAGCCAATATGTGAATTTTTCAGCGGTTATTTGCGAGAACCAGCGACCTCAACGTGTGGTGGGAAAGGGGGGGGGGGACCTGGTATACGATTCAGCTGAGGGCATTCCTCGTACAGTGGAAAGCGTCATATTTTCCAAGGCCTTCCCCGCCCTGGGACTTGGTTTACGAACTTAGAGGCGATCGACGAAAGTTCGCGAGTTCTTTGTGATAATTTCTTTCATTTTGAACTTCAGAGAAAGAGTTTTAGGACAGGAAGAACGCAAAAGACACTGCCGTATCTCTAATATAGAAGCGTCTATCGCTTCATAGAATTATGACACGGTTAATGACGTGTTATACTTTGTTGGTCAACTGTCAAAGCAAATCCTTGTCATGGGACCCGATGTTTAGTCATTTTCACTCCAGAGACCGTCTTTATCTCCTGCCCTAAACGAGTTCAGTCGACTCGTTTCTGAAAAAATTTGTTTTAATATCATCTTCCAATCTTTTCCTACGCATCCTTAATGATCGTTCCGGTCGAGGGCTTGATACTGGAAGCTGTATCGATATTTTGACACACAAATGAAATAACCTTATAAAATTGAGTGTTTTCTGTTTCTGTCTTCGTTGTAAGTTGCTTGTGGCATTCACTTCAATACCCTGTTCCAACAAATTCGCATCAAGTTCCCTTTTAATATGAAGGAAGGATGCAAAGAAAGAAAGAAAGAAAGAAGGAAGGAACAGAGTCTGAGCTTTGCGTTTTTTTCCGTTCTTCTAAATTAATTACTTGGAACAAGTCTTTTGAATACTCTTTACATGGTGGCGCTGTAAACACTTTCACGGTTGGTCGCTCTCGCCCGCTGCAGAGTGATCGGCCTTGTCAATACATCCTGCTGCCCCACTCTGGATTGATAACCCGAAATTAGCGGAGGGGGGAGGGGGGAGAAGAAGTTTTAATTGAACGCGTAAGAAAACAGCTAAGTTTTCCGGGTTCCTTTTTCGGTCCTGTTTGATTGATGAATTGTTAGGTAAATATGTGACATGTGGCTGCATAAAGACGCTGTTTATGTTTAGCAAACTAACGCGCAAGAAGTTAATGATGGTGGGGGGGGATTTCCCACGTGCTTGCAGTGGCTGTCAATATTCTTCTGTTGTTCGTCGTAAGTTGCGTGCTTTTCGCACTGTTTCCGGTAGTAAAACGCACTGTATGAAACCGCTAATACTAATGTCCGCCACCAAACACGATCTTGAGCCCTGTTTCTTCAGTTCAAATTCTCACAAACTATTTTTTCTGAGATCCAAGACCCGAGTAAGTATCCAGCTAATTCTTTCGTGACAGAACCGGAAGGCTTTTACGCCGTTAATACAAACGCTCGCCACTCGACACAATTTTAAGTCAGTTTCATCTCCCCATCCTCAAACTTGTTTTTCTAAGACTGATTTTAACCATCCATTGACCATTAGGAGGTTTTATGTGACCCAAATTAGTAACACTGTCGATTTAGAACCTGAAATACCATCTCGCACCTTTTCATTTCATTTCTCATTATCACAGCCCACGTCATTATCCCCGTATTATCTTCTTATCGGTCTTCGGTTAATGTCTTACATTTGCGTAATCGCTGCTTCCCTCTCATGGTCGGTTGCCTTGTACTTGTGTGACGTCATCAGGGGTAAAAATAATCCCTCAAGCATCAATAGAATAAAAATGGCTGCATTGTGCAGTTTTTATTATAGCTTGGGGCTGTGTAAATGCTACAAAAATAACGTCGAATTCTGGTCGAGTCCATGTGTCCGTTACACGAAGGCGTGGCTCGTACCTCGCTTTAAATTTTCTACATTTCATAAAGTATCCTTCGGAACATTAGATATCTCAGTAATAGGCGATATTTCAACATATATATGTCACTGTCTTGACTTCTGACAGGCGTTGTCCCACAGGATAGCCATTTTAATAAAATTAAAGGGAGAATTTTCGTAAGTGCAAGATGTTCAGTTCATATTCATATTTTTATCCACTCTAAAGTGCAAACCTTTCTAAAAAGTACGGGTCACCTAGGAGTGGAATCAAGCGTTCTGGACGCGTAGCTCGAATGAGGAAGGCAAGAAATTGAGCGGAGTGATTTGTAAAAGATACCTCGTGGAAGGCGGTGTCTGCATTATCAGGCAATGTTAGGATGCAAATTTTGCCATGGGATATGCGATGCTTGCATGAATTGACACAACACAGAATTAAAGTGTTATTATTTATATTTATTTATTTAGTGTTCTGTCTGACGACAGGTCCATATGAACAGGATCCTTCCATCCTTTTCTCGGACTGGGACCTGTTCATATACGTACTTGGCAGATGATCCAGAAGTGGTTTGCCATTGCCTTCTTCTGTGTGTGAATGGAGTAATTGTTGGGATGCCACGGAGAAACCGGGGAAGCCCCCGGAGGAAAACTCCGTGTTGCCTAGACCACGGCCTTGCCCAACACAAGTTATAAATTCGGGCACCGCCGGGAATCGAACCCGGGACCCCAGGATTACAAGGCCAGCGTTCTAACCGCTAGACCACCTCATCTTATTATTATTTAGTGTTCTGTCTGACGACAGGTCCATATGAACAGGATCCTTCCATCCTTTTCTCGGACTGGGACCTGTTCATATACGTTCTTGGCAGATGATCCAGAAGTGGTTTGCCATTGCCTTCTTCTGTGTGTGAATGGAGTAATTGTTGGGATGCCACGGAGAAACCGGGGAAGCCCCCGGAGGAAAACTCCGTGTTGCCTAGACCACGGCCTTGCCCAACACAAGTTATAAATTCGGGCACCGCCGGGAATCGAACCCGAGACCCCAGTTTGGCCGTGAAAGTGACTGGATATGTTTAGGTGAACGACGAGGTTTCAATTCTCTGTAAGTGGCTGGGATTTTTCTCGTCATCTCTGTGGCCAGATGAGCCCTACGCCATCCACTCGCCTCGAGGGTAAATCGGTCGGAACTTGAAGCTGGATCAGAATGCTTGAAAGCATTATTTTTATGTTACTTTTTCGCTTTCAGGGCTGTTTTCGCCGCTAAGTTTAAAACAGGGCTCGCTTTTTGGTTTTGTATTGTCACCTCTTTGGAAGTGGACAGTCGACATGCTTCTTATAAGAAACGATTTCGAGAACGGCAGCGAATTTAATGACAAGCCCACGTTATCAAAATCGAGTTTATTCCATGAACTTCCCATTTCCTTGTTCCTATTAGTACTATATTTTATTTTATTTTGTTCCCGTCTTTGTTTCTATGGTGACAGTCGCCGTGGTTCCGCCAAATGCACGCAGAAATGTATATGCAAAAATGGCATAAAGAATATTATGGTATTTGTAATAACACGTAATCAAATCAGTTAGAAATACAATAACATTATTTTTGTGCGTTCTTTTTACAAAGTTGAAACGTGAAAGTGTTATGGTGATGTCATATCTGTTCATCTGTTAGTTCGTCCGCGCGTTTCATATCTTAAATTAATCGACCGATGTCAAGAGATATTTGGTATTTTAAGGTCTGCACCAAAAGTTGTCGGACGAATTCAATGTTGGTTCTTGTCCGTCCGGTACGCACGGTCATGAACCTTTGAGTTCTATAAAAGGCCGGAAATTTCTTGCTACCTGAGCGACTTATATTTAATTTACTGTTTAATATAACCGTGAAACCGTGAAGTGTGTCCATTTTATTAAAAACAGCTTAACTTACAAGAAGTCGAGTATTGCATTAAATGCAGATCTGAATGTGATCTATAAGCGTAATTTTAAACATCTTTCGACGAAAGTAATATTTAAGAAAATACATAAAAGACAATTATTCCAACAGTAATTTTGTTTCTGTTATGAATGCACAATGAATTGTAAAGGAAAAAAATATTTGGAAAACAGGCCTATGTGTACTCCATTTTTCACCTTTTCTGTACTTTGTTTCCACGAAGTTTATTCAATAAATTCAATCTTTTGTTGAATGGCCCACCTTTTCGTCTGCCGATACGGATATATCATATTCGAACCTTCTTAACGGATGTTAATGAAATTTGGCACCTGATTTCGCTAACTAAAGATCTTGGGGGGGGGGGGGGGAACCGGTTTGGTTATTTTCTCAAAAACTTTTTACAGTACGAAGAATTATCGCTTGCTTATTATGTACATGTGTTAAGTTGCATACTTTTATTTATATAATTAATATTTAATCACAGTGAAACAAAAAATTGTTCCGGTATATTGTAATAATATCATTAGCTTCCGAACAGCTCATTCTAAGGACTGGAGCTCGTCTCTCCACTTTTGTATTGCTACTGGAACCGTAGAAGTGTTCTTGCTCGACGTGACTGTCGCCCTGTACATCGGCTGTTGTTGTTCTGAATGTCTTTCATGCGTCTCTGAACGGCGTGTGGTGTGAGGGCAACCTTATCACGGGAAATGGAGTTTTTATGTGGGGCTATTCGGTTGGCGATCGTTTTAAAAGATTCTCGAGTTTGTCAGGTTCTCGTTTGGCTCCAGCGGATCGCGAGTTATGTTCGCGCCGAGACGGTTTTGTCTCCCGGGCGAGATGACCGGAAGAATTGCCCATGTTACACACCTCTGCAGAAACAGGCGCCATCTTGCTACGTAATCATCATTATTTGTACCGAACGCATGATATAAACGCATAATGTCGAGGTCGTACCCATCCGAATATACTCGAAACTACTCAACGGATGTACATAAGATTTGGTATTAAAAATCTGAAGACTTGCTTTCTTTTGTATGCATATCGGTTCAGTACATCCGCTACTATACATGAGGCCTATATCAACATAGGGTAATCGGACACAAATAAGGTTACATAACGTAAAATACTACCAAGATATAACCATAAGTGTAAGTTACAAGGGATTAGCAGTATATGTTAGATAGTAATGGAGTACTGTTAATTGTGTGGACCGCAAGAAATTGGTGTTATTCGGACGTAGGGAGGTCTATGTGTAAGAGAACACAACTTTATCATTACTATTTACAAAAAAAAAGTAATGCAGGGTGATGGAGACAGTAAGTTGCTTCGAAACGTCGGCCTGTATCTACCCTACTACACGGTGCATCATCGTCTAACACGGCCATCTTTATATTCTTGTGGGAACATATGGCAGCTTACTTCCAGACCCTTACCTGCTCACCGTTCATGGTCATCCTCCAATCAAATTCGACGCTGTGTAACCGCTGCATTTGAAACAGCGTCGTTAAGAACCTCAGGATCAGTTTTCTTGCCTAACCTCTGTTGTCCACACGCTGCCCTTGCGCGCCGCCGCCATATTTCACAGCAGTTCTTTGGCCATTGTCGGCCCCGTCGAGAATAAACATCTGAGGCCGCGATAAATTAGAGACGACTTATTTCTGTTTCTTATTTTCGTTCAGAGATCGGTTTCGTCTCGCGGTAGGGCGGACCACGACCGTCTACCCCATGCGAACTTCATACTGGAAGAGTGGACAATGTCGAATGTTTTAGAGTCCAGAAATAAATTTGGCTTATTTCTGACTCTGGATGCAAAACATTTCCGTGTGAACTATGACTATCAAAATTCAAATGCTTGCAAGTTATTCTTCTGGGGAAATAAAGCAAGCTTAAAATAAATGATACGTTTTGTGGACTCATTTGTTATTTCTGATGGCCGATTCAATTTTCATATTAGTTATACGTATACAGTGACAGAATGAAATGCTAGGAAGAAAATTATCTCCGTTTTTGAAGACACTGTTGAGGAATAGGGCTTCAGCATGTCGCCAGGAATTAAGCGTTGAAAGATTTAATGTTCCTTCATAATTATTGCAAAACACGCCCACAAAAAAAAAACATCTGTTACACCATAAGACACCGCCACGGTGGTCTAGCGGTTAGAACGCTGGCCTTGTAATCCTGGGGTCTCGGGTTCGATTCCCGGCGGTGCCCGAATTTATAACTTGTGTTGGCCAAGGCCGTGGTCTAGGCAACACGGAGTTTTCCTCCGGGGGCTTCCACGGTTTCTCCGTGGCATCCCAACAATTACTCCATTCACACACAGAAGAAGGCAATAGCGAACCACTTCTGGATCATCTGCCAAGAGCGTATATGAACAGGTCCCAGTCCGAGAAAAGTATGGAAGGATCCTGTTCATATGGACCTGTCGTCAGACAGAACAATAAATAAATAAATACACCATAAGGCAGCAAATTTTGTTTGAACTGTTTCGGGTTTAGACGAATTCGTCTGTGTTATTGAATTCCAAGCTGTACCTGCACACTAAAGTTTGGACCAGCAAATATTGCTCCATGAGCCTGAAAAGATGTAATGAAACCTCAAGCACGCCTCATTTAGATCTCTGAATCAACCAAACCGACTTGCACATATGCCTATGTGCCACTGTTGCGCTGCATACTTACAGAAGGCGACCACCACATTGATAAATTGGGGATGACCAACCAGGCACAGAATATGGGGAGGAGTCCTCTTGCCAATAGATCCATGGATATAATATAGCTACTTTTCCCCAACTTCTTAAGCTGCTATTCCAAGCATAAGATGTATCTTTTAAAGAAGGTGGTAGTCTAGAAGTCTGGCCGATAGAGCAGTAACAGTTTGGGCTGGTTTTCATTTCTGTCTACAGTGGTATGTACTTGGATATGCAAACTGTTCGATATTTATTGCAACAGGACATTTTTCAGATGCATTCTCTGTGATTTTAATACTTTATTTGGCCTTCATATTCGCAAATACAATTATTGCAGAGATAATCGCACAAAGATAGCCAGGATCATTGCGTTGTCAGAAGTTTCTCCCGTGTGTTTCGGAAATAGGAAATTGAAAAAAGTTTCGAATGAAAGTTTTAGTTCTTAATTGCGTGTAAATGTTTCATCACGTACGCTTACGTAGGGTCTGTTCGAATGTTAGGTACGATGTGACGTTTAAAAGAAAATTGGTAAGTTTTTATTTAAGCGAGCTAAGTAGGAGGTGAATCAAAATTATATTTGCTCGAGAGCTTTTTTATTGGTGAATACTTTCAAATATTCAGTTTCATTAAAATCCGTCGAAAATTTTGGAGATCTGACCTTCTGATTCATGGACACGGTCTTTTTATTTTTTACTTTAATGATGGTAAAAAAACCCACGAAGTCTTGTAACTTACGTAAGGGAAAAAAACGAAATGTATCTTAGCCCCGATTGCACTGGGAGTCTTCCAATGTCTCCCGATACGTGTTTTGTACAGCCCCTCAAGCACCGCCTTGCTAGCCACGCTCTCGGTATACATTGACGTAAGTCCAGGAAAGAACTTGAAGATTTCCGTCTTCTGGGTTGTTGCGCTGTGTAGTCTGGTCGATGTTAACCAACGTTTCAGAGGTCATACTGCCTCCATCATCAGGGCGATGAGTATGAAGATTTCTGTCTTCTGGGTTGTTGCGCTGTGTAGTCTGGTCGATGTTAACCAACGTTTCAGAGGTCATACTGCCTCCGTCATCAGAGTATGAAGATTTCTGTCTTCTGGGTTGTTGCGCTGTGTAGTCTGGTAGATGTTAACCAACGTTTCAGAGGTCATACTGCCTCTGTCATCAGGGCGATGAAGATTTCCGTCTTCTGGGTTGTTGCGCTGTGTAGTCTGGTTGATGTTAACCAACGTTTCAGAGGTCATACTGCCTCCGTCATCAGGGCTGGGGATCAATCTCTTGTCTGCTGTCCACGACTCCTCATTCAGTATATTTGAAAATATAACTTGTTTTTAATTTCCTCCATCTCTGTTCAAGGTGAGAGTACCAGCATCTTTATATGTATTTCGTGAACTGTTGATCCTTCATTTGTGATTTTAATAAGTCTTGTGTTAAGAACGTAATTAAGAAGACTATCACTATTCGCGCCCACCTGGAACCGCGTGCCAGACAGCCCCGATATTTTGTTTGTAGGATTACACTCCTGGTCTGTTCTTAAACGAAACAAGTCCTAAGTAGCCCTAAAGTAGGCTACGTGTCATTAATGAATGTGAGGTTAGTTGGGCCTTGGTCGTCGTTCTGGATCTAGTAGTGAACAGAACAATTCCCAATTGTCCTGCCAGAAATCGGATCTCTGGTATCTACTCGTGTGTTAAGTTACTGTTTCATGAAACAAGTCTGAATCCTTTCTAAGGAAGCTTTGTGATCCTACTAGCAAATATCCTTTGTTCAGGTTCAGTAAACATTTTGCTCTTGTTCAGTTTAAATAGCCGGGAACAATGTGCCCATCGGTTTTATGTTGTCCATAGGAACATTAGCGACGACATAGCTTAAGCGTGAATTTGTAAAGAATTGGATTTAGTGCAAAGTGATGCTGAAGTTTGGGGGGAGGGGTTTACTTCATGTGGGTGGCTGGCGGGTTGCAGACCTTGAGGAAGCCATGGAGATGCTAGAGATGACAAACGGAGTTCTCGCCTCATTTGTTCCTGCTTCTTCTTTCAGTCATCAATCTCTTTCGTTTCTCTTACATCACTGTTGCAACTGTCTGACAACAGAACACGTTATTTTCCGTATCTCCACGGCGCAGAGCGTGATTACGTAGACCTAGGATGTCGCTTTTCAACCGATTAATTTATTAGTGCTAGTCGATTGACTTTCAACCATTCAAATGTTAACACCGTCATGTATAGTTTACATGATTATGTTTGATATTTAAATATTTCAGTGCTGAGTTCTGTTTAAAAATAGGTTTCCGTTTTTCCTTTCCGTGTCTGGCTTAGAATCTCTGTTAATAAAGTGAGACCTTGTCTTTAAGTGTCAAGAGACGGCAGGAGATTTTAATTTGATTGTCAAATACAAACCGGTTTTAGAGCCAAAATGTCCCTTTTTACGCGGTGTGAGGTCGCTTGAACATTGGGATCGTTGGTTCAAATCCCACTTGAGGCATGCGTGCTCTTCCGAGGCCCCCGCCCAAGGAGTCAACCAAATGTCAGAAAGAAAGTTCTAGTCTGGGAGTCTGGCAGAAAAATTCTCCAGAATGGCCAAGTGTCTTGTCTTCTGAATGCGATGTCTCGAGAATAGCTTAGTCAGAAACGTGATTAGTCTACGGGCTGACGACCGGGCTTCGAATCCCGGCGGGAGTAGTGACTTTCCTCTTTACCCCCGCTTACATACCGGCTCTGGGTTCCACCCAGTCTACTATGCAATGCATGCCGGGGGTAAAGCGGCCGGGGCATGAATCTGACCGCACCCATCCATCTAGTGCCAAAGTTTAGACTGAATGGAGTTATATCCTTACTCTCCACACGATTTTATTATGTGCTTAATTGAGGACAGGGACAACTTTAACTTTACGTTTTACAGCAGTGAAACGAATCAGAGTTAGTGCCACGTAAATGTCCAAAAAGTAGTTCGTATCTTAAGAATTTTACATGGAGAAGGACCCGACAATTCAGTTTATATTTTATTGTTTAATTGTGTGGTTACAGTCTGGAAGTGGCGTTATTAGTTCATATAATGACGGCTATTGTAAAATAGTTCTGAGAATTGGGCCTATTGGACTCTGAGACGTACTGAAATTCGTTAATTAGATCAAGATCGTCGGGAGAGAAAAAAAAAGATTGCCGACGTTCCAGATGCGTTGGATCATCGCCCTCGTTATGAAAGCAGAAATAACCTTTGAAACGAATTGCATCTTAGAAATTATGGAAAATTATCTGAATAGGTTCAGTGTAAAATTTAATGATATTGTCCGGAGTCGATGATGAACCCTCGCATGCATTTGGGTGGCAGTTCAGGTTCAGTTCGAGTGTTCGATAACCGGGGGGCATTGCGATGCACTGACAGTTGAGTGGGAGGGGTACTTGGCTCGCGGTCAGCATCTCTTGCGTACTGCACAGTGGCACAACTGTCCCTCAGTGACGGACGGACTGGCTCCAATCGCTGCATTCTACTTTTGCTTCTGACAAATGACAAGCGCTTCCGAACATCAGAATTATCCCAAGTTGTGTCGGGCCGAAGGCTTCCTGGCTTAGTCCTCTGCTAAAAGGACCGCAGACAAGTGACAGGACTTTTAACAAGGACACTTTCACTTAATTGGTTACCTCTTCAGATTGGTTAGGAGCTATCACCATCAAACAGAAACGACCTTTGGCTGAAATAAGATTTCGTCACCTGGGCAGGTCCTTCATGAGACCATGAGATATCGGTAGGTAGGATACTGTACTTCACCGCAGGTACGGGACTACTACCGGATTAAAAGATGGGGACACATGAAAGGTCAATTAATGGCATTAATTAATATTCCAAGTTGCATTTATGGCTATGTTACTCTGAGAAAGTAGTGTGCAGGCATTTCTCAACAAATCTTCGTACCTGCATAGGGAAGAATTCTTCTTCACAAGCTGATAGTCGATCAGAGGAACGGAGATACCTGGAGAGTTTTCAAATGTGGTGTTGGAGAAGAATAGAGAAGATCAGGTGGACGGATCGAGTGACCAACGAAGAAGTATTGAGGAGAGTCAACGAGCAAAGATTACACGAAGGAAAGCTAACTGGCTGGGACATATTATGAGAAGGAATGGGTTACTGAGTGATGTCATCGAAGGCCAGGTTGAAGGAAAGCGAGGACTGGGAAGAAGACTGATACAGATAACCGACGATCTGAAAAAAGGAAAGAAGATGAAGTTGCAGGACTTAAAACGAGAAGCTGAGGATAGGGAAAACTGGAGAGCTCTTTTTGGGCAGAGCAATGGACCTGTCGTAAGACAGAACACTGAATAATAATAATAGTCGATCAGCTAGTCAAGAAATTACCCACATTTTACGTGGCCAAACAGTTTTTTTTACCGTGTTCACAAGAGTGAAATAGATTGTGAAGATGCGAACTGCATTAAAGTGTCTCGGGATGTTGTTCATTGGCAGGCTTTGGCGTTATCAGTGTTGAGCCTTCATGTTCTCGTATCAGAGAGTCCATAAAAATGCAGATACAGAGGTTAATGTCCAACTGAACACGAGGTTGTGATATCGTACCAGCTGGATTGGTCTGTCGCACACTGGGAATCGAAGATAGTGTGGGGCTTCGTTGGCAGGGGAAAACCGAAGTAGACTGCACGGAGATGGACCCAGCCCATTTACCACTGCCCTGGCATTGAACTCGGGTCTCCAGCCTGAGCTGTAGCAGAGCTGGTCACTAATTACGACTGTGCATTGTTCACCACGCGACTTATAATCTATCGGAAGGAAGTTCACTTGAGCTGGAGGCACAGATCTGTTATGGAATTTGCTGATGGTCGAAACAAGTTGACACACGAAGTAAAACAAGATTTCCTGCATGCAGTTGTTGCAGAAAACTGTGTCGGGGCTCCAGTAGAGTGCGGACCACCTTGAACGTCAGGAACTTGTTTCTGAATTGTGCAGTAGAACATTCTACGTCAGCGTAGAATGTAGATATCTGGTTTGGAACACCCATTTACGTTCCTCGATGGATTTGATATTTGTTTATTGCCGATGCATATCTGTTGTTGGTTGAGTTACCGAACGGTAGATGACATTAAGACCGCCACGGTGGTCTAGCGGTTAGAACGCTGGCCTTGTAATCCTGGGGTTCGATTCCCGGCGGTGCCCGAATTTATAACTTGTGTTGGGCAAGGCCGTGGTCTAGGCAACACGGAGTTTTCCTCCGGGGGCTTCCCCGGTTTCTCCGTGGCATCCCAACAACTACTCCATTCACACACAGAAGAAGGCAATGGCAAACCACTTCTGGATCATCTGCCAAGAACGTATATGAACAGGTCCCAGTCCGAGAAAAGGATGGAAGGATCCTGTTCATATGGACCTGTCCTCAGACAGAACACTAAATAATAATAAGATGAGGTGGTCTAGCGGTTAGAACGCTGGCCTTGTAATCCTGGGGTTCGATTCCCGGCGGTGCCCGAATTTATAACTTGTGTTGGGCAAGGCCGTGGTCTAGGCAACACGGAGTTTTCCTCCGGGGGCTTCCCCGGTTTCTCCGTGGCATCCCATTCACACACAGAAGAAGGCAATGGCAAACCACTTCTGGATCATCTGCCAAGAACGTATATGAACAGGTCCCAGTCCGAGAAAAGGATGGAAGGATCCTGTTCATATGGACCTGTCGTCAGACAGAACACTGAATAAATAAAATAAATAGATGACATTGCCTGTACCCATAAGCAGTTTTCCTATGTCGTTCGTAAATTGCAAAACACGTCTTGAAATGTTCTCTAATTTACGTATGTTAATGAGAGCTTTGTTTAATGTTTTTTCGTTATCTTTTCTTGTACGGTTGTGAAGATCGAAACAAACTGTTTTGCTTACGTATAAAGTATATATTATGTTGTTTATTCGACCAAAATTAATGTTATCAAATAACTTAATATAATTCCCAAATGCCAAATTAATCGATATTTCGGAGATGAAATGTCTGGACTGAAAGTGGAATGGGGAGGTGATATTTGTCAGTTTTGACTGTTATGGCCTATCAATCAACTTTTCTTTCATTCCGTGGTCTTCTCGCGTAGAACGCACAACCAAACTTGTTCGTGTGAATGTTTGAAAGTGGCCAGCCATTCCACCTCTGCTCCGAAGGTTCTATTTCTGTCCAGCTGATAATACTATTTCTGGCGGGAGGGGTGTGTATGGGACCTTGCCACTCTAGAGACGCCGACAAACCGCTATCCCCCGATCATCACTCGGAAATTTAAATTTTACAGTTATATCTGCATAATTCTACGTTTAGTTTGTGTCTGCGAAACTTTATCACTCTCTGAGAGAAGAAAATGATCCGAGATTCTTGGTGAAGATATTCAGAACTAAAAGGGACAAAGTAACAATTGAAATGCCAGGTTTAACAGAACAAGGGATGTCCGTATATCCGTCCGTCCGTCTGTTCGTCTAATTTTAATCCTATCGCATTTTATTTGCCGTTTTAAAAGATTGATAATGTATATTTTAGGGGCTTAATATGCTGATGGTTACAGTGGAATGCATCTAGGATATCCACGTCTTATTTTGCGTGTGTCTATCTATTTGTGCGTTTCGTCCATCTGCCCTCTGTCTCTGCGTCCGTCCATTTATGATACTTTGAAACACGAACCTATTAACAGACAACACTAAGAAACTCGAATGCTGGATGTGACTATATACCTATAGTGGCGATGTGCCAAGGCCACACACCCGCCGTGACGTTCGAGCAGAACGGCTTCCAGATGGCAAGCAGATCGCGTTAAAAGAATTTTTCAGACCTTTTTTCCCGCTTTATATTAACTTCATTTTCACTGGAATTCATGTTGTCAGTTTACTTTTCATCATGATTATTTATCCCGAAGCTAATCGTTCGCAGACTTTCCTCAAAACTTTTTTGATGCTATGAGAATCTTCATGAATCCTGGTTACAGGTTTGTCAGGATTTGAATTGAGGTGAGAATACGTGATCTTGACGCAAGGACGGCCTCAAGACAGAACAAAATATAAATCTACATACAAATTTGTACAAGAAGGGTCTAAAGTTCATTGGGTAATCTGGGAAACTGCAATTTTTGTGGCAGTTAAAAACAACTCTTTGCGTGGTTACTGTACAAGTTCAGGCGATTTAATTCAGACAGTTTTAAGTGATCTGTCTCTATGACGTGTTTGTACATTGTGCGTTTAGGTTCGTACACATTTGACACACATATTCGCAACCTTGTCACGTCATCTCAATCAATTCAGAAAATAGTTTCGGATGGGTTAGACACTTCAGTCCTTATATCAGCACGGAGTGGCGAATTCCGTGGCTTTTATTAGAGGAAAAAAAATCTCGTATGTGGGGACGAATGGGAAGGAATTCGATATAAAGTTATTTTGTCCGAGGAAACCTACGAATAATTTCTGATAACCGGGATTCAAACTAGGTAGGTACTTACAAATGTGATTGAGACGCGTTGTCGTTGTGCTAACCTGCTCCGTTTGTGTTGATCTGATTTAAGTTCCATTTTTATCTTATTAATTCACCTTCACAACTTTTCTTTCGTGAAGTTAGAAGTTTCCAAGTCGAGCAAGGCGGGAGTTGATGAATTCTGTGTGACACATTTTCAGAGGAAAACCTTTCATTCCCTAAGTAAGGTGCAGGCACGGGAGGGGGGTGGGTGTAGAACAGGCCAGACAGGCTGGAATCCCTAAGGGATATCCGTCTGCTTGAATCAGGTTGTCAGGAAGGAGGGAAATGTTGGTAAATTTCATTACATTTGCATCGGTGATTGGCTTTAGCAGGGGGGTTACTCTCTATACAGTTGCCACCCTGAAATTAAATAATGCTCTTAATGCAGCCGCGGCTCAGTTTTAACTTCTTTGCTAAATCAGTTGTCGATTAGATTTTGTTTCGAGACATTGACGTCTCTGGGGTGTTGTGCTTAGCATTTTTTGTGTGTAGAATTTCGTTACCTTAGCAACGGCGGAGAAAAACAGAAGTGGGAGTAATACTTCTTAATGGAGTACGCATTAATCACGTAGACAATATTCTCCTTTTCGAGGTAAGTGTGAATTTCTGATCCATTTATTAGCCGGAAATTTCCTTGATTTGGTGAATAAATGTCAGCCGAACCGAGATTTCAGTGTACCGTGAGTAGAGCAGTCCAGTGTTTGTCAAACGACAGTTTTCAATTAGTTATTTTAAAAAATGTAACCCTAGTGCACCATACCGCCACGGTGGTCTAGCGGTTAGAACGCTGGCCTTGTAATCCTGGGGTCTCGGGTGCCCGAATTTATAACTTGTGTTGGGCAAGGCCGAGGTCTAGGCAACACGGAGTTTTCCTCCGTGGCATCCCAACAACTACTCCATTCACACACAGAAGAAGGCAATGGCAAACCACTTCTGGATCATCTGCCAAGAAGGTATATGAACAGGTCCCAGTCCGAGAAAAGGATGGAAGGATCCTGTTCATATGGACCTGTCCTCAGACAGAACACTAAATAATAATAAGTGCACCATATGTGGTATAGCAGTGAATTTTTGTAATCTCATAGTCCTGTGCTTTGATTTGTTCCCTGTTTCATTGTGTTCTTTACAAACTTCACTATTCAGATTAGCCATTATAATCCATGTATTCTATCATTCGTGCAATTTATTACTAGTTCTAAAACGTGAATCATTTAAGGAACATAGTTTATGCATGCGTGTATGCGGACATACGTATTTACAACTTAGTGCCTTGAACTGGTGCATTATATTTTAATATACCGCATCGTGGAAAATGTTGAGAAATGGCGTGTTAAACAGCCAGTATATTTGTAGTTTTGCTCGTTATTTAAGCACGCTAGTTCAATAGTTGCCGTGCTGTATCGCGTTCCTACATGGCCATCTTGAAGTGCGAGGTAAATAAACAAGTTCAGAGCAATTCTATAAAGCAAATTTTACTATTACATACACTTACAGCCCAATAAATCATGTGTCGTTTGAGCAGTATATAGGTAATATAACTTAAAAGAGTAAAATATACAAAAAAAGTTGTCAGTGGAACCAAGGTTCCGGAGAATTTGACGTAAATACGTCTATACGGAAAGGAAGTTTATATATTGGCTTTATTCTAAATATTTCCTTTATACATGCTTTAAATTTGAGATAAGTTTGAATAAGACATTGCTTATTTAACTTGAATTAGTTACGCTTAAAATGGGTCTGTGGTAGCTGAATGTAATGTAATGTTATTATTATTATTTAGTGTTCTGTCTGACGACAGGTCCATATGAACAGGATCCTTCCATCCTTTTCTCGGACTGGGACCTGTTCATATACGTTCTTGGCAGATGATCCAGAAGTGGTTTGCCATTGCCTTCTTCTGTGTGTGAATGGGATGCCACGGAGAAACCGGGGAAGCCCTCGGAGGAAAACTCCGTGTTGCCTAGACCACGGCCTTGCCCAACACAAGTTATAAATTCGGGCACCGCCAGGAATCGAACCCGAGACCCCAGGATTACAAGACCAGCGTTCTAACCGCTGTAATGAAATGTTTCCTAGGTAACATAACAATGCAGTTTCACTTTTTGCTGAATGACACTGACCCTAAAATATAGACGTATTTACGTCAATAAAACAGCTCTTGGATTTGCGTGCTGAACACTTTGTCAAATGTTTATATGCTCAGGTCATAGAGGGGCCAGAATTTGTTACTGATTCCATTTGAAAGTATTTTACTGATTGTATTATTGTTGTTGTTGCATATTCTTTGGAAGCACGTATTACTTACGTAGGCCTACAGATTTTGTCTGCGTTAAATTTGTCAGAAATGGCGGTACATCGTTAGATTTGTAAATGTTGAACAATATTTCTAACAAACAAATTTCCGTGCATAATTTGTAAGTTTAACATCTCTGTACTAGGCAGCATAATATCAATTGCAAAGGATATTGAAAGTATCGGTCGTGGTGTGTTTCAAGATACTATGTCGGTAGTCGTCTAGAACCACCGAAGCGTCAGATTTGCAGTACAGTTCCCGTATACACGTGTAGTAAAACGCTCCCTGCTTCACGACCTCGTGCTGATGTCGAAACAGACGTGGCAGGGACGGCAGGGCCCTGTAGTGTTGATGTTTATACAGGTGCCCAGGGCTGTTTTCCATTCATTATTCAGCGAGTTTTGCCGATGGGGAGAAAGGTCGATATAGCTCCCTGAGTGGACTAGTGCATCACAAGATTACAGCGACTGGCTTAACGATGATTATGATGATAATAATAATAATAATAATAATAATAACGAAATAACTATTTTGTGGAACCAACAAGTCCGAACAGATTGAACCATTCCAAATAAACCAGGTATTATAATCCGAAACAAAAATGGAACTTGTCTCTTAATTGATATAGCAATACCAATTGACAGAAATGTAATTAAGAAGAAAGCTGAGAAGATCTTGAAATAAAAGGACGTTCTCATTGAAATACAGCGAATGTGGAAAATGAAAGCAAAAGTAATACCAATAATTATAGGAGCAACTGCAACTGTCTCCAAGTCATTCAGAAAATATTTGGACAACATCCCGAGCGAACACAACATCAGGGAACTGCAGAAGACCGCCATTTTGGTATCTTCATACATCATTCGAAAGACGCTGTCGTAAAATATAATTATCCCTCACAATAAAACTATATAATACATGTAACACATATTAAAAATAAACTGTATTTCGGAAATAGCTGCTGCACTATGTAGCTCAGGGGCAAGGTTTGTTTCGGGTACATAGAAGTAAATACCCTATAAAGTGGTGAATAGATGGAATAATAATAAAAATATTACGATTTTAAAACCGCTCCAATCTGTAATATGTGGAAACTGTTCTTTTGGGATTTTTCTATCGTCTAAGTTATCAAATTATTACGTTTCGGAATCTGTATTCTGACAGACTTGTTCCACGCATCTCATAATCCTGATTTTTAATCTTATCAACGATATTTCGTGAGGAAGTCCCCAGTTTGCTTATACTTACTCCCTGGTTTTACTCTGTCGTTCTTGGATCCGTTCTGTATCGCATTCCGCGCTTTAATGTTAATTCGTTGTTTCATGCTCCAAGGCAAGGGCCTGAATTAGAAATATTCTGACGTATAGGGAATATGGAGGTAAAACTCCATGCTGTCTAGGTTTCGGCTCGGCTCCGGTCCAAGGTGAGTGGGCACATTGTCCCCGGGGAAAGAGCTGCCGATACTAATTGGCGAGGAAACCTGGTGAACGTCTGAGCTGTTCTCGAACCAGTGGCAGCGGGTGGAAAAATGTCGCCTGTGGCCTCCTGGGAATCTAATTCTAGCCGAAAGGGCGTGTAATTGGGACAGGCAGTTGGAAGTGTGCACTTAATTATTATATCAGAACTTTATAATTCAGTTTTCTATGCCGGAATAATCCTTAAAATGAAGAAAATTGAGTAATTTAACAAACATTCAGTTGTTATTTCAGTCTTAACGGGGAAGATTAATGCTTATGAGAAATACATAAAGCCTGTACAGCTTATGTCACGCATAGGCTTTATTTTATTTATTTAGTGTTCTGTCTGACGACAGGTCCATATGAACAGGATCCTTCCATCCTTTTCTCGGACTGGGACCTGTTCATATACGTTCTTGGCAGATGATCCAGAAGTGGTTTGCCATTGCCTTCTTCTGTGTGTGAATGGAGTAATTGTTGGGATGCCACGGAAGAAAACTCCGTGTTGCCTAGACCACGGCCTTGCCCAACACAAGTTATAAATTCGGGCACCGCCGGGAATCGAACCCGAGACCCCAGGATTACAAGGCCAGCGTTCTAACCGCTAGACCACCTCATCTTATTATTATTTAGTGTTCTGTCTGACGACAGGTCCATATGAACAGGATCCTTCCATCCTTTTCTCGGACTCGGACCTGTTCATATACGTTCTTGGCAGATGATCCAGAAGTGGTTTGCCATTGCCTTCTTCTGTGTGTGAATGGAGTAATTGTTGGGATGCCCCGGAGGAAAACTCCGTGTTGCCTAGACCACGGCCTTGCCCAAAACAAGTTATAAATTCGGGCACCGCCGGGAATCGAACCCGAGACCCCAGGATGACAAGGCCAGTTTTCTAACCGCTAGACCACCGTGGCAGGCGCATAGGCTTAGAGTCTTCTAATTTTGCTCACTATCCTTCGAAGACGTAACAAGAAATTCATCCCCGTTGTCTCTTGTTCCGCAGTGATCTGTCCCCCACGTCTTTATTTTTGCATTTATGCAAACGTAGGCTTGTCCTGTTAACAGGCTGACCTCTGGTACTTGTGGCAACGCTGTTGGGCGTGGCCTGTGGTCTCCGTTAGAACCAGTGTTCCTGAAATGTCACCACTTTTTTCCTTCCAAAGATGACACAGATTATCTTCTTGATACTGCAACCTTGTTGGAGACCTTCAGTATCGACGGTGATGGAATTTCTGCAGTAGTTGATATAAGTAACTAATATATGTACAGTTTTGTAGGATTTGGGGTTTTCGCGCAGTTAAATTTACAGGTTGGTGTGTGCACAGCAATGCTTGAGAGATTATTCTCAGGAACTTGAGACTGGAGGAGTCCTCATCATTACTCACCAGCCAACTTTCTGGGCCTTGCCTAGCGCAGGTGTCCCCGCGCCCGGATTCGTGGGACTTATGATGGACACAGTAACACTGGGACAGGTTCTTCGGTTTTACCCCTCCACCTTTGCTCCATATTCACTCAGGCCATCTGGGGCGGGGGACATAAGTGCCGTTAGAGACCCAGTTCAGAAGTCCCAATAACCAACATTCCAGATGTATAACCCGAAAATTTAACATCGCTAATACCAATTTTATTCTGTCATCGATATGTCCCATACTAGTTCATGGCGCGGAGCTTAATTAAACACCCGTTACAAATCTCCCCCTTTTTTACAAAAAAAATTGTCAACACGAAATTTTGAGGGTCACTATAATGCAGATATCACCAATAAATGACTTTCATTTCGTGTCTTATTTGATTTCAGTCTCAGTCCTTCGGTGTAAATTGAATCACTGAACAATTCTGTACTTGAAGCCTTGTCTGTGCACCCCTGTCCTGTTAGATATATATTTACAGTCCTTTCTGTCGCGGGCGGAGGGATGTTTCCAACTGCGCATGCGTAGCTTTCACTGCGCAACAAGTGTCGCACCTTGATGTGCACTTGTTTCTTCTGCCCTTGCCTTGTATCGTTGGTTGCAACTCGACCGTCTTCTTTTTTTCTTCTCTCACGTCCCTTTTTAACACGTAAGGCGTCAGAGGCGTTTTACGGCCGAGTTGAGTCCCGCGCTCTCTCGTGGTAATTCTGCGAACTTTCAGTAGAGATTGAATCATGAAGGGGCCGGGGGTGCGAATTCGTGTCTCTGACGATCAGATTAATTTGTAGTGTGTTGGCAGTGTGTGGTGTCAGGGTTTGGAACTCATGGGAACTTCGCGGTCTGCACGGGCCGGGTTAAACTTGCTACCTCTAGGATACTCGTCGCCGTGAGAACGTAGTATCTCACGCAGTTATGTCTCATTAATTAGTTTTGTTAGAAAGGCAGTAAAGTAGTTGATTAGCTGTGTACACGGGTCTGTTAGTGTCCGATTATCCATAGCAGATCAGTGAACCTAATTATGCTCTTTGTCACACAGTGTGGATTATCTACACATTTGTTCCTGTCTGCCAAATGTGTTCTCTTCTCCTTACGTCTGCCTCCCATTCTCAAGTTGCATCTTCTCGCAATGTATGGCGGGTAGCTAGCTAACGGGGAAGTTCTCTCTCCCCTTAATTCACTGGAAGCTCGCGTTACGGTGCACTAAATCAAAGGACAGTCCTTCCTGGCTAATAATGTTATTATTACGCAGTCATGATAGATGCGGTCTGGCGAGGCGGGGACGGGAAATCTTAGACAAACGCAAAGATAAAAATGAATCAGAGTGATCAGGTGTGTGTTGAGGTCGGAAGTAAGCCGAGTGTTTCAGTTCGGAGTATCACAGGCAAATGTTTTTCGTATGTATTCTTTCCAATTTTACTTCTCTAGATGGCCATTTAAATTTGCTTTCTGCAGATACACATCTATTAACAAACTTTGTAGAGCGGAGTTCTTCTAGAGATGCTGATAGTTTCTTACTTGGTCAGTTCCTATTTTCATGAAACCCGTGGGTCCATTGTCACGTTCACAACACCCCGCCCTTGGTCCATATTCTGAGTCACATGAATCCAGTCCACACCTTACCACTCTGCTTATTTAAGATTCGTTTTAATATTATCCTCCCATGCACGCATGCATGAAGCCCCAGGGGTTAAATAAGATATCCCGGTTGGGACTAGGCGTGGAGACCTTACTTGGGGGTGCCCCCGGACATGGCGTATTCCCGCTCTGGGGGCGAAGCTCCTCGGGTGCCTTCCCGATCCTCCTGACGACAGGACGATGTAACTTGATTTTAGAGGCCTAGGGATGTGCAACTCGGGGACGGCAACGCTGAGGGGGATAAATAAGAACAAGAATAACATTAGGAATTAAAATAATAACAGAAATAGGAATGAGATGACGTCACGATTATGCTGGTTGCCTATCTCGTATGAAAACCACACCAGACAGTCTGGTTGCACGATCAACTCTGTGTCGAAATGATCGTTGACACCCACTGTAAACTGGTACGTACTACCTAGCCTTTTCCTGGAGGGACTGAGGAAACACACGAAAACCTCAGGATAACCTGTGTCCGGGCAGAGATTTTAACGTGGAACCCTCCCGAATACGAAGCGATGGTGCTAACCATTCGGTCACGACGTTCAGTTCTTCGACAGTTTAAAAGCCTATAGGCCTACGTTTATATGAACGAAATTTATTTTGGCAACTTATTTGTGCACTTTACAAGAACAGCTGGCCTCAGATATGGAAGTTGGCAACCTTTCTAGACGGGAAAGTAAACTTCCGTAATACCCCTGCTGTAAGTTGCCAACGCCTACTTCGCGTTGTTGGTGTGTGACCTTGGATGTTGAATTGGCTCTTGGGAGTAAAAATGTTGGTCACCCCTGTCGCGTAGACAGAATGCAATTAGGCATACATGGCAAATTCTGTTTCCGCTTCATGTTGTGGGTCTAATTGCAATGTTTTTTTTTGTGTGTAGGCAGAGAATAGTTAGAAGTTTAGGCATATATGGTACGACCGGTCGTGACGAAAGAGTATACCAGATTCAGACGTACATAACTGGAAGGGTAAGGGGTCCCCCTGAGTCACAATGCGAAATTGATTTAAAGATGTTGTCGTTTCCGAATTGATCTGCAACTCATATTTTAGTATCGATATATTACTAATTCTGAAGTTACGTTGCCCAAAGTACAGCGAGTCTAGACATGCAAATTTTTGAGAGGAGGAGCCAGCAAATCGATCCCGGTCCTGAGCTGGAGCCCGAAATCTTCGAGGTCCCCTTCTCCTGCGGGCCATCACTCATTTCCTTATGACAAGTTCGTCCAGCAGGCAGTCTGTCAGCCCTCTTAGTGCCAGAAGGACCCAGGTCACGCAGAAGGCACGCGAAATTATCCTCCAGGCACAAATGCGGTTTGTTACTCTATAGTTAATGTACTTGTAATCTGTGCACAACGGGAAGGCGGAATCCGTTCGTCCGCCCACAATCTTCGAAATCAATCGGCGTACAGTTTTGTAGAATTTCTCAATTAACTGCCTGCACCTTTCCAGTCATGTTACATGAATAAAGTGTTGACTGGATTCAACTGGCCCGTGGAAGATAACAGTGGGTTTCGGTGAACAGATTTATGATTTACCTGGTTCCATGACCAGCTGAATTTGTTACTGTGTAGGATTTGAGGTTTTAACGGCTGTGAGTATGAAGATTTCCGTCTTCTGGGTTGTTGCGCCTTGTAGTCTGGTAGTAGTTTACCGACGTTTCAGAGGTCATACTGCCTCCGTCATCAGGACGATGAGTATGAAGATTTATGTCTTCTGGGTTGTTGCGCTGTGTAGTCTGGTAGTAGTTTACCGACGTTTCAGAGGTCATACTGCCTCCGTCATCAGGACGATGAGTATGAAGATTTATGTCTTCTGGGTTGTTGCGCTGTGTAGTCTGGTAGTAGTTTACCGACGTTTCAGAGGTCATACTGCCTCCGTCATCAGGACGATGAGTATGAAGATTTATGTCTTCTGGGTTGTTGCGCTGTGTAGTCTGGTAGTAGTTTACCGACGTTTCAGAGGTCATACTGCCTCCGTCATCAGGGCGATGAGTATGAAGATTTCTGTCTTCTGGGTTGTTGCGCTGTGTAGTCTGGTAGTAGTTTACCGACGTTTCAGAGGTACTTGCGAGGCTTATCGCCGGATGAATTAGTTGCTGTTTGCTTTTAACAGAACACAGGATCTTTTGGTTTGTTTCTCTGTCTCTCCTTCTCTCTCTTGGTGGAGACAGAGTGTCCTCTTTCAAGCTACTGTCACAACCAAGAATCGACACGAGTTTCTCTTGAATACAGATTCAGGAATTACCCCTACATCAGCGCTCTCCATGGGATGACTGATATAATTTTTTTGGTGTGAAGGACTGTGTGCCTGTTTAGTTGGTACCCCCCCTCACCCCACCCTCGAATACAGTAATAGTCAACCAGATGGTGAATAGATTCCCTGCTCTTATGGAACCCGAAAGTTCATCTCTAGGCCAACTCATGCTATCGTAGTGATACCTGGCTCTGATATGTGTTGGGGATCCCAATCCAGGTAGGCGTCCACCCAGTCACTTTGGGAATCTCGTATGACGTCATAACCCAGCAAAGACAGGTGCCAGACAAATCACCGTCGCGGAGGTCAGAGGCTTTCCCTTAAAAACATTCCACAACAACTTAGGCCTAAGGGAGCATCCTCGATTTGAGAATCTAGAAGGGGTCGTCCATGAAGTCACTTGTTAAGCCTACTTTTGGGAAACGTAAAATGCTTGCAAGCTAAAAACGTTGTCACGTGTTAGTTTACATTATACCCGTCATTAGGTTCGTGGCAAGCCATTAACATTTGCAAGGGGTATTGAAATTTTTGAAAGGATGTTGGAAAATACAAAATATTTACATGAGACTTTAGGTTTACGTTTCAAAAAGTGTATTATTTTCTGGTTTGTTTGTGAATGCCTAAAGGTGAGAACAAATTTTTGAACTGCCGTCAATAGGAAGATGACGGTTTATTAAAAATTTAGAAAACGATGCAGATTAATAAAACGTACGTGCTTTATTTTAGGCTAGGTGATGATGTCACAGAAACTTTAAATAGACTCGAAGGGCTTTGCATTTATACTTGCATTACGTGTCCGCTTGGCTTTTATAGGACTAAGTGAAACTTTAAAAAAAAACCGTAATTGTGATTGGAAATCGGTGTATCTAAATTGAATTAAGACAAATTAATATAATGGCTGTGGGACAGAAAATTACGAGAACTGCAACTTTAAATGATTTTAATATAATCAGAAATAAATACTCTTGTGACAGTAGAATCTTGTCTGTTCACTTCTTTTGCGAACCGTTTAAGTGTAAGTGTGATCGCGTGTGACTTAGTTCTCACAGCGTCCGGGGTGATTTCTAAATCACCCTCCCCTTTTGGAGTTACAGCCCTTTTGCACGGAACGTTTTTAACGTGTCCTACAGCCGCCACTGAGCATTCGGTCCTCCGGTAGCAACTGTCGGTATGAGCGGTGGGTTCGAGGCTCCACCGACCGGCGCCTCCCGTGCATGGCTCCAGATAGAGTGGCGCCAGACCAGCAGGGACGACAGATTGGTGGTGATGGGGGGGGGGGGGTAGAGGGGGTAGAAAGCGACATTCGGACTTCGGTTCCGGCTTAGGAAGCATGGAGAAAATTGTACGAATAATCAGGCAACGACGGTTCTGCAGAATGTCGCAGATTCAAGCGTATGAATACGCGAACGTGTCGAGAAGTAGTGCCGTTATGATTTCCAGCATCACGTGAAAGTGAAATGGATGTAGAATATTCCTTCCTCCCATTCTGTGTTTCTTTTCGATTCTTATATCTTTTAGTCCCTTTGTCTCGTTTTATTTGGTTTTGTTTCTTCCCTTCAACCTCTCCCACTCGTATTGTTGATCTTGTATTTTGTTTCCATTCATTTTTCTTCTTATCTTTGTTTCTTTAATTTTGTTTCTTATATTCCTTTCTCTTGCCATTATTAATTTATTGTTTCTTTCTACTTTCTCGCTTTCCTCTCTTTAGAATTTCACTCGTTAATTAATTATCCTATAAATAACCAGTGGATACAGCGAATGACTCTCCTCTCTAG